>NC_141932.1:8150765-8500715 GCF_057802395.1 Ceratotherium simum simum
AAGATAAGGACAGTTGCTCTCAATTCCTCAGAAATTGGGTTGTAATTTAAATAACATTATAGGTTGGTCTATTTGTCCATCTACATAAGCCCTAATTTGCTTCTTTCCTTCTGGGTACATAGTTTTATTTTAACTTCAAGAAGAAGGTCTATAAAAGAAAATTCCTATCAGCTCCAAATGTCAGGTTCCAGTTTGGCCAAATTTCTGATCATAAGTTACTAAATCCTTTCAAATATCTTTTCAAGTCTCAGCTGGGACAAACAGTAAATATTTCTGACAGTATTAAACAACTATATCAATTATTTAATTTTAGTTTCTCCTTTACTCTTTAAGCAATAAGGTAGCAGTTTATCAGAAAATCTCTCAGAGTCTAGTTAATTCTGGAAGGAGCCCACACTGCGGCCTTCCTTTGAAAGTAGATATGAGGGTGTATGTAAAGCCATTAACTTAACAGAATGCTGTATAGTCATTTTTTAGGTACCTCATATATTAATTTTTCATCACCTTTTTTGCAACAAAACTTTCAATAAGTCTATTTTGGAATTTTGAGGCTTTTTCTTTTAAGTGCACTTTTTAAATGATATTATATAATTGGAATATTCCTTCTAAATGCCAATGTAATTCCCCCAAGGCTGGTGGCAGTTTAGCAGGACCCTAGCCACAAATAGAATGCAACCCACATTTCTGTCCAGCCATATCTGACCACAAATGGGATATAACCCACATTTTTGTCTTTTTAAAAAATGTTCCCACCCAGGTCCATTTATGAAAATGAGGGATGAAATCCTGGCTAGTCCTGATTGGTTGACTTAGCTCACAGTTTTATTGGTTAGGTTCAGGAGGCTATTATGGGCCTTTGTAAAATCAGGACTTTTGGCAGAGTGAAAGCTTAAGTGTGCATTTTGGGCTTTTTTGAAACTATAGTATGTGACTGCCTCCCAGTCGCATCATGGCTGCTTGACTTGATCTTGGTTTTATGTCCCAGTTAGCCACACAGAGTCCATCTTGTGCTCGGGGTCTTTTTGATTTCACCTTATTCCACACCTGAAACTTTAAAGTTTTCCTAAGTAAACTAAATTATAGAAAATTTGTTGACTAGATACATTTTCAAATAATATAAAATACTGAAACATTAATTGCTAAAGAAGACTAAGTTTACTTACTCTTGTCTTGTTATTGCAGAGAAACTAAAAAATGTTTGGGTCTATTAATAAACGTCTTGCCCTTTACTAAAAGATTGTACTGTGAAGTAACATGTTTCTAAAAATTATAAAGATTACTTATAAATTTGCCAAGCCACAGAATGCTAATGTAAAAGACAGTTCATAATCATTTATTTCTTAGTTTTCACTAAAAAGTAGGGTTCATAAGGGGTAAGAATTCTAATTAATATACATGATTAAAGCTATTAAAGTTAATAAGGGAAACATCTTTGTATTCAAGGAAAGTAAAATGTATGTTTTCAGCAAAAATAAAAAGGTATAGGAAATGGAGATATTTTTGTTTGTTTTGTTAAAAAGATACATTTGTCCTAAAGTAAAACTGGTTATGGGAAAAAATATATTTTTTGTCTTAAAGCAAGGCTAAGAAGGAGGGAAGACATGGGACAAATTCTGAATGCAAAAAAGAGTTATACAAGGTTTATGGAAGAGGAACCCTCAGAAAATTATTTTATGTATAGTCAATTTGGCTAATATTGAAATGAATTTAATTAATTAAATGAGTTTTACTATCAAAAATAAGCTGGTACAAAGTCTGATTTTGGTTTTCTCTTTCTTAAAAGGATGAGTTTTTGTTGGACTTTTAGTCTGCTCTGGATAAGGAGATTATGAAAGGTTTTCTTTATCTTCAAGTAAGCCTGCTCAAAGGGCTGAAATTCAACGTTTTGTCATAATAATTTTCTATGTTCAAAAAGCTGAGGTCTCTCTTTTAAGATAACTATGTTTTTGTTTTAACTGTTTAACTCTCTATACTTGCATTTAACAATGTTGTCACATCGATTAAATGGATAACTAAGCATTGTTTCACAGTGACCTATGATCATTTTGATATTTTTGACAAGCTTTCCAAAAACTCAAATCTTTAATAAAGTTTTACTTTTGACCCAAAAATAAAGTTAAGAATTTCCAGAGGGTGCCAAGAGACTTCTCAAAGAATTTGTTTTCTCTTCCTATAAAGAGGGAGATATTAAACTAATTAGGCTTATTTAGTACATAAAATTGCATGAGAAGCATTGTCAAATAAATGATGATAAATCTTTTTATGTTATATTGCATGGGTGAGTGATGTTAATATAAATGCTTCAAAAATTATATAACATTTCTAAAATTCTGATCTGTCCTAGATAGTCATAATTCTAATTATTATATTAAAATGTTATATGTCACAGAAACAACCAAAGTTTTTTGTCAATTGTATTATAATGAACCATGTTTTAAGTCTTTTATAATTTACAGACATTAGTATTTTACTTTGATGCTTTTGCCAATATGTTTCATCTTCAGAGTAATTCATGGAAAAAATTCTGATACTTAATCTAGAATACAGGATTCTGATAAACTTTCAGATCACAAAAATGAACTTGGTAAGCAATTATAGAACTCAATTGGAGAAACTGGTGGCTTCATACAACTGCTAACAAAGGATCAAGATCAAAAATTGATTACATGAACCTGAAAGAACTGATGAGGATGATTATAATTTTTATGACTTTTTGTTTGAAATATTGATGATTTTTTTAATGTTTTGTTTTTCCCAATTTAAGGAATCCTTGTTCTCTTTTCTCTTAAGCTAACTATGACTTATAGCAATTTGGTAAATTATACCTTTGCAAGCAGAATTGAAACATTTATATTTTCTCCCTACCTAATTCCTCCAGAGTTTGGAAACTCTTGATGTTTGAGTATTTTTATTTTCATGGCAATATAGTTATCTACATAAGTTCAATAAGAATCTATTCTAGTTACAAGAGGGCACAATTGGAAACATTTGTTATATTACCAAGGTTTTGACTGGAATGTCATATTTGAGAAAGACATGCATAAACTCAGATAACACCGGACAGCTTTATGGAACAAATAAAGTCCCTTGGAAATATTGGCCTGGCACCTTGATTATAGAATTCCCAGAAGACTTACCAGGTGGGAAAAGAAGGTCACTTCCTGGTAAGTGCCAGAACCTCAAGATATATTGGGGACCTGAAAAAGAGGGGAATTCACACAAATATGTAGGTACTGTAGGTGGAGTCTGACAACAATTCCTTGGCTTAGCTTTCCTAGCCTCAAGAGGCCTTTAAAAGTTCGATCTTATATTTCCTATGAAAACTTACAGCAAAGCAAATTTAAACCACCCAATATGATCAATGACTATTCTTGCTGTACTTATATAAATAATTGGGCCAAGTTTATTGAAGTAGACTTATTTTACAAGCCAATTAGTTCTTATTTGGCTATTTTTGGTAAAAATGAGTATGATTTTAGAGTGAAAAATTATGTTTCACTGGAAAGTATAATACACACTCATGGATATTTGGTTCTATTTATGTTAATTGTCTTTGAGGTTTTTGTTTTCTACATGTAAACTGGACTGGATCCTAAATTCTTTTAGTTTCCTCAAATACCTGGTTACAGCTCTTCAAACTAATGCTTCCAATTTTTCCCCCACTTTTGATTTGAGATTATTGAGAACTGAAACCACCCTTTTTCCAGAAACCCTGCAAACTGAAGCTGGACAGCTTGATATAAACTTAAGAGAGATCACCACAATAGCCCATGTTTAGATAATCTTCATGCCTGTTGCTGTGTAAGCCACTCAAAAACATTTACCTGAACACATAATGACATTATTAGAGACATTTCAAACTGCAAAAAACGTTTCAACCCTAACATCCAGGAATCTTCCTGACTGTTGTTCTCTGGGCTCAGAAACTGGTTTATAATTTGCTCCAACAAGTAACCTTGTTTTTCTTTTTGTTTCCATAGAAATGCTTCTTATTAAACACCCGATTGCTTTCTTACACAATATAAGCCTAATTTGGAAGCCCACTTGCATCACCATATCCTGAAATGAGTTTAACTGGATTAACCTATTATCAGTACTAAGGGACTTGTTCAACGAGATGGAAGAATATACCAATTCAGCTTCTGGAATGTGAAACTTCCTGAAATTTCAAAGGTGGGAATGTAGGGGATCAGAATATGCCACCCCAAAATATGTCTCTTTGGCCTGACTATTTTTAAGAGTAAAAGACTCCGGGACAAACTTCGAATTTCCCCTAAAGGCCTAAAAGAATTTAAGATAGAAGGCATGTTTCAGGAATGAGATAACACCATAGATAACTATAGTATAATATGAACTAGGTGTGGTAGAGAGGGAGAAACCTAGCAAGGCCCACTTAATTAAATTCCTTTCCATGTCTCACTGTCTTTGAACGGCATGGCAAACATTTGTCTACAAACATTTGCTTTTCCATCTGCATGAGAATTGCCTTCCTCCCCTTTGAATTCCAGACCACTACCTGCATCATCCACCTTTGTCTTTAGTTAAAGATGGTATTTAAGGTGGTGGCTTCAGTCATTTTGGCCAGTTACTCAGTTTTCCAGGGTTTCTTCCATGTATACAGGCTATTAAAGTTTGCTTGATTCTCTCCTGTTAATCTATCTCATGTCAATTTGATTCTTAGACAAACCAGAAGAACCTAGAAAGTAGAGGAATATTTCTTCCTCCCCTGCACAGTGTTCAGTGATCCCTCTGATAGGTGTCCCTTGGTTCCTAGCATAAAAGAAAATCTTTGTTTTTGTTGCCATCTCAATACAGAGCCAATGTGCATTATTGAAATATAATTTGTCATAATGCAGATTCGTACAGAATTATACTATAATCCGTGCATCTATATTTTATTAATAAATCTAAATCTGTATACATAATTTTTATTGGCCTATATAATTAACTGTAAATTGAAACTGGCTACAAACAAATTATAAGATAAAATACCACCAATATAAAATAGAATGATAAGGTATGAATAATTATAAATAATAACTATACATCAGCCTTCTTTGAAGGTCATGGTTAACTACTCATGTTAGAATAGCATAATGCATAAGTGCACTGTCTTTTTACCAGTTACTCCAGATCAGGTCCACACTTTGCCGATAAAACTTTACCTGCCTAAGAGCTTCTTATTTTTTGAATGAAAATATTAGTCCTGCGTGTCTCATGGAGTTATGCGGAATCCAGGATTTACTGTATTTATGGCCTCCATAGCAATGATTTGTATTTTGAGAGAGCTCTTCAAAGGTGACACATAAAGTCTTGGAAACATGTAAATAGAAAATAAACATTAAGCAATTATTTCTAACTGAGAACTAACGTAAGTGGAGAATACTGAATCTCAGTTGACTTGATACATGTAGCTCATTTCCTATGTTTCCATGCAGGAATCTATGGCTCAGAAGAATATCATCACTGGGAAATGACACCATGGCCTCTGAGGATTTGGCATTAGGAACGATCTTTTTATTACAGACGATCGTTGGATTTCTGGGGAATTTCTGTCTTCTTCACCATTATCTCTTCCTTTATTACAAAGGATGCAGATTGAGGTCCACAGATTTGATTCTCAAGCATCTGATTGTAGCTAACTCCTTAGTCATTCTCTCTAGAGGAGTTCCCCAGACAATGGCAGCTTTGGGGTTAAAAGATTTCCTCAATGATTTTGGATGCAAATTTATTTTCTATCTTCACAGAGTGGGCAGGGATGTGTCTATTGGAACCACCTGCCTCTTGAGTGTCTTCCAGGCCATCATAATCAGTCCCTGGATCTCCAAGTGGGCAGAACTTAAAAAGAAAGTTACCAAGCACATAGGCACCTCCAACATCCTCTGCTGGATCCTGACCATGATGCTTGATATTATGGTTCCAGTGTATGTGACTGACAAATGGAGCAACAAAAATAGCACAAAGAAGAAAGATTATGGATACTGTTATGTTGTCATTTATGACAAAATCACATACTTTCTCTATGTACCATTGTTATTATTCCATGATGTTTTGTGTTTGGGGCTCATGCTTTGGGCCAGCAGCTCCATGGTTTTCATCCTGTACAGGCACAGGCAACGGGTCCAACGTATTCATAAGACCAACATTTCCTCCAGAACCTCTCCTGAGTCCACAGCAACCCAAAGCATCCTTGTCCTGGTGTGCACCTTTGTATCTTTGAGCACCCTCTCCTCTATTTTTCACACTTGTTCAGCTGTTTATGAGTTCAGTTTGTGGCTAGTGAACACCTCTACGCTACTTGCTGCATGTTTCCCCACTGTCAGTCCCTACATTCTCATGAGTCATGACTCCAGAGTGTCCAGGCTTTGCTTTGCTTGAATAAAGAATACAAAATTTCCTAAATTTAAAAATTAAAATTTAAATCATGAATATATAAAAGTAATGTATATTCAAAATGTTTGGTTGTTTATTCTTTAATCCTCTTCCAGTATAAGCACATTTCTGGGACAGTCATGTTAGAAGAGAGTGGTAAAAAAGAGAGACTGAGCTTCTGCTGCGAAATAAACAATAAACTAAATGCAATTATAAATGAAATATTATATAATTATCATATTAATAATTATGTAATAGAAATTTAATAATATTTGTAGTAAAGGAGTTCAGAGTCTATGCAGTATTAAAATAGTAAATCCTGAAATGTCTAGAGATTATTGAAAAGTTAGTGAGCATGTAACTTTCAATCCGATGTAATGAAATTTCCCAGATATTAACTACTTGTGGGATTGTAGGAAAAGTTCTATAAAACAGGAACACCATTTGAGGTGGTCATGCGAAATACTTAAGACAACACAAGCTCCCACATATTAATGAATAGTCTGGAGCTAAGCTGGAGAGTAAATTCATTTTCAGAGTATAGAGGCAGCAAAGGCCAACTATGAGTTTTGTAAGTTGCCTTATAAGAGAGACATTACTCATTTGAAATTGGATGTTGTGAAGGGAGATTTCTCCAAAACATTTTCACGTAGAAAGGGCCAGATTTACGTGGTATGGGACAAAGGAGAACATAAAAGTAGTTTTTGCTGAATTTTAAAAAATATCAAGTGAGTATTGACTATTAAAAAATACATGCTGGGGCCGGCCCGGTGGCGCAAGCGGTTAAGTGCGCGCGCTCCGCTGCGGCGGCCCGGGGTTCGCTGGTTCGGATCCTGGGTGCGCACCGACGCACTGTTTGGCAAGCCATGCTGTGGCGGCATCCCATATAAAGTGGAGGAAGATGGGCACAGATGTTAGCCCAGGGCCGTCTTCCTCAGCAAAAAAAGAGGAGGATTGGCGGATGTTAGCACAGGGCTGATCTCCTCACAAAAAAAAAAAAAAAAAAAAAAAAAACATGCTGTGTTAGATTAAAATGCATGGGTTTGGGGATCTGTGGAAGATACATTTACGTGAAAATGCCAGTTGGGCATAATGGTTAGAAACAGGCTCTATAATGCACTCACAGTTCTCTCAGGTGAGGAGAGAAGTTTAGTGTGGAGGCTTCCATTAAACTTGAGCAGTGGGAGAACAGCTGTTTCAAAGGGTAAGTCATGAATCCAGTTTGTTTATTTGGAGTTATTGGAGTGAGGTTTCAAGGGAGGAACATGAATATTTCCTCAATTTAAGGAAGTATTTTAATATAGCTCTCTCTTTGTATACACTATAAAACTGATAAACGGTATTAAGAATTTAAAATTTGAAAAACAGAAAAATTATTTTGACCTAGTGGATATATATTGGAGCATCAGCTGTGAAAATAAGGAAATATATTTTAGGCTCACATGAAACATATAGAAATATTTGCCAACTATTAGATCATAAGGCAAAATGTGTACATATATATATACACTTATATATGTATATATTTGTATATGTGTGTATGTCTATGTATATATGTGTACATTTATATGCACACATGTATTTATATAAAACAGGTCAAATTATGTTTTACATCAATCAATAATATTGGAAACCATAAAAATATAATACTCATTACAATTATAAAAGTACGATTTAACTTTATAAACTATTTTATCTGATATCACCATGCTAGTTGTGTAATTGTTTAAACTTACTTGGAATGTATTTTTGATTTTTTTATTTTAACTTTTATATTTTACCTATATGTTTGAAAAGTAAAATCAATTGCATATAGTTTAAAATGTTTGACTTTCTTAATTGTAATCAGTCTTTTGTGGTTAATATGAAAATGGATATATTTGGGATTGGATTCATCACTTGTTATATGCTCTTCGTTACACCCATCGTATTTTTTCATCCCTTCTACCTTAACTTCCTCTGTATCAATCTTTTAAGTATCTCTATAATTTGCCCCTTTGCTTTAAAGGCTATGTAATTATTGCCAAAACCACATAGAATATTTTTTCTTTTGTCTACTTAACTTCTTATTTTTTAACTGTATTTCTAGAAAAAGTATCCAGTTGCATACAGTAAAATATGTTTCACTTTAACAAGAATAGTCTATACATGTTTAATAACATAATGAATATATTTTGGGTTGGATTTACTGATTTATACTGTGCTCTTCGTTACACCTCTTGTATGTTCTCAGTCTTTTTTATCTTGAATTCTTCTGCAGTAATTTTTAAACAATACCACATTTTGCCTTGGAAGTTATATATACAGTATTTCATAGTTGTTAAATTACAGCATATTTTTAAAAACTAATCATGATGTAGTAATTTAATACATTTAGCTCTACCTGCACAATGTCACGGCATCCAACATCAGTTAGTAGATCAATTTTCTCCTAATTATCTTTTATTGTTGATCTGTACAAAAAAAATTAATGTCACATGCACAGGTCATACACAGCTCAAAGAAATGTCACAAAAAGAACACATTTGTGTACACGACACCTAGATCAATAAACAGAATTTTGTTAGCATCCTTGGAAGCCACCTTTTTTGCCTTCTTCCAGTCACAACCTCAAATAGTAACCAATATAGTATGACAAGTTAGATCATAGATATCTTTTAGCAAGTTTTCTTTAAATTTTATATTAATGAAATAATACAGCATGCACTTATTTGTCCTTGGTTTTTTTCATTCTTTATGTTTGTGAATTTTCAATATTTTTGCATGTTATTCTGGATTATTCATTAAAATTGCTGTATAAAAGTCCATTATGTGAATATTGAACAATTAATTTCATTATTCCACTGTTGATGTTCATGTGAGTGATTTTTAGTTTGGGGCTATTAAGAATAGTGCTAGTATATAAATGCCAGAACTTTTTGTCACATGAACAAATTTCCGTTTGGTATATAAATAGCAGTGTAACTGTTGGGCCATAGGTTTCCATCTGTTGAGCACTATCAGATACCGTGAAAGGTTTCCCAAAAGGTTTTTTTCTCCCCAATTTTCACACCCACTAGTGCTGTATGCGATTCCTGATTTATCCGCATTCTGCCCATACCTGGTAATTTCTGCATTTTCATTTTATTCTTTTCATTGGTTTGTGATGATTCTAGGGAATTATTTTATTTGCAGTTCCTTGATTACTAGGGAAGTTGAAGATCTTTCCACATGTTTAATAGACTTTGAAGAACCTCTTTTTGAAGTGCCTTTTTGTTTATTTATTCCCTGTATTTTTCATGTTGTGGGTAGCAATTAATTTCTTCCCCAGTATCTTGAGTTGCCTCCCAGAGATGCCAACCAATTTTGCTATAGCAATGGGGTTGTGGGATGGACTGACCTGCCCCTTAAAAGCCCACACAGAGCAGGTCCCTTTACCTCCCCATGGACAACAGCCTGGACTGAGACCTCAGAAATACGTCCAGGAGTCTCAGTGCTTAACCCTGGCCTCCCATTAGAATTACTCAGGGCACCTTACTTAACAACATTTACTGAAATAACATTTCGGCCACACCCCAGACCAATTGATAGACTCTCTGGAAGAGGGCCACATATGGTGTTATTTCTCAAGAACTAGCCTACTAATCTGAGGAGCAAGCCAGAATTAAGAATCACTTAGCTACCCATTGATTCTCAAACTTTAATGTGTGTATAAATGACCTGAGAATTCTCTTTGGGCGCCCACACTCAGACATGATTCAGCAGATCTGGTTGGGGGTCATGAAATTGTATTTTTCACCATGTCGCTGGTGGTGCTGATACTGCTGCCTCTGGACCGACTTTCAGTGGCACTAAGCTAGAGAGAACAAGCCCAGCCCTCCTGAGCCATTTACGCCCAACCATTATATCTCAACACAAAAACTGACGGTTCCCAGTGAAGACCACCCATCACTTCCTGGAAAGACCAATTCTTGTCTGCCTTTTGGAAGATGGCAAGTTACTACAGAAAGCAGTACTTTCTGAGTCTAACTTTGTTTGGGAAACAACATGAATTTCCCCATTAAAGTGATTCTTATTGAGCACCTACTATGTGCTCACACATCTTTTAGTTAAAGTGCACTGAGAGTAGGGCTCTGTGCTTGGAATCTCACATGTATCATGTGAGTTAGTCCTGGTGAGGCCCAGGACTAATTCACATGAATTATTGGATACTGGAAGATGCAGGAGGATATAGATAAGGTGTCTTGCCTTCCTGAGTGTGTGCCATGATAGTTAAATATAGATGGAACGGAGGGAGGTTGATGATGGGATGAAGTAGTGGTTCCGAGGGATTTTTGATGGTTTATCTACACGTGTTCATGTATTTTCATTGTTTTTAACATATGGAACTAACAATGGGCCTCCACAAATAAAAGATCAGGTGCTGAAAGGTATTCAGGTAACACAGGTTCTAATCCAAAACAGAAATTCTCTCAACAAATTTTGAGTCCTTTGCTCGGCTTTTTTTGTGTCTGAGCGTGAGGAAATAGTGAACACCAGCCAGGTACACACAGGAGGAGGAGCAGCTCTGACTGCTCTCCTCTGAGCTCTTCTGAGATGGGAGGACCTGGAAGTGGGGTAGAGACAGGGTGAGGCAAATTCCTAACCTAAAGGTTATTTTAGAGGGAACCTGGCCTGGAGATGCTCTTTCAAAGCCAACAGACGCAAAACAGGCAGAGGAACCACGTTTGGGGTGAAGATTCTTGGGAGAGCTGAGCTCTGGGCACACAACTGTGTTATATCTAAAACACAAGACAGAAATCTGCCAAGCACCTGCCCCACTCTGTCGCATACCTACACACTGTCATTCTCCACCACTCCCACTTTGCCACTAAGCACTTTTCCCTAAGTGGCAATTATCAGAAAATCTTTCAAATGTTGCACATAGCAAATGTTGCATGTTTGTAGGTTGTCGCAGAGAAGGAAGGAAAGTTAAAAGGTGAAACGTGTCCCCAGTTTCAGGCAAACAGAGGTCTGGAGATACCTCTGTTCTTCCACCTGTGAACACCTTATCATGATGGACACACAAATGCTGATGGAGTGAGGGTGACTTCATGAATGTGAGTGGGCTGTGTTAGTCTGTGTCTTAGTGAGCATCAATGTGTTTGTTGTGGACTGTTTACGCAAGTGTGCATATGTTTCAGTACATGAGTGTATGTGACTGTGTATTTAAGTGTGTAGACATGCATGTGGATTTACTTCTGAGTGTAAATTGTGCATATGGGTCGTAAATAACGGTTGTTGACCACTATGGCTCCAAGTAGCCTCTAATTTGGAAACTGAGGGATATGGATAGTGGACTTGGATCAAACATTGGATTTGTTGTTTGGACAACCTGAAGGATTAATTTGAACCCATATCTTATATTTCTTAATTAATTACAAAAGCAAACAAGGCTCGTTAGTAAATATTTAGGAAAAAGTAAGTTTAGAGATTCCTAGTAACTATTCAATGCTCTTGCATCGAGGAAACAACTTTGGCTTATCTGACAGTTAAAGGCTTGGTAGAAACTGCCTATTAACCATCTGATCAGGATGCTTTTTTTAGAGAGAGATAATTTTACATTTCTATTTATCAAGGGTATTTTTCTGTTTAGACTTCCTACCCCCACTGGAGGTGGGGGGAAATGTCGAGATGCATAAATTGTGTTTTGTTAGAAAATTGTCATATCACCTATACTTTCAAGTTAATTGGCACTGAGTTGTGGAAAAAGTCCAGTGGTTTCAGATTGTCAATTATCGTCATCATATTCTTGCTTTTACTTGTATCCTTTTGACAAACCTTCTCAAGTGCTCTGGCTAAATTTCTCTGTTCGTTTCTTAAATGATGGTGCCTCTCAGTGGTCTGAAGATGAGGAAACAACGCACTTTTGGGTAGAAATATTTCTCAGGAGAGCAGAAAATCCAGTGAGACCCATGAGCTTCGCTGCCAGTCCCTCATGTGTCAGACCTCAGTATTTCCTGCTGCCTCCCTGTGAGTCCCTGTCTGCTTCCAAGAATCAAGGAAAAGAGTTTTTCCCAAATACTGTAATTGTCTCCTT
Source organism: Ceratotherium simum simum (assembly GCF_057802395.1). NCBI lineage: Eukaryota > Metazoa > Chordata > Mammalia > Perissodactyla > Rhinocerotidae > Ceratotherium > Ceratotherium simum. Next base: position 8,163,196 of record NC_141932.1, read on the forward strand.
GAGATGATAACTGCAAACTTTTGATTATTTTTTGGTAATTAGAAAATTACTAAATAGTTTGGGAAAAAGTTTTTTCACAAATAGTCCCAGATCCCCAAGCCTGTGTTTTCAGTGTGTCTACATGTGAAAAGAGAATTGCAGTTCTGATGGGGAGGGGAGGTCACAGAATCACAAAACCCATATCTAGTGGTGTGGCTACCTTGCTGCCACACAATACTGGCTGTGTGGGTGTCATGCTAACCCCATCCTGGAAGCCAGAAGGAGTCAGCTGAATATTATTTATTTCAGTTTGAGAGGCAGAGTCTACAAGGAAGGAGTGGTATCAGGAGTCTGGGTAAATGATCATACGGGAAATGTGATTCTTCTGTGTTTGAACCTGGTCCAGTGCCAAAGACACAAAAGAAGAAAGAATAATTTCTGAGGCTTAAGCTGAGCTAGAAAAGAGAGATGAGGATTTCATATCTTACACCCGTCCTGAATGGCTGCTAATGTAATTGAGATTAATCCACAATGATATTTACTGTTGGTGTTTAAACCAAGTGGTAAGAAAGCCTGCTATTTAAATGTTTAAGGATTGCAGTTCCAAAATCAAACTGCTGTTCAACCTACCTTCCAGGAACCATAGTCTACATTTTCAAGGTTACTAGAGACGTGCCTACAACACCTCCATGCTTGTAATAAAGAGGAGGATGAAACTACATGAATCATTTAATCCTGTGCAGAAACAGTGTCTCTAAAAGGCAGTTGATGCAATTGAAATATTTTCTCTAATTCTGGGTGTAGGAAGTGCTTAATGGAAAGAGTAATTGTCTCCTACTGAAAACATCCAAAGTCTGTGATTTGGATGAGATTATTTTACATCTTCAAGTTAGGGAAGCAGCATTTTAGGAAACAGTAATGTAAAAGAATAGGTTTCAGATAGAAGCTATCAGATACAAATGTATCTTGTATTATATTCTCTGGTTTCAAAATATTCACAAATCATTTTCATCAATTTCAAATTATATAATGATCATGATTCTTATCCTAGATATTCTATTTTGTAAATGTGTCCTATATTTTAATATAGTTCAAAAATCTTGCCTTATTGCTAATACTTCTAAGTCTGATATTAATAAACAGATTAGTTTCAGTAACATTTAATTACTGCTGTACACTAATTTGTCATATGCTGTTTTTTAGGAGCCATAGTTTAGGGCACAAGCTAGTGTTGACAGTTTTCTTGGTAGGTGCAATTTTGTTCCCAGCATTAAAGCAAGTTAGTGTTTTTATTGCCACCCCCATATAGAGCCAATTGTGAACTCATTAAATAAAATTTGTCATTGAGCAGATTCATATAGATTTACAGTATAATTAGTACACCTACATTTTATAAAAAATGTCTAAATCCTTATTTACAATTGGTATGGCCTATATAGTTAATCTTTACACATATATAGAAAATTGTTACAAGCCAAATTACAAAATAAAATACCACCAACTAAAGTGAAATGACAAGAAATGAAAATGACTAATATACATCCATAATATATAAAGAACGCAGGAGGGGCCGGCCCCATGGCTTAGCAGTTGGGTGTGTGCGCTCTGCTGCTGGCAGCCCGGGGTTCCGATCCAGACGCGCGCCGATGCACCGCTTGTCCAGCAGTGCTGAGGCAGCATCCCACATACAGCAACTAGAAGGATGTGCAACTATGACGTACAACTATCTACTGGGGCCTTGGGGAATAAAAGGGGAAAAAAAGGATGAGGATTGGCAATAGATGTTAGCTCCGGGCCGGTCTTCCTCAGCAAAAGGAGGAGGATTGGCATGGATGTTAGCTCAGGGCTGATCTTCCTCACAAAAAAAAAAAAAGAACGCAGGGAGGTACTCATGTTAGCATAGTATACTGTTTAAATGCACTGTCTTTTTACCACCACAGCCAGGTTCAAATCCCCACTTTGCCCATAATAAAGAATTGAATTTAGAAAAATCATTAACCTTTATCATACTAAGTGTTCTTTATCTTTCCAATTTATATAGTAGTACTGCCAGTCACATGGACTTATGAGGAATATAATGTCTACTACACATACAGCCTTCACAGCTGTGAATCTTATTTTGTAAGTACCATTTAAAAGTTATACCTTCAACTATTGGAAACCTGTTAATAAAATAAAAAGTTTAAATAATTTATCTAATTAGGCAATAATGCAAGCTGATATAATATAATCCAATATTGGACTTCAGTTAATATGATTCATGTAACTCATACCTCATGTTCCTGTGCAGGAATCTCTGGCTCAGAAGAGAAATATCAGCCATAGGCAACTGAAAAAATGGCCACCAGGGATTTGGTGATAGGAATGATCTTTTTTGTACAGACTATCATTGGAATCCTGGGGAATTTCTATCTTCTTTACCATTATCTCTTCTGCTGCTTGACAGAATACAGGTTGAGGTCCATAGATTTGATTCTCAAACACTTGACTGTAGCCAACCTCTTAGTCATTCTCTCCAAAGGAGTCTTCCAAGCAATGGTAACTTTGGGGTTAAAAGATTTCCTCAGTGATATTGAATGTAAACTTGATTTCTATGTTCACAGAATGAGCAGGAATGTGTCCATTGGCACCACCTGTCTCTTGAGTGTCTTCTAGGGCATCAGTATCAGGCCCTTGAACTCCAGGTGGGCAGATCTTAAAGTAAAAGCTCCCAAGTACATGAGTACTTCCAATATCCTCTGCTGGGTCCTGAACATGATGCTAAGTATTCTGGTTCATATTTATATGACTGACAAAAGGAGCAACACAAACACCACAAGGAATAAAAATTATGGCTACTGTTATTCCATAACTCATGGCGACATCACAAAGTCACCGTACGTAGTGTTGTTTTTATTCCATGATGGTTTCTGCTTGGGGATCATGATCTGGTCAGTGGCTCCATGGTTTTCATCCTGTACAGGCACAAGCAGCAAGCCCAGTATGTGCATAGGAACAATCTTTCCCCAAGATCCTCCCCTGAGACCAGAGCCACCCAAAGCATCCTTGTCCTGGTGTGCACCTTATATGTTTGTGGACTCTCTCCCCTGTCTTCCACATTAGTTTGGTAGTATTTAACAATCCCAGTTTGTGGCTGGTAAATAGGTCTACACCAATAGCTTCATGTTTTCCGTCTGTAAGCCCTTACATTCTGATGAGCCACAAGTCCAGATTTTCATGGCTCTGCTTTGCTGGGGAAATAATATAAATTCACCTAAATTTGTCATAAATTTGGACGTTGCATGTATGTTTACAATAGTTCATTATTTATTTTATTTCTCTTCAGAATTAAACACATTTATGAAACATTCACATTTGGAAAGTGTAACAAGACACACCATTCCTCTGTTCCAAAATAAACAATAAAATGCATAGTAATTCTATGTAAAATATTATATAACTATTATCTTAATGCTTATGTAATTTAAATTTTCTTAATGTTTACAGTGGAAGAGTTCAGAGTCTATGTAATGTTAGAGCAGTGGTTCTTAAAACGGGGGATTATGGAGAAGTCTTTGAGAGTGTAATTTACAATCAGATATAGTTAATTTTCCCTGACTTTAACTATTTATGTGATTGTGGGACATACTCCATAAAATAGAAAAAACTATATGCGATGTTCATTAAGAAACTGAAAAAAGGATTCTTCCATACAATATTGAATAGCGTGGAGTGTAGTTGGAGAGTAAATTCAGTTTGGGAGCATTTCAGGATTGAGAGCCAAGCGTGAGTTTTCTATGTTACATAGAAACGGAGAGATGTAACATATGTACCATTTGGGGATTTAAAATATATTATGAAGGAAGATTAGGGGGCTGGCTCAGTGGTGCAAGCGGTTAAGTGTGCATGCTCTGCTGCGGCGGCCCGAGGTTCACCAGTTTGGATCCCTGGTGCGCACTTGACGCACTCCTCGTAGAGCCATGCTGTGGTGGCGTCCCATATAGAGTAGAGGAAGATGGGCACGGATGTTAACTCAAGGCCAACCTTCCTCAGCAAGAAGAGGAGGATTGGCATCAGATGTTAGCTCAGGGCTGATCTTCTTCACAAAAAAACATATATATATTATGAAGGAAGATTAAAAAATGTGAAAGGATCAGATTGACCAACAGTACACAAAGAAGAGCAGGAAGTATGTGTTTGTCGATTGTTAAAAGATCACAAGTGAGTGTTGTCCATTAAAAACGCATGCTGTTTGGCATAATGGAAATGGATTTGGGGAAGTGTAGGAGGTTGTTTTTTTCTATTATGTGAAGAGGCCAACTGGGCATGTTAGCAAGAAACAGGTTCCATGCATCATAGTGAGGCAGGTTTCTCATTTGAGAAACTCTCATGTTTCTCCCATGAGGCAATTAGTCTATGGTGGAGACTTCCATTAATCTTGAAACAGTGAGGGAGTAGGTGTTTAGAGGTATAAGACATGAATTCATTTTTTATGTGGTAATGTTGTATTTTCAAAGGAGTAAATGGAAATTTCTTTAATTTTAATTAATATTTTAATAGACATGTCTCTGTATTTACACTATAAACATAATGCAGTGTATTAAAGATTCAAACTGGAAAAATAAAATAATTGGAACTAATGGATATATATTGAATCTTGTGCCACAAAACAGTGAAACACATAATTTTTTAGTTCACATAAGAATGTTAGAAATGTTAACCACTTATTAGACCACAAAGCAAGAGAGAAATGTGTGTGTGTGTTTCTGTTTGCATGTGTTTGTATATATGTTTGTCTCTCTATATTTGTGTATATATATATATATATATATATATACATATGAATATGTGAATATGTATGAAATCTGTCAAATTATGTATGTTTTCCATCAATCAATATTTTGGGAAAGGTAAAATATGAAATAAAAATGCTAATTACAATAATAACAAACTACTTTAAGCTTAAAGTATGTGATGAACTGAATTACGTACCCTCAAAATTTGTATGTTGAATCCCTAATCTCCAATATGACTGTATTTGGTGATAGTGCTTTTGAAGAGGTAATTATGAGTAAATCAGGCCAGAAGAGTGGACCCCTAATCCAGTAGGACCGGTGTCTATATAAGAAGAAGAACAGACACTAGAAGTGCACATGCACAGACGTGGCCATCTGCATAGCAAACGAGATAGCGGTGTGCAAGCCAAGGAGAGAGGCCTCAGGAGATACCCTGTCAGCACCTTGATCTTGGACTCCAGCCTCCAGAACTGTGAAAAGCTAAATATTTATTGCTTAAGTCAGTATTTTATATAATAAAATATATTATGTCAACACTAGCAGACTAATACCAAGTCTATTTATCTGATATATATATCACCATGTTACTTGTTTAATTGGTTAAAATTACATGGAATGTACTTTTTTCTAATTTAATCCATATATTTTAGCTATATATCTTGAAAATGTGTCCAACTGAAAATGCTAAAGTATGTTTGAGATTAACAGGAGCAATTAGTTTATTTATGTTCAATATAATAATGAATATATTTCAGATCGGATTTACCAATGTATCTTGTGTTCTTCATTAGACCTGTTTTATGTTTTTAGTTTTTCTATGTTATCTTCTTCTGTATTACTTTTTAAATAATTGTATATTTTACCACTTTTACTTGGAGGTTGTATATTCATTATGCTTTAGTTTTAATCTAGAAGTTGTACTATGCTCTTAAAAACTAATCAGAATATTGTTATTTAATGCATTTAACCTCCGCCTGGACAACATGATGGGTATCCAACAATAATCCAATAATCCACTTTTTTCTGCCTCTTTGCTCCTTATCCTTTCAATGAAAGTACTTGTTCTGACTCTCTCAGGAATTTATGATGAATATAGGAAAACTACATACATGGCTTTTATATAGTGGTCCATATTCTCTGAAAGATCTTTCAGTGTTAGACATTCAACTCTCACAAACATCTTCAAAAGGAAAAGAATGTATAAATAATTATTTTTCAGTGGGAAGAAATGTAAGTGAAGAATAGTAAAATTTCAGCTGACATGACACAGAGAGCTCATGCCTCATTTTCTCACGCAGGACTCTGGCTCAGAAGGTGAATATCACTCCCTGGGATTTGACAGAGTGGCCACCAGAGATATGGTGATAGGAATGACGTTTTTCTTACAAATCATAGTAGGAATTCTGGGGAATTTCTCTCTTGTTTACCATTTTGTCTTCCTTTATTTCACAGGATGCAGGTTTAGGTCCACAGATTTGGTTCTCAAGCACCTGACTGTAGCCAACCTCTTAGTTGTTTTTCCAAAGAAGTCCCCTCAACAATGGCAGCATTTGGGTTGAAGCTTTTCCTCAAAGATACTGGATGCCAACTTGTTTTCTATGTTCACAGTGTGGGAATGGATGTGTCCATTGGCACCACCTGCCTCTTGAGTGTCTTCCAAGTGATCATGATCAGTCCCAGGAAGTCCACGTGGGCGGAGCTTAAAGTAAAAGCTCCTAAGTACATGGTCACTTCCAACATCCTCTGCTGGATCCTGAACATGATGCTAAATATTTTGGTCCCTTTTCAATACGACTGGCAAAAGGAACAACATAAACATCACAAAGAAATCAGATCATGGCTACTGTTTTGCAGTACTTTTTGGCAAAATCACAGAGTCACTCTATGTGCCATTGTTATTATTCCATGATTGTTTCTGTTTGATGCTGATGATCTGGGCCAGTGGCTCCATAGTTTTCCTCCTGCACAGGCACAGGCAGAGGGTCCAATACATTCATAGGAACAGTCTTTCCCCAAGACCCTCCCCTGACACCAGAGCCACCCAAAGCATCCTTGTCCTGGTGTGCACCTTTGTATGTTTGTGGACTCTCTCCTCTTATTTCAACACTTGTTAGCCAGTTTTCAACAATCCTAGTTTGTGGCTGAGCAACACTTTCTACACTAATCATTGCATGTTTCCCAACTGTCAGCCCCTACATTCTCATGAGCCAGGGCCCCAGAGTATCTAGATTCTGCTTTGCTTGGATTGGAATAAAACATTCCCTCATTTATCATAAAAATATAAACTGTATGCTTATTCACAATTGTTAATTGTTTATTCATTAATCCATTTCAGTGTCTAAGCACGTTTATGAAATATTCACGTTACAAGAGGGTGATAAACATGAGAGACTGAGCTTCTCTTCCTCAATAAACAATACCAATAGCAATTATAAATGAAATATGATATATTTATCAAATTAACATATATGTAGCTGAAAATTTATTAATGTTTGCACTGGAGGAGTTCAGAGTATATGCAGTGTTAAAATAGTCATTCTGAAAACCATCTGGAGATTATGGAGAAGGTTTTAAGAGTATATCTTTCAATCTGATGTAATAAATTTTCAGGACATTTACTACTTACAGAATTTTAGGAAAAGTTCCATAAAACAGGAAAGTCATTGAGATTGTCATTCAAGAAACCAAAGGAAGGAAATTTCTCCCACGGAAAAAGGAAGTACATGGAAGTAAGCTGGAGGGTAAATTCAGTTTCAAATATTAGACGCACTGAGTGCCAACTATGAGTTTTATATATTCCATCCTTAGAGAGACCATAGTCATTGAGATAAGATGTTACAAAGGAGGATTATGATATTTGAAAGATTTTTAAGTAGAATTGGCCATATTGAACTGAGTCAGACAAGTGAGAGCACAAAAGTATGTTTTTGCTGATTTTTAAAAGACATCAAGTAAGTGTTGTCTGTTGAACTACATCTGTCTGGGAAAAGAATTCATGGATATTTGGATCAATATAAGGTAGATTTTTCTTCATGTAAAGATGCCAATTGGGCATTTTGGCAGAAACATTTTCCAAGGTGCATTCCACATGTCTTTAAGATGAAGAAATAAGGGTATGGTGGAGACTTCCATGAATCATGAAGCAGTGGGGGAATAGTCACTTGGAGGGTTAAGACATGAATCCATATTGTATATGTGTAATTTTCAGCCTGTAGATTTTCAAACAAATAAAATAGTCAATTCTATAAATGATTTTAATGTATTTCTCTCCATTTTTGCATTATAAAGCAGATACAAAGAAGTAAAGTTTCAAATTTTTGAAAAATAAGGAATTAGTTTGACCTAATGGAAATATATTGAAACTTGCGCCAAAAAAATGAAGAAACATATATTTTAAGCTCAAATGATTCACTAAGAAATATTTACAACATATTAGACAGTAAACAATAAGCTTTTGTTTGTATATACATATATATATATTTGTGAGTGTGTTTGCACATGTATTTACACATATGTCGGTGTATCTATGTGTTTATATATGTACATATATAAATATATAATAAGTCAAATTATTTATATATTTAATAATATAATAACATTGTAAAACTATCAATTCAGAAATGAAAAAATAATACTAATTACTATAATTGCAAGCTTTTGCAAAATTTAAGTCTATTCTGTCCAAAATATATATATGTATATATATCCACTTGCCTGTGCTGATTGTTCAGTTGGTTACATTTACATGGAATATATTTTTCATTTTTCTATATAAATCTTTATATTTCAGGTGTATCTCTTGGAAAAATATTCAGCTGAATATACTAAAAAATATACCAAAAAATATTTGACTTTATTAGATGTAGTCTTTAAGGTGAATGTAAAAATGGGTATTTGGGAATGAACTTTTTCAACTTTTTGCATGCTCTTCATTGCACCTGTTCTATTTTCTTATTATTTCTCATTTAACTTCTATATCAATAAATTAAAATAACTCTACATTTCCCCTTTTATTTAGAGGTTGGATAATCAATTGGTGAAATTACATGGAATGTTTTTTTCTTTTTTGTAAATTTAATCCTTATAGTTTAGCTATCACTTTAAAAAAAAACAGTTGAATATAATAAAATACATTTGACTTTAACAGGAGTAATTAGTGTTACTTTTTTTTACATTACATTTTTAATACAATAATAGTTATATTGGGGAATAGATTTACCAACTTATCTTGTGGTCTTTTTTATACCTCTTGTATGCTCTTGGTTTCTCTATCTTAAACTTTTCTGTATTAATTTTTTAAATAATTCCACTTTTTACTTCAGTCACTTGAAATTTGTACATTCAGTATCTTTTTGTTTTTAACTGAGAAATCACAGAATACTTTGAGAAACTAATTAGAATATAGTTATGTAATATATTTAATGTCCTCCTAGACAGTGTGATGGCAATCTAACAATAATCTATTAAATTCTGCCAATTTTTTATTGTTGATCTACATTAAAAAATGTCACTTGCATACGTCACAAATGCAGAACTTAATAAAATTTCAGAAACTGCACATACCTCTGTACTCAACACCTAGATTTTTTTAAAAAATAGAATATGGTACCATTCACCAGAGACCACATTTTTCCCCCTACCAGTCAATATTTCCAATAAGTAACCGAGATTCTGACATCTAAGAAAATAGAAAACTTTCAGCCTGTTTTTAATTCTATGCAAATGAGCAATATAGCGTTCACTTATTTGTTTTTGATTTTTTCATTCCTTATGTTGTTTATGAATTTATCATAATTAATTGTGAAAGAATTAATCATTTCTCTTCTAATGTTCATATGGTTGGTTTTCAGTTGAACCTACTAGAACTAGTACTCATATGTAAATTCTATTCACTTTGTGAGTCACTTACATATACCTCTTGAGTACATATATGGCAGTGGAATTTTTTGACTGTACATTTGCATATTTCCAGCTTTATTACGTAGTGTAAATATTTTCCAAAATACTCTTTTTTTAACCAATTTTCACACCCACAAGCAGGGCAGAAAATTCTTGGTTTATCTACATCATGCCAACACTTGGCATTTCCTGTCGTTTTCATTTTAGTACTCTTGTTGATGTGTACTGTTTCCAGGTAGTGGTTTTACTTGTATTTTCTTCATTACTAATGAGGTTGAAATACTCTTCATATGTGAATACAGTTTGACTAATCTTTTTGTGTCATTTAGTATATTTTTGCCACTTTTCCGTTGTGTCTCTTTTTCTGGTTGATTTGTAGGAGTTTTTTATATATGCTTGGATAAAAGTCCTTTCTTGCATGCTCTTTGTCTTTTGATGAAGATCAACTCTTAAGTTCACCATAATCTAATTTGTCATTTCTCCTCTTAATGTTTTTCGCTCACTGTCAGAAATATTTTCCTATGTTGGGAATGCAGAGATTACTCCTTTGTTTTCTTCTATAAATTACATAATTCATCTTTAAAATTTAGATCAGAAATCCACTCAGAATCAGTTTGTTGTGATGTGGAGAGCAAATGATATTGTTTTCCCATAAGGGTAATGAATTTCAATAGATAGAGAAAACGTTGTCTTCTGATTTCTTTCCTTTTCTCTCACCTCTTATTTCCTCCCCAGGTAACATCACGTCATATTTGTAGCCTACTTGTCAATGAATTCTTGTGGTCATTCTGCCCATTTCTTCCTTCCTCTTAAAGATGCAATCTCAAGGCATCACAAATCAAAATCCTGGTGTCCAGAATCTTTACTGGGCCTTTTTGTTCAGAGGATCAATTTTTCTCATATTTAAAGGGAGACTTCAACCCTGTTGTTACATATTTTCACCATGCATCTCTTTTGTTTTCTATATCTTTTATAAGCTTCTGTGTCAAACTATCCTATCAAGGATTTTTGTATAAAAATAGCTTTCAAAGATAGTGGTATTGCCTTTATGAGAGGTAAAGGACATATTAATTATTTGATGAAATTCATAAAGATAATGCCTTTTTCTGAGGCAAAATTTGGCAGGTTTGCTTGTAATCCACTTTAAATTATTGGTTTCTAAAGTTTGTGGATCCTCAGGTGTGATGCAAACATACAGTGTGTACGACACCCTACTGGGCCTGGTTGCATCACCCCCACTGTATTTAGGAAGGGAAAGAGAAACAAATGCAAACGTGAAGATCTTGCTGCCAGCAGCACCGTGAAAAATTGTCTTTTGTTGCAGACCCAGGAATCTCATGTGTTCTTCCATCATCGATGGAATGACAACCTAATTTCTTTGCTACCAAATAGAGTAAAATTTAAGACCCTCTCGCTTCTTGACAGTTTCATTGATGATGGAATGCTGAGAGAGACAGGACTTTCTGGAAGGAAAAGATCCTTCCTTGCGCTGGTTAAGGGTCATTTTTAGAGAAGACTTTCTGGGACGTGCATTAAATTTTTTCACCAAGTGTTTGTCAAGATGGGTGGAGGGGTCCTCCACACTCCCACCTTTTAGTGAGGCTGACATGTGAGAATTAGGACTGAAGCAAGCCCCCTAAAAGAGTATTGCTTGTTATTCATTCTCTTCCTAGCAAAAGGAGAAAAGAGTCGAGATATATAGAGATTTGGGAGAATAGAATACCTTGTAACTTCATTTGTTTGAGGTGTTAGCAGCCAACACTAAAAGAAAATGTGTCTTGCTTGTGCGCTGCTTACCAGTACTGAGTTGTTCTCCCTCTGCATCCTCTGTTTCCTCCCTCTGCCCTCATGCTAGCATTGGGTATATAAAAAAAGAAAGTGAACCTTCCTGGGATTGATTGGAACCTGGGAACTCAAACTTTCTTTGAGTTTGAGCTATCCATAGCTCTTTTGGATACAAAAGTGTATGTCACCAGCCTACTTTCTACTGTCAAGTTGGGGGAGGGAAAATTAGGTGCAGGAGAGGCTAAAAGTGCCCAGGACTCGGGTTAGCATAAGTGCATGCACGGGCAGACAGAAAGAAGGCCCAGTATGTGTCAATCTCTGCTTGCAGGGAAGTTCAATGAAGAGAAGAAAGCACAGCGACCTCAGTGAAGAGTCAAAAGGTCAAACCTCCCCTCCATGCTGGTCAGTCCCCCATGCTAGTCCCATCTGGTCCCTCACATTCTCCATATACCTGCACAGACAATACTGTCATCCTGTGGTAGCCTTTGAATCCCAGGAGTGTTCAAATCTTTTGTCTCTGCTCTCACAGAAGAAAAAGAAAAATGTTCAAATTAAACTGATATGGTTTGAATAGCGGTCACAGTAGGGGAAACATGCTCCCATAATTCTGAAAGGAGGGCCCTTTGGGAGGATTCAATGTCCCCTTGTGGTTACTATGTCACAGGGTATAGGAGGAACGAATGTGATGCATGCTTGTATTTCGCTGCCCTGTAAGTGCCAGAGGGGATTACCCAAACCAGGGTGAAGGGCACATAAAGAAATGTTAAGGACACATGCTCCCCTCCCATTGTCCAATAATGAGTGAGTCAAGATTTAGAGGGCATACCTCTGCCCTCTGGCATCCCAAATTTTCACCATATTCATGATGTGGTATTGCAGGCAAGTCTCAAAATCCCTGTCCAGTGTGTTGTCTGATCCCTACCAATGGGAGTGGCTGATAAACCTTCAAAGAATTTAGCATTTTCTTTTCCAATTAAAGTTTGTTGGAACTATGTGGGCAGATTCACAACGTTCAATCTTTCCATCAGTCAAGGAAAAACTATTTCTGCAGAAGCTCATGATAAAGTACGAATAGCTGTAGACCAAGGCGGAAATTAATACAAAAAGAAGAGGAAATGTGAGGTGGCTTCATAGTGATGCATAATCTTTACATGGTGAACTAGCTCCTCGAAATGCTGGGTATCCTCATGTCAATATTGTTAGTATAGCTGTTGTATAAATCCTACACTGTCTGTAAGTGTGAGAAAACTATGACCATTTTCTCTATGACAGCCTATGCCTAAGGCCAGGCATAGACTCCCAGGAAACAGTTTACACAGGAGGCCTCAGTGTCACCAAATGTGCACATGCACATACCTAGAAGGGTAGGGAATCAAGACTGGCCCTTGGCTGGCTCCAGAAAATTGAGTTTTTGGAATGTTTTAAGTGATAAGAACATTTTGCATGCTTGGAGTCTTGAACCAGCAGCACCATTTTGTCTAGAGATTTGTGCAAACAATGTGAGTTATAGTGAACACCTGATTTCCTTCTGGGAGTCTGGAGTTTTGGTAGCTGTGGTCATTCGTGCAGGACTGTGTGCCTATGTAACCACACCCCCCAAAATCTCTGGCACTTAGGCTCCAGTGAGCCCTATTAGTGCCCTCAGACCCCAGAGAAGACCACATCCAGAGTGCATATGTTTGGGGTACCTGAATTCTGGGAGTACAATTCTTTAGGTCAGAAGAGCAAGAAGGAAATCTGCAAGGCACCTTCGAGTTATGTTCTGGACTAGGCCCCTTTGGCCCCCTGTGTATTTATACCACGCACAGTCATTCTCAGAATTTATCCCAGGGCTTCAGTGCTGTTCTTGGAGGCAAGCGGATGAAGCAGGTGCCTGATTGAAATCAGTGGGAAGCTGCTTTTTGTTCCCTGTATTTGCCTGCATGATAAATTGGGCTGGGATAAAGAGACAGGTAAGGGGATGTCATCAAGGACCCATGGAGGGGACAGATTAGGGTTAGTGGGAGGTATGGTTTCTGCTACAGATTCTCTGTCTTAGGAGGTTCTGAGCTCTGAGCTCCCATCTGTAGTCTTGGAGCTGACTTATCCTAGGCAGAAGTTTAAGCCCCAAGTTGTTGGAGAGACCAGCTTGTTGCTGCAATTTCCAGTCCTGGTATGCAGAGGGAGGGTTACGGTTCATGAGGAGTTTGGACACCTGTGAGGCATTTGAGGAGGAAACTTTGTGGGGGGGACAGGTGTTGTGAGGAGGGATTCCCAAGAACCTGGCTGGGAGCCGGGAGGGAAAGAGTCAAGAAGGTGTTCTGTACACTTGAGTAGGTTTGTACTGGTGGCAGGGGCAGTGTTTCTAGTCCAAGATGCATCACTCATCACCCACATCCCTAGGAAGCCTTCCCAGTTCCTCAATCCACAGCACTGTTGGAGACTTCCAAGAACAGAGTGGCCAAAAAGTGAAAGGTGGGGTGATATGGGGACACAGTGTTGGAATAGCATGTTTTATAGCCAATTGCAAGACCATTAGCAATGACCCACCCACAGTGAAAATGTGCAGTCATGATGGTGAAGTAACCCCAGGTCTCAGACCTTCTGGATAAACCACCTTTGCACAGATCAACATGATGAAGGATCCACATTCCATGATGCCTGTAGTAGGGGAAACAGACATTCAACTCTAACTGTGTAAACAGAGAATATTTACATCAAGGTACTTCTCTAACAGACTCTATAATATATATTGTGGCATTTGAGGCAATGAGGTATGAAAACACCGCCTTTGTAGATGAATGATCAAGGAAAACAATTTGTTGGATAATTATTCCTATAGGAAAATATTTATGTAAATATATTGCAATAATATTGTAAAATGATTGTCAATATGGAACTAGAACAGAATATGTAAATATTAAATCAAAAGCAGAATATGTTTATGATGTGTGTGTGTGTTGTGCTCAATTTAAAATACAATTTCAGATAGATGCTAAAATTGCATAACAAGAGGGATATACCTGAAACTGATGAAAATTGTTATATCTGGAGATCAATCTAGAATTGATCTTGGGGTAATTAAAAGAAACTTTTACTTTATTTTATTATCTCAATATTTGTCATTAAATTTGATTCTATATATGCTAGTTTCCTATTATTGTCACGCATTACCACAAACTTAGCAGCTTGACACAGCACCCTTTTATTTTCCCACAGTTTGGTGGTCAGGAATCTGTTGACTTGGCTGGGTTCTCTGCTTAAACTGTCACAAGGAGGAAAAATGCTATCAGCTGGCCTGTGCTCTGTTCCAAGGCTCTAGTAGAAGATGCTTCCAGGATCAATCAGGTTTCAGGCCAAATGGATTTCCTTCTCAGGGTTTCCCCCCACTCCCAAATCTTAAAAGCCAGCAGTAGACAATCAAGCGCCCTCAGGCTCAAATACAATTCCCACTACAATGACTCCCATCGTTGTTAGAGCACATACCCCCTGAGGCAGTGATATTGTTCAGTATTACATGCTGAAAAAATGCCAATGCCTATTATGCACCCAGCAGTGGGCATCACCTTCACCAGCACCCAAGATGGCCCAGAGGGCCATATGGATTGGGATTTGCAAGACAACAATGTGAGATGATTGCCTTCCAATCTTGAGAAGCTTTCTCCTGTTTTTCCATGGCATGGATCAAAGGTATGGAAATTAATAAAAGACACCTTAACTAAATTGGAGTCAGGAAGGTCAGTAGAAGGAGCTCTCATCTCTTATCATGCATGTCAATTACTCCAAAAAGGAAGAGATCCGCTGCTTATACCTCCTACAGGAAGTGCAACTAATTTTCTACTGAAGAGAGATTTTTCTTCCCATTAAGCAACAGCCCAGTAAATGAAAAACACTGCAGCTCAGCTGAGGAGAAGCCAGTGACAACCTGAACTGTTACTTCCCCTCAATGGACTTTCTTTAGAATATCCCCTCCCTACTCCCCCTTTTGCTCTATAAAAGCAAGCTCCCCTCCTTTTTCCTCTAGATTTGCATGTGGTTCCCCATAGCAGGTGCATCCCAAATTGCAATTCTTTTGACTATGCGTGAGTGAACTCATTTTGAAGGTAAAATAACAGCCAAATTTGCTTTTTAAGTTGACAAAGGTTTGATTCCTAATGGAGGGCCCTCTCTACCCTATGTCACTGGTAAACATTCATCGTTCTTGAATTGAGAAAGTAACATTGACTTATCTGATAGGTAAGAAATTGTAAAATTGGCCTATTTAACCATCTGACCTCAGATACTTTTATGTGTGAGAAACATCTATAAATTTCTGTCTTTTTATGGATATTATTCTGTTTAGACAGTCTAGCCCTAACGTGGGATAGGAGGAAAAGTCCCTACTCATAACACATATTTTTCTGGAAATCTTCCATATCACCAGATTTCCAAATTAATTAGCAATGAGTTGTGCAAGAAAGTCAAACAGTTTCTATGTAAGGCCTGTGGTCCAAAATGAAGTGTTGTGTCATGTTCTTCCTTTCACTTGTTCCTCTTTGAAAATCTTTATCAGATACTTTGCCTGGTTCCATTTCTGTGCATAAGTTAAATGAAGGTGCAGCTCAGTGGTCTCAAGAGTAGAAAACAACTCACTTTTGAGTAGAAACACTTCACAGGGAAGCAGAAAACATAATGAGATGCATGAACATCCCTGCTGGTCTCTCATGTGTCAGACCGCAGTATCACCTGCTGCCTCCATTTGAGTCCCTTTCTGCCTCCAGGGATCAGGAAAAGAAGGAGTCTTTCCAAAACATTGCAGCAGTCTCTTTGGAGATGATAACTACAAACTTGTAATTGGTAGTTAACAACTGGGAAGAAAGATTTTCACAAATATTCCCAGTTCCCCCAAGCCTGTCCTCTCACTGCAGCTGCAGGTGAAAAGATGATTGCAGTTCTGAGGGGAGGTGAGGTCACAGAATCACAAACCCACATCCAGTGGTCTGGCTGCCTCCTTCCTCTCACACTAGCAGGTTGCTGTGACCATGGCACTGAACCCACCACCCTGGAAAAGAGAGGGAATCAAGTGAGTATTTTCTATTTCAGTCTGAGGGCAAGAATCTGCAAGCAAGGAGGGGAATCAGGAATCTTGGTAAGTGATTGTGTCAGAAAAAGGGATTCTTATGGCCTTGAAATTTGTCCAGTGCCAAAGCCACACATGAAGGAGGAATACTTCTGAGGCTTGCGCTGAGCTTAAAGAGAGATGGAGTCCTAGACCAGACACTGATTCCCGATGCCTCCTACTGTGACTTAGTGTAATCCTCACTGACAGTGATTGTTGGTGTTTAATCCAAGTGATAATGAAACCTGATTTTTAATGTGAGGAATGAATGTAGCTTGGAAATATGTCTGTAAGCAGATAACTCACAGGAGTCGTAGAATACATTTTCCAGCTAGAGGTGTGCCAATAGCACCTCCACGATTAACAAAAACTAGAATAAATCTACAGAAATCATCTATTCCTGTGCAAAAACAATGTATATGAATGACAATTTCTAAAATATAAATATTTTCTCTAGCTCTGGGTGTGTGAAGTGCTTAATAAAGACACTAGCTTTTTCCTATGAAAACATCCATGGCTGGCTAATTTTGGGGAGACTCTTTTTCATCTTCAAATTAGGGAGGGAGATTTAAAGAAATGCTAATGTTAAAAATGGGATTCAGATAGCAGCTATCAAGCACAAAAATATCTTGTTATCTATTCTCCAGTTTAATAATATTGTCATATCAATTCCAAGCTTTACAATTTCAACTTATAAAATAACAAGATTTCATATCTTAGAGATTTTGTCTATATATGTCTTATAATTTAATGTTCACAAATCTTGATGTGTTGATAATACCTTTTAACTTATGTTAATAAACAGATTTGTTATAATTTGAAAGTAGTAATTTCAACTCTACACTAATTTGTCACATACTGATGTTTCAAGTCTCACATTTTAGGGCATGCCAGAGTGTTCAGTGCTGCCAGTGATAGGTGTCATTCCATTCCCGGCAGAAAAGCACATTAATGTTTCTGTTGGAATTGCAAATAAAGACGAGTGCATTCTTTCAATACAATTTGTCATGGAGCAAGTCCCTAGAATTATACTATAATTAGTGCATGTACATTTTATTGAGATGCTTAAATATTTATTAATAATTGTTATTGATCTTTACAATAAATATTTAAACTTGAAACTTGTTAGAAAAAATAAAATACTGCAAATTTAAAATAAAATGACAAAGTATGTGAAGGTCAAAAAGCTTCATTAAGCAGCACTATGTTTAAATGAACAGCCATTACACGAGCCCAGGGAGTTAAATCACCACCTTTCCCATAAAAACTATTTCATTTGACAAATCGCTAAACTTTACTTGCCTCAGTGCTCCTTCTCTTTTGAATAAAAATACTAGTACTGACTGTTTCATGAAGTTAGGAAGAATACAGGATGCAGGACATAATATGGCCTTTGTAGGAGTGATACATACTGTGAAAGCTCTTTACATGTTATACATTCAACACTTGGAAACATGATAAAAGTAAAAACTATAAATAACTATTTCTAAGTGGTAACCAATGTCAGTGGAGAATATTGAATTTGAGTTGACATGATCCATGTTGCTCATTCCTCATCTTCCCATGCAGGAATCTCTGGCTCAGAAGATGACTATCAATCCCTAAGATCTGACAGAATGGTCTCCAGGGATTTGGTGATAGGAATGATCTTTTCATTACAAGCTGTAGTTGGAATTCTGGGGAATTTCTCTCTACTTTAGCTTTATCTCTCTTTTCAATATAAAGGATGCAAGTTTAGGTCCACAGATTTGATTCTCAGGAATCTGATCATAGCCAACCTCTTAGTTATCTTTTCGAAAGGAGTCCCCCAAACAGTGGCAGGTTTTGGGTTAAAATATTTCCTCAATGATTTTGGATGCAAACTTGTTTTCTATGTTCACAGAGTGAGCAGGGATGTGTCTATTGGCACCACCTGCCTCTTGAGTGTCTTCCAGGCCATCATGGTCAGCCCCTTGAACTCCAGGTGGGCAGAGCTTAAAGTGAAAGCCCCCAAGTACATAAAAAACTCCAGTATCCTCTGCTGGATCTTGAACATGATGTTAAATATTACCCTCCCTCTGTATATGACTGACAAAATAGACAGCACCATCTTCACACAGAAAAGATATTATGACTACTGTTATGCCACAGTTCATGGGAACATCACACCATCACTCTATGTAGCATTGGTATTATTTCGTGATGGTTTCTCTTTGGTGCTGATGGTCTGGGCCAGTGGCTTCATGGTTTTCATCCTGCACAGGCACAAGCAGCAAATCCAATACATACATAGGAACAATCTGTCCCCTAGATCCTTACCTGAGACCACAGCTACACAAAGCATCCTTGTCCTGGCGAGCACCTTTGTATCTTTGTGGACCCTCTCCTCTATCTTGTTCATTTGTTTGGCAGTTTTTAACAATCCCAGTTTCTGGCTAAGGAACACTTCTACACTAATTGATGCATGTTTCCCAAGTGTCAGCCCCTACCTTCTCCTGAAGCATGACCCCAGCGTATCTCAGGTCTGCTTTGCTTGGAAAGGAATGAAAAATCCCTTAAACTTTTCATAAATTTGTCAATTTTATGCATATTCACAATGGTGAATTGTTTTTCATTAGTCTCCTTCAGCATATAAACACGTTTTTGAAACACTCACATTACAAGGGAGTGGTAAACAAGACTGACTGAACCCCTGCTCCTAAACAAACAATAACATCAATAGCAACTGTAAATGAAATATGATGTCATTATCATGTTAATATTGATGTGATAGCGATTGTGTTAATGTTTGCAGTGGAGGGTTCAGAGTCTATGCTGTGTTAAAAGAGTAGTTCCTGAAGCCATCTAGAGATTGTGGAGAAATCTTGAAGAAGGTAACATTCAATCAGATATAATAAATTTTCCAGACATTAACTACTTATGTGATTATAGGAAAGTTCCGGAAAACAGAAACACCCATTGAGATCAGCATTCAAGAAACTGAAGGAAGGAAAATTCTCCCACAGAAAAATGAAGACCATGGACTTAAGCTTCAGAGTGGATTCAATTTCAGAGTGTTGAGTCATTGAGGGCTAAATATGAGTTTTATACATTCTATCCGTAGAGAGACCAGATCCATTTGAAATAAGATGTTATGAAGGGAGATTAGTACACTTACATTTTCTTATAGAAATGGCTACATCAAAGTGGAGTCTGACAAATGAGCACAGAAGTATATTTTCACACATATTGAAAGACATGAAGTAAGTGTTGCCTATGAAAACATGCATTTTGTCTAGGATAAAGTTATATGCATTTAGGGATTTCTAGAATTAGATTTTTTCTATAATGTGAAGATGCCACTTGGGCATGGTGGAAGAAATAGGTTCCAATGTGTACTTCCATGTCTCAAAAGTGAGAAAATTAGGTTATTGTGGGGCCTTGCATGAATCTTGAAGCAGTGGGGGGATGTTCATTTAGAAGAGTAAGTCATTAATCCATTTTGTTTATGTGTCACTTTTAGCCTGTGGATATTCAAGAAATAAAATTGAAATTTCTTCATTTTTACAAATGATTTTAATATAAGTCACTCTATATTTACATTATAAAGCTGATACAAAGAACTAAGGATTCAAATATTTAAAAGAACAAATTAGTTTCACCTAATGGATAGATATTGAACCTCTGCCAAAAAAATAAACACATATTTTAAGCTTACATGATACACTTTGCAATATTGAAAACATTTTGGACACCAAATAATGCGATTGTGTGTGTATATATATACATATATATGTGTGTATACATATGTATATATATATTTATGTACATGTGCATGTATGTATATATTTGTTTATGTGTGTATTTGCATGTATATATATACACCCGTGTGTTGGTGTATCTCCGTGTTTACATATGCACATTTATAAATATAAAGGAGGTCAAACTATTCTCATTTTTCATCAATCAGTATACAGAAACATTGTAAATTAAGAAATTTAAAAACAATACTAATTAAAATAGCACACTGATTTAATCTTTATGTCCGTTTTATCTGATATGTGTATCATTATGCTGGTTGTTTATTTGGTTAAATTTACATGTTATATATTTTTCATTTTTGAATTTGAATCTTCATTTATTAGGTATATCTCTTAAAAATTATACTATTGAATATAGTAAAAAATGTTTCATTTTGTTGAGTAGTCTTTACCGTTAATATAAAAATGGTTATATTGCAAATGGGTTTGTCAACTTTTTGTACACTCTTCATTATAACTATTCTATGTTCTTTTTCTTTCTAATTTAAATTTGACCACATAAATGATTTGAAATAACTCTATTTTTACCCCTTTTCTCTAGAGGTTGAATAACAAATTGGTTAATATTACATTGAACGTATTTTTCTTTCCTGTATTTTAATCCTTATATTTTAATATCTCTTGAAAAAGTAATCAAATGAATACAGCAAAATATGTTTAACTTAACAAGAGTATTAGTGTAGTTATATTTAATACAAGAATATTTACATTTGGGTTTGGAGTTACCAATGTATCATGTGCTCTCCATTACACCTGTTGCATGTTCTTGGTTTTTCTAACGTCCTCTGCATGAATTTTTAAAATAATTCTACATTTTATCCCTTTCACTTGGGCAGTTGTAGATTCAGTATCTCTTAGTTTTTAACTTAGAAACTACAGCATACTTTGAAATCTAATCAGAGCGTATTTTTTAAATACATTTAACCTCCACCTGGAAAATATGATGCCGTTCCAACACCACTTCTTAAGATCTCCCAATTCTTTTTCTTTTACTGTTGATCTGTATTTTTACAAAATCAATGTCACACATTCATAGGCAAATGTATACCTGAATGAAATCTTACAAACTGAACATACCTCTCTACTCAATACCTAGATTAAAAATTTGAATTTTGTCAGCACACGACAGAAACAATATTTTTCCATCTATCAGTCAATACTTTCATCTAGGGAACAATATTCTGACATCTAAAAGGACAGAAAACTTTTATCCTGTTTTTAATTTTGTATAAATGAAATAATGCAGTGTTCATTTATTTTGTTTTTATTCTCTATATTGTTCTTGAATTTATCAATATTGTTGCATGTTATTATGGATTAATCATTTACATTGCTATATAAGATTCCACTTTGTAAATATCAAAGAATCAATTTAATTATTCCACTTAGTTGATCCTGTGAGTGGTTCTCAGTTTGGGGATATTAGAACTACTACTTATGTAAATTCATTTCTGAGTTGTGAGAAACATATGTACATCTCTTGAGCATATACATGGTAATGGAAGTTTTTGACCACAGGTTTACATCTGTCTAACTTTGTTACGTACTGTGAAATATTTTCCAAAAGAATATTTTTTTAACCAATTTTCACATTCAACAGCTGTGTATGAGATACCTGGTTTATCCACATTGTGCCAACATTTGATATTTTCTGTTTTCATTTTTGGAGTCTTGTTGATGTGATTATTCCAAGGGGGGAGTTCCTTTGCATATCTTGGATTACTAAGACAGTTGAATATATTTTTATGTGTTAAATAGGATTTGGGTAACAATTTTTTAAAGCATCTTTTTTGATTTTTCCCAGTTTTTCCAGGTTTATTGAGATATAATTGACATACATTGTATAAGTTTAAGTTGTACAAGATAATGATTTAATATATGTATATATTGCCAAATGATCACCACAGTAAGTTTAGTTAACATTCATCATCTCACATAGTTACAACTTCTTTTTCTGGTGGTGAGAACTTTAAGATCAACTTTCTTAGCAACTTTAAAATAACAGCAAATTATTGTTAACTATAGTCGTTGTGTTGTACATTACATCCCCATAACATATTTATTTACATAAACTGGAAGTTTCTACTTTTTGACAACCTTCACCCAATTCCCCAACCCCTCAACCCCCAACTCTGGCAACCACAAATGTGACCCCTGTTTCTTAGTTTGCTTTTATTATATTCCACATATAAGTGAGATCATACAGTATTTGTGTATATTGTTCTACTATGTCATATTTCTTATTTTTATATTGTGTAATCTTTCTTTTTCTTATTGATTAATAGGAATTTTATATATATATATGGGATACAAGTCCTTTCTTTGTTCACTCTCTATTTTACTCTCTTGATGAAGGTCGGCACTTAATTTTACTTTAATTTAATTTCCTCCATTATATTTAATGCTTTTTGTTCAGTGTCATAAATATGTTCCTATTCTAAGAACACATTTGTAATCTCCTTTGTTTTCTTCCATAAATATCATTTTCTTTCTTTAAAATTAGATCAGAACCCTATTCAGAATCACTTTGTTGTGATGTGGATAGCAATGATATTGTTTTCCAATAAGGCTAATAAATCATAATTTATTAAGAAAATGTTGTATTATCATATCTCTTCTTTTCTCTCCTATTATTGCCTTACCAAGTAACATCACATTTCCCTTGTTGCTGGCTTTCCTGTGCATTCTGGTAGCCATTCTCCCCATATCTTTTTTTTTATTTTTATTTTTTTTTTTTGGTGAGGAAGATCGGCCCTGAGCTAACATCTGCCAATCCTCCTCTTTTCTGCTGAGGAAGACTGGCTCTGAGCTAACATACATGCCCATCTTCCTCCACTTTATATGGGACGCCGCCACAGCATGGCTTGACAAGCGGTGCATCAGTGCGTGCCCAGGATCCGAACCGGCGAACCCTGGGCCGCCACAGCAGAGTGTGCGTGCACTTAACCACTTGCGCCACCGGGCCAGCCCCTCCCCATATCTTTTTAACTCTTAAAGACTTAAGCAATCCATGGTGTCACAAATAAAAGTCCTGGTGTCCAGAATCATCAATGGGCATTTTTGTTCAGAGGGTCAATTTTTCTCATATTTAAAGGCAGAAGTCAACCCAGTTGTGACATATTTTCCCCCAACACCTCTTATGTTTTTACAGTCTTTTATCAGCTTTAGTTCCAAACTATCTTATCAAGGATAAGATAACATTGTATATCACATTCCAAGATGATGGTCCTTTATTGGGGTCCTTTATTGGGGATGAAGTGCTGACTAAATATTTTCCAATATAATAAAGATAATGGCTTTCTCTGAGGCAAAATTTGGGCAGGTTTGATTGGGATTCATTGTAAAATATTGGGTTTCCTAATTTTTTAGATCCTCAGGTGTGATACAGAACTGCAGTGTGTACAACATCCTTCCGGGCCTCTTTGCCTCACCTCCACTCTACATGGGGAAGAGGAGGGACCCGATGGCAAATATGAAGCTCCTGCTGCCAGTAGTGCCACAAAAAGTTAAGTATCTTGATGTAGACCCAAGATTCTCATGTGTTCTTCCATCATCCATGAAATGACAACCTAAATACATTGTACCAAATAGTGTAAAATTTAAGACCCTTCTCACTTCTTCACAGTTTCACTGATGATGGAGTTCTGAGAGATATATGTCTTTCTGGAAGGAAAAATGATAAATATCCTTTCTGATCCTGATTAGAGGGTAAAAGAAGACTACCTAGGGCATGTAGTAGATTCTTTCACCAAGTGTTGGTCAAGGTCCTCCATTCTCCCACCTGTTAATGAGGCTGATATGTGAGAAATTGAATTGAAACAAGCAACCTGCAAGGGTTTTACTTGTTGTTCTTTCTCTCCCTGACAGAAAGAGAAAGAGTCAAGAGTTCTCCAAATTGATATAGACCTGTGAGTGAATGGAAAACATTTTAAATTCATTTGTTTGAGCTGCAACCAGCTAAAAGTCTGTTAGACACTGAAACAAAATGTGTCTTGCTCATCCTTGCTTACCAGTACTGAGCCATTGTCCCTCTGTGTCCTCTGATTCCTCAATCTGTCTATAACCAAGCATCAGAAACATAAAAGAAGAAGCTGAATATGCTTGGGATTGTCTGGATGGGGGTAATCTAGCTGCTCAGGGAGCCTGAATCTCATTCTGATGCAAGACATTACCAGTGCATGCCAGTCTTGTGCCTCTTTCTAGAAGTTGTTCCATTTGTTTCATGGTAGGTGATGCCTTTGCCATCTCCTTGGATATTGACAACTTAAAACATTTGCTTTTCTCTCTGAGCTATAACCCCTGCCTCAACATTGCAGGTGCTTACAATGTAAAGATCAGCTGACTCCAGCCGCACCACAGTGATCTTTAAAACTAATGTGTATCACCTTCTAGACCTACAGTACCACATGTACTGTGAACATGGTGTGCCTTTATCACCAAATCTTCTATTAAATTAATGCACAGTATGACTCTATCTCCCTTACTTCCTCTATCTCCACACATCTTCATTAGGTAATTTAACAACCAATTTAACCATACATAGAAAGGAATTATCTCCTCTCTACTACATCCATGATATTAATTCATATAAAAATTATGGCAGTAATATGGACATAGGATTCTGACTTGACCATTCCAGGCAGGGTTCATGTTTCTTTTCCCTAATAGAAACTCTAGGCCAGTCTTGTTGGTACCTCTCTCTGTGTAGCAGCCCAGACAAAAGAGAGCTCATGGACTCAGACTTCACTCTGGTTAACTGTTACAGACATGTCATAGACACGTGCTCAATGCTCTCCTGATACAATGTCTGGGTGAAAGTAGGGGGAGGTTGGAAAAAAGGGTTATTCAGGGATCTGAACTTGGGCATCACAATTTTTTAGAGGTAGAGTGAGAGCATCAATCTGAAAGCTCACTAGGGAATATTTTTACCAGATTAATATGGGGGAGGGAAGGGCATTTCATTACATTTTGTGTTTCGAAACCACCCTGGCACCCACCTCCAAAAGGAAGTCACTCTAGGGCACTGCCTCCAAAGTATTGCAAGAGCTTTACATTTAACTGATTGCTGGGTCTGCCTTCCCCTGCAATGGTCATGGCCACCATTTAATTTCCATTCCCTTGAAACAAAAATAGAAGTATATCAGAAATGGGAGAAGATAACTTTAATTCCTGTACCTTTAATGCAAAACTCCACTGGATCTCTTCTCCACCTCTGTTCTCAGTTATCCTTCAAGAAGTCAGAATGCCAAATATCAGGATACATAAGAAAATGTACAGGATGGACTGACTACCATATGGAAATCGCTCTAAAAACATTGACTACACTCATATATTGTAACTGAATGGCAAACTCTACAATATACCAACCTACCATGGAGCCATGGTGCAGACAATGTCCACCTGTGTACTCTGATTGAAATAGGCTCCACTTCGGTAGCCCCAATAATTGGAAGCAACACTTTTCCTTCCCAAGCGCACAGAGGAATCATG
The DNA here is from genome assembly GCF_057802395.1 of Ceratotherium simum simum. Taxonomy (NCBI): domain Eukaryota; kingdom Metazoa; phylum Chordata; class Mammalia; order Perissodactyla; family Rhinocerotidae; genus Ceratotherium; species Ceratotherium simum. Next base: position 8,188,980 of record NC_141932.1, read on the forward strand.
TTTCTTAGTTTTACACCACTCATTAACATGATCTTATCATCAAGGCCAAAGAATTTCACCTCCATGGTGGTATTAAGAGACTTGCAAATCTTTAAAGACATCCCACCTTTGCCTGGAAGGCATTCATCATCCTCAACTCTCTGGACTGGGTTGTTCTGGATGATAGAATTGTCATGGACTTCCTCCTTCTGAGCCAGTGCACAGTCTGGACATTCACTCATACATTTGGCTGTACCTGGATTAATGTCTCTGGATAAGTGGAAAGGTCAACACAGAAATTTACAAAGAAAACAATCTGGCTTTTGAAAGTATACCTTGATGGTTTCCTGGATTTATTCAGCTGATTGAGTCTGAGTTCCCTGGGGGAATTACTGATGTTGATGCTGCAGATTTGACTCATCCTGCTGCATAGATTCCTGTTGGAAGTTTTCATAATCATAAAAATGTGGGGTGTAGGGGGAGGGACATTAGCAAAATGATGAACTATAAAACTCTAAGCTGTTGTACCCTGGTAGAAAAAACAACTAGAAGCTATCTGAACTAACTTTGTAGGAACTCAAGAAAATAATCAAAAGTTTACAGCCAAGGACAACAACAAAAACAACACAATCATGAAAAATCCCTCTTCAACACAGCAGGAAGCTTTTGTGAGATTTTTACTTTCCCTTGCCCCATCCCTCCTTCGTTTAACAGAGGTCTTGATCTTGATCTGAAGGTAGACTAGTTCCTAGCTTTCCTCTCAACTGGAGGGAGAAGAGGAGAACTTATTTGAAAATTACTATCTGTATGTGTTCTACCCTCTCTGAGAAATACCTGAAGGATAGATCACAGATTCATGTATCTCAAAAGGAAGACAGTTTAAACAGCAGGCACAGCTAGTTAAAGGAGAACTATGACCCCCAGATGCCTGGAGCAAGGGAGGATGGTTAGAGACATACAATAGACCACACAAAGTCAAGAGGAGAAACTGAAGTGAGACTCTTTGGGAAATTAGGACATTCAAACAGCTGTGTATATGGGAGAATCTATTAATCTACAGGCATACCCAGGCAAGAAGCATGGTCAGAAAAGTCCTATGAAGACCTCGCACTTTCACTTGGGATGACCTCTGGACTCCAAGCAAGCCAAGGTAATTCGTGAAGGACTACCAGTCTGAAAATTGCCAGCCTGCCAGCACTGGGAGATGGGGTTTTAGCTATTATGTTGAGCTAAGAATGATGTGTGGACAGATTTTTAGGACCCCTCTACCTGGTCTAACAGGGAATTGTAGCAAGCAAACCAAATAGGCTTTAAGTCAGTACCATAAAATCCATGCTGTACTGTGAAGCAGCTGTGCAGGCCATCTTAGCCTGTGTCAAAACGACCTTGCCACCCCCACACCCTATTACTGAAGACTCTAGCTGGACAGATCTGCAATAGGAAGAGATAAAGTGGTACCTCACTCTCACATTTCCCAGCTGCATTTCTTAGAGACTGAGGGAAGAATTAATGTCTCTGGTCCTTGCCTACCTCTACATGTAGACAACATCAGCATCAGCATCTCTGAACTTGCTTGTCGTGTAACCAAGGAATTTTTTTTTTTTTGCATTTTATTTATTTATTTTCCCCTAAAGCCCCAGTAGATAGTTGTATGTCATAGCTGTACATCCTTCTAGTTGGTGTATGTGGGACGCGGCCTCAGCGTGGCCAGAGAAGCGGTGCATCGGTGCGCACCCGGGATCTGAACCCGGGTCGCCAGCAGCACAGCGCGTGCGCCTAACCGCTAAGCCACGGGGCCGGCCCAGGAATTCTTGTTTATGTTACCTTCAATATATAATCTAGAGAAAAGCTCAGATGTATTCTATCTCTTTTTTTGACACATAAGATATATGATTGTAAGAATTTTTTTTTAATCTTTTCTGCTTCCCTGCACATACACTGTTTTGTGGAAGAGATATAAGCTGCACTCAAACCCACACACCTTGGAGAAGTTCCATCAGAGCACTCTGGAGAACTGGTTTCCAGGGTTCAAACTCCCCACAATGATTATTGAATAAACTCCTTTAATAATATCACCTAGATACTTTATTTCAGTTGACAAATTGGAGACCATGAAGGGACCCGGAGACACTGTCCAAAATGGCCTGGAGCATCGAAAGGACCTGGTGCCATGTTGCCAGCAGAGCCCTTTGTGCACAACTGGCTCCCCAGAGCTCCAGCCATGGAAAGTAAGTCTTTCTGGGTCTCAGATCTCCCAATCGATGGTTGAAGATCCTTATGTTTATTCAATAATTTTTTATAATTGTCTGCATGGGACAGGTTATCCTCTGAGTTCACAGAGAAGAGAATTCCAAACTTGGTGTTCAAGTTATCTAGCCTTTTGAGCTAGATGGTGGCTCAAGTCAGAGTTTTCTCCTCTCTTCCTCCTTAACAATTGACAGATGGTTCAGCTAGCACTGAACTAAATGGGAAATAAAACATTAAAACCTGGAAACTGTAGGGCGTCTGACAGCTAGGTTCCTGCTAGTACTCCAGCAAAAATACTTATGGAGCACATGCTTGCAAATGGCTCCCTAAATGGGAGGATATTGATAAAAGAAATCTCACTTTATAAAGGCCATTCAGGGAACTTTTGTTTCAGATAAATCCACCTTCAGGGTTACCTTTAAAAGAGAGGATTCAAAACCTCTCAGAAACAATGGAATGCATTCTTTGATTGATATGCAGAAGCTTCTAAAAGACAAAATGACTTCAAAAACCACTCTAAAAAGTATCCTTAGAGCAAAAAAGAAAAGAATCTTTAGTAAAAATCTGGCCATCTGAGAAGGTCCATCTTCCAGGGAGCAGGTTGAATCCAACTATTCTCTTGAGTTTGTACCTGAGACCTGGCTAAAATTTTAAATATTTCTGTTTTTGTCTATAGTATCTGTATTTTTACGTGTGTAAGTGTCTCTATATATATATTTGTCTGCCTTTGGATAGTATAACTGCTAAAAGAGACCTATTTAATTGGCTTGAAGTAAGCACTTATATAAATTATTTCTAGATGTAATAGAAACTAACTCAAATGTCATTCAAGTTAATGTGATATAAAATAATCTTTGGTAAATAAAAGATTATTCAAGTTTGTTGGTTTGATTAGAACAAACATGTTTTCAGAGTTATCAGCATTGGATATGATACAGACATGTTATCTCTGTTACAAAATTTGTCAGCAAAAAATGATAACAGAAAAAATAGTTGATTTTGTCTAATGTCTCATGAAATTTTTGTATGCAGTCTACATGTAATTATTGGGAACAAGTAAATTAAACAGATGTAAAACAAAAGTTTTTGGATGAACTTTTTAACAATAATTATGTTGTGGTATATGTACTTAACTTCAAAACCTTTTGACAAGTTGAAATCTTAGAGTTTTGCTAAATTAAGCTAAATGATAAAAATTTGTTGAGTATCTAGGTCATTTCCACATAAGTTAAAATATTAGAAATTAAGTAGTAAACATGGGTTTATCTATCTTTGGCTTCTTATTTCAGAGAAACTGAAAAATACTTGAGTTTATTAATAAACATGTTTTGAGCATACTGAGAAATTTTCTATGAGAAAGCACATATTTCTAGACAGTCTGTATACATGAAAAATAAGATGTATGTTTTCAGTAAAGAAGGTGTAAATAATGGAGATATTTTTGTTTGTTTTGTTAAGAAAGATAAATTTGTCCTAATGTACTAGGAAAGAAAAAAAAGACAGGACAAATTCTGAACATAAAAAGCAAGTGACAGAACATTTGTAGAAACCATGAAACCTGTAAAACCCTGAGAAAAGAGTTTTCTGATTAACTAATGACTGATCAATAATTCACACAGTATTATTCTGTGAGTCAATCTTAGTCAATTTCTGAGTCAATCAAGTTGGCTGAGATTAAAATGAATTCAATTAAATGAATGAGTTTCAATATCAAAAGTAAGCTGGTGCAAAATTAAAATTTGTTTTTGTCTCTCTCTCAAAAGGATAATTTTCTTGAACTTTGTTTGCTCTTAATAAAGAGATTATATAAGATCTTTCTTTACTTTTGAGTAAGTCTACCTAAAAGACAGAAAAATCTATATTTTGTTAAAATAAGTTCCTATATTCAAAAATGCTGAAGTCTGTCTATTAGTTTTGTTTTGTTTTGTTTTTTAACTGTTTATCTCTCTCTGCTTACCTTTGACATGTTCTGTGTCACCTTGGTTGAATATATAACTAAACATTGTTTTCTATTTGACCAAGTGTTTTAAACCTTTTCATATTTTTGACAAACTTCTCCCAAGGTTTGAATCCTGGGTAAAGTTCTTCTTTTGGCTTAAGACTAACTATGAGAATTTCCAACAGCTCCTGGGACTTCTCAAAGAATTTGTTCTCTCTTTCTATAAAGAGAAAGATACTAAACTAATTAGGCTTATTTGATATGTTAAATTACATGGGAAGCATTGTCAAATAAATGATGATAAACCCTCTTAGCTTATACTGCATGGGTTAATGTTATTAATATAATTGTTTTAAACGTTATATAAAATTCCTAAAATTCTGATATGTCCTGGTTATCAGTCATAATTCTAGTTATTATCTTAAAATGTTACATGTCACAAAAATAAGCAAATTTCCTTTTCAACTGCATTACGTTGTCTTTTGTCATCTATAGATAATTATTGTTTTACTCACATGCTTTTGCAAATATGTTTCATCTTCAGAGAGATTCATGGAAAGGACTCTGACACTCTAAAATACAGGTTTCTGATAAATATTCATATCATAAAAACTAAACTAAGTAAAAACTTACAGAACCATAATGGAGAAATTGATGGCTTCATAAATTGCTAACAAAAAACAAATGAGGGGATGTTTTTTAGAATTGATTAGGTACTACAGGAAGTAGGTAACTAACTTTTTACTCATTGCTCAAACTTTTATATATACATATATATATTACTTAAGTCTGACTAATCTGATTTGGTTAAATGAACACCAGAAGGGGAAAAAAACCTTAAAGTCCATCTTGGCTTAGGCATCAACTTTAAGTCACCCTGATTTCAACTTGCCATTTTCTCTGTTTGTGCATCAAGATAAAGGAAATGCTGTAGGTGTATTAACTTAAGAACATGATGATCAACATCTACCTATAAGATATTATAGTCAGCAATTAGACTCAGTAGCAAAAGGACTTCTACCATAAATCTGGGCCATTTCAGCAACAGCTAAGGTTGATGAAGAAATGATGATGAGTCTCCTTTAAGTATTTCAACTATTTCAGTTGAAGCCTTGTTAAATTCTCACAAAACAGTATTATTCTGTGAGTTGATTAACTTCCTATGAATTTTTTCAAGCTGAACTCGTCGAGGTGACTTGTACTTGTCATTTGGCTAAAGGAAACTGCATATATTTTTACTGACAATAGATACACATTTGGAGTAACTCATGATCTTGGGATGCTCTAAAAACAAAGGGCGTTTTAGTCTCTCCTGGAAAACATATTAAAAATGGGAAGCAAGTGGCTGCTTTGTTAAAAGCCATTTTACTCCCTAAGAAATTGGCAATGATGAAAGTACAAGACCACTGCAAGGTGGACACTTTAGAAACTAAAGGAAACAAGTTAGTAGATCAGGTAGCTAAGGAAGCTACCTCACAAATGGTGATTCCACAAACTTTGATATGTTGCTTATGCCTCTCTAACTTAACTGAGGCTTTCTTTAATTTTCAGAAGACTGCCACAAAAAACAAAAACAAAGGTAGATCCAAAAACAGGGGACTTTTGATTCTCACAGAAACCTGTGAATTGGACCTAATCAATGCCCAATACTTCTGTTGGAAGCTCAACTTCCATTTCTGCAGTATATTCATGATTTGACTCATTGGGTCACAGAGAAAATGATCTCTTGGGGAAAACAATACTTTTGGAAACCCTCTCTTTCCATAGCACAAAAAATATATCCTAAATGTTTAGTCTGCCTTAAACATAATGCAGGGAAGCTCCTACATAGTTCAAAGGGAGTTTTCCCTTTGCCAATGAGACTATTTGAAATTTGGCAGATAGATTTTATCCAAATGCCTCCCTCAAATTTACCAATTTGTACTTGTTATGATTTGCATGTTCACTCATTGGGTTGAAGCATTTCCACGCCAAAGGGCTATGGGTCAATCAGTAAGTAAACTACTACTGGAATGTATTATTCCAGTATGGGGAGTTCCAGCAGAACTACACAGTGATCTTGGACTCATTTCACTAGAGAAATTATGAAGGACATTTGTAAAATCTGGCCTATTTTGCAGCATCTTCATTGCAGTTACCACCCCCAATTGTTAGGCCTAATGGAATGAACAAATGGCATAACTAAGACCCAATTGGCTAAGCTCACAGATGCATTTTCTTTACCATGGCCTAAAGCCCTCCCACTGGTGTTGCTTAACATAAGATCAACCCCCTTGGCGAACATCAGTTTTCTCTATTTGAAATTATTACTGGGATATCTATGCATCTAGATGAAGGATTATATGTATCTTCATTACTAAAAGGTGACATACTTAACTATTGTAAAACCTTAACCAAACTATTAAAGGAACACTCAAAATTGGTTGCTGATGCATATGATGCAAACTTACCCACAGCGGAAGATATACAGACTCATGATTTACACCTGGCGACTACGTTTATTGGAAACATCACCATTTATAAAACTCTTTACAGCCTAAGTGGAAAGGACCTTATCAAGTCCTTCTAACTAATTCCTGGGCAGCTAAATTACAGGGAATTGTCTTTTGGATCTGTATTTATCACTTAAAATGGACAACTACTCCAGTGTGGTCCTCAGAGCATGTTTCAGATCCAACAAGACCAGAATGAAAAGCAGCCAACAACTGATATGAACAACTCTCCCGAGAGTCTGGACCAGGCCAGTAATTAAGGGACAATATGCATTATTTTTGTTTCTTCCTGGACTCACCTACTCTTGTCACAACATTTATCTTTCCAAGCCACTCCGATTCTTAGATACTATTGGTCTTGGGAAAAGCTTACCACTTTGAGTCCAACAAATGGTGAGCCCATAAGTCTATAACCCAGAGTCTAAGATCTATCTTACTCAAACCTGTTCTAAATTTTAAAATTAATTCTGACTTCACAGGATACCTCTATTATATAGGGCATGCCCTGGGGAAAACCTCCAGGGAAATTCTGCCAGGGGACATTTTTGGGAAAGAAATTATAAAACTGGGTTCACATTTGCAATTTTGATCATATTAATTATCATGTTGTTCCTACGTTACGCTAGGTGTTGAAGGAGGCAACAACAGGGCAAGGCCTGTATCATGTTAGCTAAGAAAGTAGAAGCAATCCAGAATGGATTTTTAATAAGTGACATGTAAGATAGTAAAGAAATGAAAGGACCTCACTGTGTCAGAGAAAAACCAAAGGAACGTTGGTCATGAATACAACCGTGGGTTGACAATGACCAAAAAGGGGGATCGTGTACAGAATTTTAGGGCCCCTATCCCTGGTCTAACAGGTGAATCTAGCAAGTAAATATCATAGATTTTAAGTCAGTACGATAAAATCCATGCTGTGATGTGAAGCAGCTATGCAGGCCATCTTCAGCCTGTGTCAAAATGACCTTGCGTCTCCCACAATGCATGACTGAAGCTGCCAGCTGGACAGATCCACAACAGGAAAGGATAAAGTGGTACCTCACTCTCACATTTACCAGCTTCATTTCTTAGAGATTGAGGGAATAATTAATAGCTCTGGTCCTTGCCTCCATCCACAAGTAGATAATGTCGGCATCTCTGATCTTGCTTGATATATAACCAAGGAATTCCTGTTTATGTTACTTTCATTATATAATCTAGAGAAAAGTCCAGATGCACTCTATTCTTTTTTTCTTTTTTGACATATATGAAATATACGTGTAAGGTTTTTTTCCTATTCCTCTTCCCTGCATGCACATTGTTTTTTGAAAGAGATATAAGCTGCACTTAAACTCACATAACTTGGAGCAGTTACATCAGAGCACTCTGTTGAAGTATTTTCCTGAGGTTCAAACTTCTCATGCTGATTATTGAATAAACTCTTATGCTCTTTATTTCAGTTGATAGCCATCCATTTATGCTTGTAGGGCAAGCTGAATTTTCTTTTAATGAGTAGTAACATTGAGAGAAAAAGATTTGTTGGCTGTAATGGGCTGATTAGAAGGAATCTCCTTCAAGGAGAAAGAGAAAGAATTAAGCATGGAAAGATGGTGAAGCTTTAATGAGGTGCATCAGGCAGACTTAACATTTCGTAAAACTAGATATTACCAGGAGTCAGCATTGGAAAGTGGCTCTTGCTCTAAGCTAAATGTTCTGTTGACTATTTTAATGGAGAAGTGGAAGTAAGACGCAGCAGTGACCCTCCATCCTACTATCAGAGGCACAGGGATGCACTACTGGAAATATTATGCACCTCCAAATTTATTGAAGTTCTCAAGGGTAATTATAATTTACATCAATGCATGCTGTCTGCTCTTGCCCTAAGAATGGATCAAAACAAGACATGTCCTTCAATGTAGTGAACAGAAATAGGGACCTTTCTGAGTCAAACCATGCACTCCCCATAGGAAGGAGATTGTCCGTGTTGCATAACAACACACAATGGATATTGATCCCAGTACAGTCCTGTGAACTGAGACAAAGTGACCGACTTTGTCTCCAACTGACTTGGAACCTGGAAATGACCGATCTTTGCTCAATTGTGACAACGCCAGTCCATAATTACATCTGATACATGGGCAAATATTGTTTGGGTTGTAGATATACAATAAATACTTCTGTAATTTTTACTGACTTGATATTTAACAAATCTGAACTGAGTGATAACCATATCACAATATAGTGTAACCCTGGCCTTAATGATAAGATTCAATTGCCTCATGTATATAATACTGATGTTGATGATCAAATGTATTGATCAAATTTGGGGAAGGGAATATTGGAGAGCGAACTTAGATGAAATTATAGACTTGTTTGTAAAAATGAACCAAAGGATTAATTTCAAATTATAATTAATACTTGTATTAATTACAAAAACAACCCATGTTCATCACTATAAAATCACTAGAAAATATGTTTAGGGAACTGTGATACCCATTCAATGTCTTGACTTGAGTGAGAAGCATTGGCTTATCTGCTAGTTAAAGGGAAAAAAAGAAAACAATGGAACAATAAAATCATTTTAATGTAGAAGGCAAGTTGTGTGATGGTAGTTAATTCCAGTTCTATGTTCTTTTAACAAAGTCGTCACAGAGAGGGATATTTGAACTTGCCCTTGTATTTTTGAGCAGATTCTGATTGAGAATTTAAAAATCAGAAACAATTATACCTATTACTTTGTGAAGAATAGAAGAAGAAAATGTTTGAGCTGAAAGTTTTCAGAGACAAATGAGAGGCTGATATATTAAGTAAGTTTTGAGTTGAAATGAAATAAATAAAAATAGTTAATGAAAATAGTTTCTGTCATGGACTAAGTAATAGGCAATAGGGATATATTACTAAACAAAATAAGGGAAAAACACAGAACGTAGGCTATAATATGCCTGAAAATACAAAATAAAATAATTAAATCATCCTCAAGTAGCAATTGACAAAAACCAAGATCGACAGGAAAATGTATAGTAAGAATCTAAGTTATCTTGATTCATTTGGTTTGATGTGACTCATATTTCTTTTAATTTCATAATAAAAATATAAAATCCATAGTCAATCAAAAATCATGACTAAGAGCCCAGAGTCTAAACTCAGACCCTTTTGAAGTCCTAATTCTATTTCACCCCTAATTCCGTCACTTCCTTGTTCTAGCACATAATATAACTGTAATTCTTCTAAAAATAAAAAATAGATAAATAAATGATATAATCTTTCTATTATACCATCTGATCATTGTGCTTTAGATTCTGAGTGGATCTTTAATAATCATTTCTCTTCTCTGTATGGATATTGTTCTTTTCTATCTTCAATCACTAGTGGGAAGTTAATACTAGCAAATTATATTTTCCTCTAAAATGCCCATATTAATTGGCATTGAATTGTGTACATGAGTCCAAATTAATTGAGACTGAGTTGGGCAAATGTTTTCAATGATTTTTAAATACGTTATTGGCATCGTGTTCTTCCTTTTACTTGTATTTCTTTAAAAATCAGTCTCAGGAACTTTGTGTCATTCCATTTCCCTGCTCATAACTAAAATCATGATTCAATCAGTGCCTGAGGACTAGGAAAACACTCGATTGCAGGAAGAAAAACTCAGAGAAGCATAAAATCCAGTGAGACACACATACTTGCTGCCAGTCCCCCATGTGCCAGACCTCAGCATTTCTTGCTCCCTCCATGCGAGTCCTTGTCTGCCTCCAGGGTTGATGGAAAAAAAAAAGCCTCTCTCAAACACTCCCATAGTCTCTGTGGAGAAAACAACTAGACACTTGTAATAGTTTTTGGCAATTAGCAACTAGGAAAAATTTTTTCACAAATATTCTCAGCTCCCCAAGCCTGTCCTCTCACTGCAACTATAGATGAAAAGATAACTGCAGTTCTGAGAAGAGATGAGGTCACAGAATCACAAACCCATATCTAGTTGTCTGACTGTCTTCCTTCTTCTCACACAAGTATTGGTTGTTGTGACCTTCACACTGAGCCCACCGTCCTGGCAGCTGGAGGAGGAGTATACAGAGGTTTTCTGTTTTGTTTTTTTTTTTATTTCAGCCAGAGAAGTAGAATCTCTAAGAGAAGAAGGTGTGCCTCAGCAGATGTAAGTAATCACACTGGAAAAAGGGATTATTATGAATATGAACCTGGTCTAGTGTCAGTCACAGGGTAAGGAGGTATCATTCCTGATGCCTCAGCAGAAGTGGTGAAGAGAAGTGGGGGTCCTAGACCTTACACCAATCCCGATGGCTCCTAAAGCCATTTAATGAATTCTCCACTGATGGGGATTGTTGATATTTAATCTAAGTGATATTAAAAAAAGGTAAAAATAAATTAATTAATTAATTAATAAAATGAAATAAAATAAAAGAAAGAAAAAAAAACAAAAAACGATTTTTAAACTGTTTATATTTGGAACTGTAGTTCCAAAATCAGTCTGCTGTTCAGATTACCGTATAAAAGTCGTGCCAAAATTTTCAGGATCTCTAGAGATGTGCCTATAATACATCTTTGACTGTAATGAAGACTATGACAAATCTACAGGCATTATCTAAACCTCTGCACAATGTATTTGATTGGCAATTGCAAGAAGAGAAATGATTTCTCTAAATCTGATTGTATGATGCAATTATGGAGACGGGAATTGTGTCTCCACTGTAAACATCTGTTCTCTTTTAATTATGATGAAACTATTTTCCCTTTTGAAGTTAGGGAAGCAGCATTTAAGGGAAAAGTAACTTTAGATAGTTAAAGGTTTTAGACTTCATCTGTCAGGCCTAAATTTGCCTAGTGATATTTTCTTTCATTCAAAATATTCTAATATTAATCCAAAACTATTATTTCAACATATAGAATGCACAAGACTTCAGCCTCACAAATTTCATTATGCATATGTGTATTATATTTTAATTACTCTCACAAGTATTACCTCATTGCTAATAGTTTTACTTAGTACAAATATTAGTAAATAGATAAGTAGATGATCTGAGATGAATAACAATTTAGTTTCTGCCCTACATTATTTTGTCACATTCCGTAGTTTAAGGCATGACATGAGATTGTTCAATAATTTGAAATAATGTCCTTTATGCTTTTGTTTCTAGTGCAAAAGCAAGTGAGTATTTCTGTTCGCTTCCTAATACTGGGCTATCCTTGCATTCATTAATCCAAATTGCGATGGGTAGATTTCAGTTACACAGATTATCCTGAAATCAGTGTGATTTACTTTTATTATGATACCTAAAGCTATATTCATAGTTGATATTGTCCTATAGAATACATTTTTACAAGTAAGTGGAATTTTATTACAAACAAAATTAAAAGATAAAATACCAGCATTGTAAAAATATAATAAGGGGCAAAAACAAACTAATGTTGATCTGAGTTATTTGTAGAACATAGCTAACTAGACTTACTAGTATAACATGGTAATTAAATGCATTATCTTTGCTACCAGCCCAGCTGTGGTCAAGGCCTCCTTGAATCTCTAATCAAGCTGTGAAGTTTTACAAATTACTTAACTGTTCTGCTTATGTTCTCCTCTTTTTTATAATGAAAGTAATAGTACATTTTGCAGAGCTACTTTTTATACTTGTGAAGAATAGAGGAGTAACCTCATATCCAGCTTTTAGAACAGTGATACATACCTTGTAAATGCTCTTCAAAGTTTATACATTCAACTCTTGGAAACCTCTTCATAAGAGAAAAACTTAAGTAAATATTTCTAAGCAGGAACTAGTGGTAAATACAGACTACTGGATTTCAGTTGACACAATCTATGTTGCCCATGCCTCATATTCCCATGCAGGAATCTCTGGCTCTGAAGACAAATATCAGTCATTGAGAACTCAGAATGAACCCCATGGATTTGGCATTAGGGATGATATTCTTATCAAAGACTACATTTGGAATCCTGGGGAATTTCTCTCGTCTTTACCATTATATCATCCTTTACTTCACTGGGTGCAGGTCAAGGTCCACAGATTTGACTCTCAAGCACCTGATTGTAGCCAACACCTTGGTCATTCTCTCTAAAGGAGTCCCGCAGACAATGGCAGCATTTGGGTTGAAACATTTCCTCAATGATTCGGATGCAAACTTGTTTTCTATGTCCACAGAGTGGGCAGGGGTATGTCCATTGGCAGCACCTGCCTCTTGAGTGTCTTCCAGGCCATCATCATCAGCCCCAGGAACTCCAGGTGGACAAAGCTTAAAGCAAAAGCTCCCAGGTTCATGAGAATCACCAATATCTTCTCATGGATCTTGCACAGGCTGGTAAATATCATTTTTCTTAAGTACACAATGGGAAAATGGAGCAACACAAACATCACAATGAAAAAGGATTTGGGATACCGTTCTTGGGAAATCAATAGCAAAATCACACGATCACTACATGCAGCATTGTTATCATTCCCTGATGTTCTTTGTTTGGGGCTCATGCTCTGGGCCAGTGGTTCTATGGTTTTCATCCTGTACAGACACAAGCACGGGGTGCAACTTATTCATAGAACCAACATCTCCGCCAGATCCTCCCGAGTCCAGAGCTACCCAAAGCATCCTTGTCCTGGTGGTTGCCTTTGTGTCTTGTTAGGCCCTCTCCTGTGTCTTTCATGTTTGTTTGGCTCTTTTTATTGATCTCAGTCAGTTGATGGTGACCATCTCTGCACTAATCGCTGCATGTTTTCCAACTGTCAGCCCCTTTCTTCTCACGAGCCAAGACTCTAGTGTATCCTGGCTTTGCTTTATCTGGATAAGGAATACAATAGCTCCAAGGCTGATCAGAAATATATAAATTGTACTTGTATACACAATGATCAATTGCATACTCATTCATCCTCCATAAATTCATGAGTGCATTCATGACACTTACTTTACAGGAGATCAGAGGTACACACACACATGCATTATTATGAATGTGTATATATGCAGATTTAAAAGTATATATTCTAGGGGCTGGCCCAGTGGCACAAGCAGTTGAGTGCACATGCTCTGCTGCAGTGGCCCAGGATTCCCGGTTCGGATCCCAGGGGCGCACCTGACGCACCACTTGGCAAGCCATGTTGTGGCGGCGTCCCATATAAAGTAGAAGAAGATGGGCATGGATGTTAGCCCAGGGCCAGTCTTCCTCAGCCAAAAAAGAGGAGGATTGGCAGATGCTAGCTCAGGGCCGATCTTCCTCACACACACACAAAAAAGTATATATTCTGTCATATTAGTATTGTTTTCCTTCAACCAATAGTATTCGATAATGGCACGTTGAGGAACATTAAAATAATGCTTATTCCACCAATTACAAACTGCTCTTACCTTAAATTCTTTCTTATCTGATATTTATCTCACTGTGCTAGCTGACTAATTGGTTAAAATTACATGCAATGTGTTATTCGGTTTTCTACTATACTGGTTCTTTTTCAGTTCTAGCTATTTATAAATATCCAATTGCATGTGTTAAAACAGTGTTTGGTTTTTACAAAAGCAATTATTCTAGTAACACTTGACATCATAATGCATATTTTTAAGATTTGTATAACATATATGGTAGGATCCTATTGACACGTGTTTTACTTTCTTATTCTATCTTTACTTCTTTATTCATTTTTTATTGATAGTTTATAATATTGTGAACTTTTAGTTGTACATTTTTGTTTGTCAGTCACCATATAAATGTGTCCCTTCACCTAGTATGCCCACCCCCCCAACCCCTTACACCGGTAACCGCGAAATTGTTCTCTCTGTCCGTGTGTTAGATTATCTTCCACATATGGGTGAAATCATGTGGTGTTTGTCTTTCTCTGGCTTATTTCGCTTAATATAATAGCCTCTAGGTTCATCCATGTTTTTGCAAATGGGACTATTTTGGCTTTTCTAATGCCTGAGTAGTATTCCATTGTGTACATATATATATATATACACATACCACATATTCTTTACCCAATCATCAGTTGAAGGATGCTTAGGTTGCTTCCACTTCTTGGCTATAGTGAATAATGCTGCAATGAACATAGCGGTGCATAAGCCTCTTTGGATTGTTGATTTCAGGTTCTTTGGATAGATACTCAGTAGTGGGATAGTTGGATCATAAGGTATTTCTATTTTTAATCTTTTGAGGAATCTCCATACTGTTTTCCATAGAGGCTGCACCAGTTTGCATTCCCACCAGCAGTTAATGAGGGTTCCCTTTTCTCCACAACCCCTCCAGCATTTGTTATTTTTTGTCCTGGTGGTTATAGCCATTCTAACAGGTGTAAGGTGATATCTTAGTATTGTTTTGATTTGCATTTCCGATGTTGAACATCTTTCCATGTGCCTATTGCCATCTGTATCTCTTCCTTGGAAAAATGTCTGTTCATATCCTCTGCCCATTTTTTGATCAGGTTGTTTGTTTTTTGGTTGTTCAGCTGTGTGAGTTATTTATATATGATGGAGATTAACCCCTTGTCAGATATATTCTTTGCAAATAATTTCTCCCAGCTGGTGGGTTGTCTTTTCACTTTGATTCTGGTTTCGTTTGCCTTGCAGATGCTCTTTAGTCCAATGAAGTCCCATTTGTTTATTTTCTCTTTTGTTTCCTTTGTCCGTGTAGACATGGAATTCAAAAAGATCCCTCTATGACCAATGCAGAGAGTGTACTGCCTATATTTTCTTCCAGGAGTTTTATAGTTTCAGGTCTTACTTTCAAGTCTTTGATCCATTTTGAGTTAATTTTTGTGTATGGTGAAAGAAGATGGTCTACTTTCATTCTCTTGTGTGTGGCTGTCCAGTTTTCCCAGCACCATTTATTGAAGAGACTTTCCTTTCTCCATCGTATGTTCTTAGCTCCTTTCTTCAAAGATTAGCTGTCCATAGATGTGTAGTTTTATTCCTGGGCTTTCAATTCTGTTCCCTTGATCTGTGTGTCTGTTTTTGTACCAGTACCATGCTGTTTTAATTATTATGGCTTTGTAGTATATTTTTTTTTCAACTTCAAAAATTGATTTTATTAAAAGCAATATGTAGTCTGTACTGGTAAAAATTGTATTTTATTTATTTTAATTTTTTTCTGTTTATTGCAGTAATATTAGTTTATAACATTGTATAAATTTCAGGTGTGCATCATTATGCTTCTATTTCTGCATAGATTACATCACGTACACCACCCAAATACTAACTACAACCCATCACCACACACTTGTGCTGAATTATCCCTTTCGCCCTCCTCCCTCCCCTCTTCCCCTCTGGTAATCACCAATCCAATCTCTGTATCTATGTGTTTGTTTGATGTTGTTATTATCTACTACTTAATGAGGGAAATCATACGGTATTTGATCTTCTCCCTCTGGCTTATTTCACTTTGCATGATACCCTCAATGGCCATCCATGTTGTCACAAATGGCTGGATTTCATCGTTTCTTATGGCTGAGTAGTATTCCATAGCCAAGACTTGGAAGCAACCTAAGTGCCCATCAAGGGACGAATGGATAAAGAAGATGTGGTATATACACACGATGGAATACTACTCACAAAGAAATTAAAGCTAGCTCTTAAAGGGCCCATTTGCAAATTCACCCATTTTGGAAAGCAACCTAAAATCACCAGAAAGAAAGGTGCATGGTCCTTTGGTGAAAAGAGAGTCACCTGATAGGCTCTGAGTGCATCTCAGTGATAGATGAGAGCTCTCCAAGGACTGGGACATTGGTGGCGGCCATTGTTGTGGCCTGGTGTGGATGTGCTGACACAAACACTGGCAGACGGCATTGGAGTTCACCCTGGGGCCTGCTAGTCCAGTGTCTGCCCCACTCACTAGAACACTGATTTAATCCAGCTTAGCCAGGGCAGGCAGCCTGCCCTAGGGACTGGCCTCACCCAACAACAAGCCCTTGGGCAACTTGTGGGCCCACTAAGTGTGCTGTCTGGATTCTGTGCAGCCCAGCAAGTGGATCCACCTCTGTGGGGCAAGACATGCACAAAGAGTGGGTGGAGAGTGTTGGGTGGTGTTGGAGTGTGTAGGGTTCCTGCCTTGGAGAGACTGGGTCTACTTCAGGAGGTTGGGGCAAGCACACAGGGCAGGACTGTGTTGACTGTGTGTGTGGACCTGTGGGTGGTGGGGCATCTCAGCTGCAGAAGACTTGTGCTTCTCAAAGAGCCACATAGAGGGTTTGCCCCACCTTCCAAAGCCTGAAACAATTGGCTGATCCTGTGCCTGAGGCCAGCCCCACCCAGCTGCAATCCTCAGAGAGCTGACAAGAGACCTAAAGGCTGGAGGCTTACAGCAATTGTAAGCCTCTGAGTCTAACAACCTGCCACTGTGGGGGCCTACTCACTTAATAGAAATACTGCAACAGGAAGGTGCTATAGGAACTTGCAGCCAACTGTGCTGGCGCTCCCCACACCCGATACAGAGACTGAAGAGCCCACAACAACTACAAGCAGCTGAGCATTACAACAGCTGGCCAGGGACATAGATCAGCATCCCTGGGCACCTATGGGATGAGTAACCACGCCACAACAGAAGGACACACGTAGCCCACATAGAGGTCACTTCTGGAACATTCAGAAGTGAGGGGAGGGCCGGCCCCGTGGCTTAGCGGTTAAGTGCGTGCTCTCTGATGCTGGCGGCCCGGTTTCGGATCCCGGGCGCACACCGACGCACCGCTTCTCCGGCCACGCTGAGGTCGCGTCCCACATACGGCAACTAGAAAGCTGTGCAACTATGACATACAACTATCTACTGGGGCTTTGGGGCGAAAATAAATAAATAAATCTTTAAAAAAAAAAAAAAAGAAGTGAGGGGAGCACACTGCTTGGCCTCAAAAGGCATCACTTATATAAGGTCACAGCTTCAAGAGCAGGAAACGTAGCTGACCTACCTAATACATAGACACAAGCACAGGGAAAGAGGCAAAATGAAGAGGCAAAGGAATACATTCCAATTAAGGGAACAGGACAAAACTCTAGAAAAGGAACAATGTGAAACAGAAATGAGCAACCTACCCAACAGAGAGTTCAAACAAAGAGTGTTAAGGATGTTCTCTGATCTTGAGAGAAGGATGGATGAACTCAGTGAGAATGTCAACAAAGAAATGGAAGACATAAAAAAAAAAAAAAACAGAAATGAAGAATACAATACCGGAAATGAAAAATTCACTAGAGGGTCTCAAAAGCAGAGTAGAGGATACAAAAGAATGGTTCTGCGAGCTGGACAAAAGACTAGAAGAAATCACCCAAGCTGAACAGATAAAAGAAAAAAAACTTAAAAGAGTGAGGACAGCCTAAGGGACTTCTGGGACATCAAGTGCACTAACATGTGTGTTATAGGTGTCCCAGAAGGAAAAGAATGAGACAAAGGGGCAGAGAATCTATTTGAATAAATAATAGCTGAAAACTTTCCTAACCTAAGGAAGGAAACAGACATCCAGGCAGCACAGAGAGCACCAAACAAGATAAACCCAAAGAGGCCCACACCAAGACACATCGTAATTAAAATGCCCAGAATTAAAGATAAAGAGAGAATCCTAAAAGCTGCAAGAGAAAGACAAGTTACATACAAAGGAAACCCCATAAGGCTATCAGCTGACTTCTCAGCAGAAACCTTACAGGCTAGAAGAGAGCGGCATGATATATTTAAAGTGCTAAAAGGAAAAAACCTACAGCCAAGAATAGTCTCTCTGGCAAGGTTATCATTCAAAATGGAAGGAGAGATAAAAGGTTTCTGAGACAAGCAAAAATTAAAGGAGTTTGTCACCAAGAACCCAGTTCTAGAAGAAATGCTAAAGGGACTTATCTCAGGGGGAAAGAGAAGACCACAAATAGGAAAAATTATCTATTTCCATGACAAGAGGGTAATGGATACAAATGCATAAAAAAGAGGTTAGATATGATATCAAAAACATAAAATGTGGGAGGAAGGGAGTCAAAGAATAGAGCTTTCAGACAGAGGTCAAACTAAAGAGACCATCAACTTAATATAGATTCCTATATACGTAGGTTACTGGATATGAACCCCATGGTAATCACTAACCAGAAACTTATAATAAATAAACAAAAAACTAAGAGAAAGGAAGCCAAACATAATACTAAAGAAATCCATCAAACCACCGGGGAAGAGAGCAAGAGAAGAAGAAAGGAATAGAGAAGAACTACTAAAACACCTAGAAAAAAAAGATTAAAAACGCCAGTAAGTACATACTTATCAATAGCTACTTTAAACGTCAATGGACTAAATCCTCCAATTAAAAAGCATAGGGTGGCTGATTGGATAAAAAAACTAGACCCATATATATGCTGCATACAAGAGACACACTTCAGACTTAAAGACACTCACAAACTGAAAGTGAAGGAAAAAGACATTCCATACAAATGGCAATGAAAATGGGGTACCAATACTCATATCAGACAAAGTAGACTTTAAAACAAAAACTGTAACAAGAGACAAAGAAGGGCACGACATAATGATCAAGAGAACAATCCAACAAGAGTACATAACACTTGTAAATATCTATGCACCCAACATAGGAGCACCTAAATATTTTAAGCAATTATGAACAGACATAAAAGGAGAAATAGACAGTAACACAATAATAGTAGGGGACTTTAACACTCCACTTACACCACCGGATAGATCATCCAAACAGAAGATCAATAAGGAAACATTGGCCTTAAATGACACACTAGAACAGATGGACCTAGTAGATATATACAGAACATTCCATCTCAAAACCATAGAATACACGTCCTTTTCAAATGCACATGAAACATTCTCCAGGATTGATTACATATTAGGCAACATAACAAGTCTCCATAAATTTAAGAAGATTGAAACAATACCAAGCATCTTTTCTGACCACATGGTATGAAACTGGAATTCAACCATAGGAAGAAAATCAGAAAAGCCACAAATATGTGGAGATGAAACAGAACGCTACTGAACAACGATTGGGTCAATGAAGAAATCAAAGGAGAAATCAAAAAATACCTGGAGACAAATGAAAATGAAAATATGACATGCCAGAATTTATGGGATATGGCAAAAGCAGTTCTAAGAGGGAAGTTTATAGCACTACAGGCCTATCTCAACAAACAAGATAAATCTCAAATAAACAATCTAACAATGCACCTGAAGGAACTGGAAAAAGAAGAACAAACAAAGCCCAAAATCAGCAGAAGAAGGGAAATAACAAAAGTCAGAGCAGAAATAAATGAAATAGAGACTAAAAGAAAAAATTAATAAAACCAAGAGCTGTTTCTTTGAAAAGATAAATAAAATTGAAAAACTTTTAGCTAGACTCACCAAGAAAACAAGAGAGAGGGCTCAAATAAGTAAAATCAGAAATGAAAGAGGAGAAATTACAACGGACACATCAGAAATACAAAAGCTGATGACAATATTATGAAAAGCTATGTGCCAACAAATTGGACAATCTGGAAGAAATAGATAAATTCTTAGAATCACACAACCTTCCAAAACTGGATCAAGAAGAAATAGAGAATTTGAATAGACCAATCACCAGTAAGGAGATTGAAATGGTAATCGAAAACCTCCCCCAAAATAAAAGTCCAGGACCAGATGGCTTCCCTAGTGAATTCTACCAAACATTCAAAGAAGACTTAATACCTATCCTTCTCAAACTCTTCCAAAAAATTGAGGAGGTGGGGAGTTTCCTAACTCATTCTATGAAGCTGATATTACCCTGATACCAAAACCAGACAAGGACAACACAAAAAAAGAAAATTACTGGCCAACATCACTGATGAACACTGATGCAAAAATCCTCAACAAAATACTAGCAAATTTCAGGCCAGCCCAGTGGCTTAGCGGTTAAGTGCATGCGCTCCGCTACTGGCGGCCCAGGTTCAGATCCCAGGCGCACACCAACGCACTGCTTCTCCAGCCATGCTGAGGCCACATCCCACATACAGCAACTAGAAGGATGTGCAACTATGACATACAACTACCTACCAGGGCTTTGGTCAAGAAAAAAAATGGAGGAGGATTGGCAATAGATGTTAGCTCAGAGCTGGTCTTCTTCAGCAAAAAGAGGAGGATTAGCACTGATGTTAGCTCAGGGCTGATCTCCCTCACAAAAAAAAAAATACTAGCAAAAATACTAGAAAATTGCATACAACAATACATTAAAAAGATTATACACCATGATCAAGTGGGATTTATTCCAGGGATGCAGGGATGGTTCAACATTCCCAAATCAATCAACATGATACACCACATTAATAAAATGAAGAATAAGAATCACATGATAGTCTCAATAGATGCAAAGAAAGCATTTGACAGGATACAGCATCCATTTATGATAAAAACTCTGAATAAAATGGGTATAGAAGGAAAGTACTTTGACATAATAAAGGCTGCATATGACAAACCCACAGCTAATATCATACTCAATGGTGAAAAACTGAAAACTATCCCTCTAAGAACAGGAACCAGACAAGGAGGCCCATTCTCACCACTCCTATTTAATATAGTGTTGGAAGTCCTAGCCAGAGCAATCAGGCAGGAAAAGAAAATAAAAGGGATCCAAATGGGAAAAGAAGAAGTGAAACTCTCACTATTTGCAGAAGACATGATTTTATATATAGAAAATCCTAAAGAATCCACCAAAAACTTTTAGAATTAATAAACAAATATGGTAAAGATGCAGGATACAAAATCAACATACAAAAATCAATTGTATTTCTATACACTAACAACGAAGCAGCAGAAAGAGAAATTAAGAATACAATCCCATTTACAATTGCAACAAAAAGAATAAAATACCTAGGAATAAACTTAACCAAACAGGTGAAAGATCTGTACACTGAAAACTATAAAGCATTGCTGAAAGAAATTGAAGAAGACACAAAGAAATGGAAAGATATTCCATGCTCTTGGATTGGAAGAATTAACATAGTTAAGATGTCCATACTTCCTAAAGCAATCTATAGAATCAATGCAATCCCTATCAAAGTTCCAACAACATTTTTCACAGAAATAGAACAAAGAATCCTAAAATTTATATGGAACAACAAAAGACCCTGAATAGCTAAAGGAATCCTGATAAAAAAGGACAAAGCTGGAGGTATCACACTCCCTGATTTCAAAATATACTGCAAAGCTATAGTAAACAAAACAGTGTAGTACTGGCACAAAAACAGACACACAGATCAATGGAATGGAATCAAAAGCCCAGAAATAAACCGGCAAATCTATGGGTAGCTAATCTTTGACAAAGGAGCTAAGAACATACAATGGAGAAAGGAAAGTCTCTTCAACAAATGGTGTTGGGAAAACTGGACAGCCACATGCAAAAGAATGAAAGTAGACCATTACCTTACACAATACACAAAAATTAACTCAAAATGGATAAAAGACTTGAATGTAAGACCTGAAACTATGAAACTTCCAGAAGAAAACATAGGCAGTACGCTCTTCGACATCAGTCTTAGCAACATGTTTTCAAGCAGCATGTCTGACCGGGCAAGAGAAACAATAGAAAAAATAAACAAATGGGAGTACATCAAACTAAAAAACTTCTGCACAGCAAAGGAAATCATCAACAAAATGAAAAGACGACCTAATAATTGGGACAAGATAATTGCAAACTATACATTTGATAAGGGGTTAATCTCCAAAATATATAAAGAACTCATACATCTCAACAACAAAAAATCTAACAACCCAATTAAAAAATGGGCAAAAGACCTGAACAGATATTTCTCCAAAGAAGATATACAGATGGCCAACAGGCACATGAAAATATATTCAACATCATTAACTATCAGGGAAATGCAAATCAAAACTACAATGAGCAAACTACAATGAGCTATCACCTCATGCCTGTCAGAATGGCTATAATTAACAAGACAGGAAACAACAAGTGTTAGAGAGGATGTGGAGAGAAGGGAACTCTCATACACTGCTGGTGGGAGTGCAAACTGGTGCAGCCACTATGGAAAACACTATGGAGATTCCTCAAAAAATTAAGGATAGAACTACCATACGATCCAGCTATTCCACTGCTGGGTATTTATCCTAAGAAAATGAAAACACCAATGTGTAAATATACATGCACCCCTGTGTTCATTGCAGTGTTATTCACAATAGCCAAGACTTGGAAGCAACCTAAGTGCCCATCAAGGGACGAATGGATAAAGAAGATGTGGTATATACACAATGCAATACTACTCAGCCATAAGAAATGATGAAATCCAGCCAATTGTGACAACATGGATGGACATTGAGGGTATTATGCAAAGTGAAATAAGTCGGAGGGAGAAGGTCAAATACCGTATGATCTCACTCATTAAATAGCAGATAATAACAACAAACAAACACACACACAGAGATTGGACTGGTGATTACCAGAGGGGAAGCAGGGAGGGAGGAGGGTGAAAGGGATGACTAGACACATGTGTGTGGTGATGGATTGTAATTAGTATTTGGGTGGTGAACATGAGAACACGATGTAATCTATGCAGAAATAGAAGTATAATGATGTACACCTGAAATTTATACAATGTTATAAAGCAATGTTACCGTAATAAACAAAAAAATAAGAAAAAAATAAAAAGGAAATAATCCTATTTAATATGACATTAAAAAGGATGAAATACTTAGGAAAAAACTTGGCCAAGGAAGTGAAAGACTTACACGCTGAAAACTACAAAATATTCCTAAAAGAAATCAAAGATACAAATAAATACAAAGATATTCCAAACTCATGAATTAGAAAACTTCATATTGTTAAATATGCATACTACCCAAAGTTTTCTGCAGATTCAATGGAATCCCTATCCAAATCCAAATGGCAGTTTTTGCTGACATATAAAATAACATGCTAGAATTCATATAGACTCTCCAGGGACCCCAAAGAGCCAAAACACTCTAGAAAAAGAAGAAAGTTGGAGGCCTCACTTTTTTAGATTTCAAAACATATTATGAAGCAAGAGTAGTCAAGATAGTGTGATACTGGCATAAACACAGACACACAAGCCAAAGGAATGGGATAGAATGCACAGAAATAAGTCCTGGCATACATGCCAAATGGTATTTGACAAAGGTGACAAGACTACACAAGGAAGAAAGGACAGTCTCTTCAACAAATCAGGTTGGGAAAACTGGATATCTACAGGCAAAGGAATGAACCTGGAACCTGACCTACATCAAATGTAAAGGCTTCTGTGTCTAAGGATACAATCAGCAGTGAAAAGGCAAGATCTGAGGAATGGATGTGATGAAAATGATTTAAAGAATCTCCATCTGTCAGACATTTAGGTTGATTTTATATTTTAAAATCAATGATGGAATAAAAGACCCTCCATCACTTATGTCTGTTTCTGAACTTTCCATTCCATTTCCAATCCTTAAGATTTTGACATCACTGACTCATTCATTTAGCTTCATATGTACTATTAAAAAGTCATAATGATTTCCCTAATTGGTCTCTTTTCCAGAATTCACCAGGTATTTCTATATATTAATATGTGACTTCCATGTGCACCTTCTGTTATCCTTGTCTACAGAGAGATGTCAGTGTATCCAGATGGGGCCCTTAAACAATGCCTGCTGCCCAACTGCACTGACACCCCATCTCCAATCCATGGATGTGAAGCCCTGGCCAGGACCACACCCAATGGAGCCTCCTCACAAGTTCCGTGTCGCGGGGTCATGGTGAGATGGAATCTAAGTGGAGATGAGAAGGAATGAGGGAAGGTCCTGAGTGAAAGTGAGGAAACAGGTGTCAGGAAGGATACTTCAGTGTCACAGAAGGTTAACAAGTCCAGAGAAGGGCATTTCAGGAAGGAGAGACAGAACAATCAACTGAGAATATGACTTTACCTGAGAAAGAGCCATTCTTGACTCCTTTTCTTTCGTTTTCCTCTGCTTCCGGAATTCTTCCTCAGGCAACATGAATCTTTAGATGTCTTTTTTTTTTTTTTTAAGATTTTATTTATTTTTTTTTTCCCCCCAAAGCCCCAGTACATAGTTGTATGTCATAGTTGCACATCCTTCTAGTTGCTGTATGTGGGATGCGGCCTCAGCATGGCCGGAGAAGCGGCGCGTCGGTGCGCGCCCGGGATCGGAACGCGGGCCGCCAGCAGCGGAGCGCGCGCACTTAACCGCTAAGCCACGGGGCCGGCCCTACATGTCTTGAAAGTTGAAAATATGCTGCTTAATGCTTCGAATCAACATACCTCCTTCCTGTGCCACAACCACTCATTCAGGAAAGACCTCATCATGTGGAAAAGAAGGTCTCTGCTGCCCACTGCATCAGGAGGAAATCAGGGACAGTAAAATCCTACCTAAAGACCAACAAGTGAGTTTTCCCACATTTTCTTCAGATCACGCTTCCCTCCTTGTGAAGCCCTCACATACACTGCAGCAGTGGGGATCTGGGCTGGACTGATCCTCCCCTTCAGGTCACAAACCTGGCCCTGATCAAACTCCATGCAGAGCAGAGCCCCCCACCCTCAGCCAGGATCTCAGCCCTCAGGAATGGGAGGACTCAGAGCCTAGGTGCTCAATGCTGGATACAGATTAGAATCACCTGGGACACTTTAAATATTAGTGAGGTTAGGCCTCACCCCAACTATTTGCAGCAGAATCTCTGGTCAGAGGACACAGGAGATGTATTTGAAAAATGCTTCAGCAATCTAATGTGAAGCCGGGGTGAGCATGACTCAGAGGAGGCAAGCCCAGGACACCTATCACTTTCTTTTCCAGCTTTACTGAAGTAGAATTGACCAAGGAAAATTGCGTATATTTAAGGTGTACAACGTGATCATTTGAAGTACATACACACTATGGAATAATGATAAGTAAGTTAATTAACACATCTATTACCTCACAACTACCATTTTTTGTGTCTATGTGGTAAGAACACTTAAGATTTCCTCTCAACAAATTTAGAGTATATAATACAGTATTATGAACTATAGTCACCATGTTGTACATTAGATCCCCAGAACTTATTCATTTTACAAGTGAAAGTGTGAACATTTTGACCAACATCTCCCCATTTTCTCTACAACCCACCCCCTGGTAACCACCATTATATTCTGGTTCTATGAGTTTGATGTTTTTAGATTCCACATATAAGCTAGATCATAGAGTATTTGTATTTGCCTGACTTATTTTACTTAGCATAAGGCTCTCCAGGTTCATCCATTTTGTCATAAATGGCAGGAATTCATTTATTTTTATGGCTGAATAATATTTTATCGTATATATATATACCACCTTTTCTTTATCCATTCATCTGTCAACAGACATTTAGGTTGTTTCCACATCTTGACTGTTGTGAATAACGCAGTAATGCTCATAGGAGTGTAAGTACCTCTTCGAGATACTGATTTCATTTCCTTTGGATATGGAGCCAGAAGTGTAATTGCTACATCATATGTCAGTTCTATGTTTAATTTTTTGAGGAACCTCCATACACTTTCCCATAATAACTGTAACCAATTTACATTCCCACCAACAGTGCACAAGGATTCCCTTTTCTCCACACTCCCCCCAACACATTAACTCTTATCTTTCTGCCAGTAGCATCCTAGAAGGTGTGATACCTCCTTGTGTGTCTGCTCTCTCCTAGGACATTGTTGTCAATAGCATTCAGACAGTGGAAGGGGAAGGAGCAGAAAGGAACGTGCAGAGCAGGCAATATGGAGCAGAGGTGAGGATGAGGGTATGGCTCGCATGTTAAATGGGAGGGGGTCCAAGAAGTCTCCACTGAGAAGGTAAAATCAGAACAAACCCCTGGAGGAGGAAGGGCTTTTTTCCACTAAATATTATGTGGAATGGAAAATTTCCATTTTATTAAAAGTTACAGTGAAGAAGTTTAGTTTAAGAATTCTTTTAAAATTGGGGCTTCTAATACACTGGACATGGTAGAAACTTATAGGATCATGTAACTTCAAACCTAATAAATTAAAATTTACTTAGAATTAACTGGGCAGAGAAGTGAGAATAATTTCCTAAATGTAAAAGCCTATGTGAAGATCAATGAACAACATGAGAAGGAAAAATAATGGCTCTGTAGTGACTGGCCCCGGATGGAGCTGGAGACAAAACAATATGTTACACACCGCAGGACACTGGATACCAGGTTTTGTGTTTTTACTTCAAATACTGAGAGGAATGGTAGTCAACTGAAATATGTGATTGTCTGGGGTAGAGGGGAGGATATTTAAAATACTTCCAAGTAAAAATGGGCAGAATGGTCTGGGCGAGGCCAAGTGCACGGTGGAAGCAGGACAGAAGATTTTAATAAGAATTCAACTCAGAGCTGATGAATCTGAGAGTCATTAAATAAAAGACAGGATTTTGGAATTTCTAGAAGGTAGAATATTCTCTATTAAGCAGTCATCCCAATTAGCCTGTTTGGAAGACAGAGGCTTCCAGATGGACTCCGTGTCCGCAACACGGGGCAAGTCTACTGTAGAGGTGTTCATCATTCAAAGAGGAGCTGAGGAGGAGGCATCTCAGGTGAAGGCCATCGAATGGTTTTCTTTACGAGGAGTGTTGTTGCTTTGAAATACCCAACAGTAGAAAATTTACAGAATTTTATAGAAAGAGATAAAATGGACAATCCCTCATTCATAATAAAAAAGAATTCAGAATCTTCTTTCAATTATAAAAGACATGAAATTTATTAAGGATTCAACAATTTGGAAAATATAATGAATGAGTTTGATATAATAGACATATGTTGAACTTGTGCTATATGCCACAATTTTTAGCACATACACAGCAATAGAAAAATCAGAGCACAAAGTAAGTTTTTAACACACCTAAATATTTCAGAATGAGACATACTATATTTGCTCCCATCAAATAATAATGTTTGTAAAACTATACATTCAGGAGTACTAAAATACTTCTTAAAATCTGGTCAATATTTCTTTTCTTTTCTTTCTTTTCTTTTTTTTTTTTGTGAGGAATATTGGCCCTGAGCTAACATCTCTTGCCAATCTGCCTCTTTTTTCTTTTTGCTTGAGGAAGATTGTCCCTGAGCTAACATCTGTGCCAATCTTCCTCTATTTTGTATATGGTACACCACCTCAGCATGGCTTGATGAGGGGTGTGCAGGTCTGCACCCAGGATCCAAACCAGCAAACCCCAGGCTGCTGGAGCAAAGCACACAAGCTTAACCACTACCCCACCGGGCTGACCCCTAATAAAAACTTGGAATGTTTAAAGTAAAAGTCAGCAAAATGTTCCATATCAATGTTGTGCAATGCATTCAATTCAAGAGTAGTTGAGGGAAATGAGACAGCTACAGATTTCCATACTACACTAGGAGATGTCTGGACAATCTATGCACTAGAGGGGCAACAAAAGAATTTTCTGAAAAAGAAACTGAAGCTAAATGCAAGTAAAGCAACATGATATAAATTTTAAAGTATTGAACTAAATTACGTAGAGTTTAATTAAAATTCAATAAAATAAAATTATAGATAAAATAGAGCTACTGTAATGTTGATAGAAAATAGGAAAGGACATAAAATTAACAATAAATAGTAGATAAACACGAATTTATTTAATAGAATAGAGATTTCTAAAACCTCCAGGGACAAATAAACTTGAGTTCTGTAAAATATAGAATATCAAAAGTGAATTAAAAGGAATTATAACCCAGAAAACCATAAGTAACATTTCAATACTTTCAAACATGAATGAAAATTTATGATTATTTTACAGAATCTTTTTCCTATATTTTCAAAGTTCAGAGTGTCTTCCTTCTTCTAAATCTACTTTATAAACTAGAAAAAAAAGAAAGCTAAGAAGAGATTTTATGTGTCTATTATACCTTGTTAAAAAGTTGGGAGAAACCAATGTAAATTATGAATTTTCATATAAAAATTAAAATATTCAGCATGACTTAGAAGGGTTTATTTCAGGAATACAAGACATATGAATAAGAGAATGTGGTCCAACATATTAAAAATTAAATGAGAAAACCTTAGTCACAGAATAAATAGTTTTCACTCTTGTGAATATTTTCTCATCAGTAGATAATTTAGAGAAAATACTGTACCAGAGAATATTTCAATTATTGGTGATCACCACACATCAAGATATAAGAACAAACGCATTTTTAATGAGCATATACGTATATAAGTTTGTTGGACATTTAAAACATAGTTTTTATGAAATACTTAAATGAAACATTTCATTTTCTTACATTTACCTTACTTTAAACTTGAGCATTCTATTTCCTAAGGTGATAATGTACTCATTCCCTAATATGTTGTTTTACCATGAATCTAAGATTTCAGAAGAAAAGTGAAGATCTGAACTCAAGTCTTAAGATGACATCTGCTTAACATCATGACCGCCACCTTATAAAGGCAAATTAGCTAGAACCATCCACTTAAGTTGCTCCTAGCTTCCTGATCATCAGAAACTGTGAGATAATAGAAGTTTGTAGTTTTAAGTTACACAGTTTGGGGGTAATTTTTAACATAATGAGAAATAACTAGTACAGCCTATGAGCCATCAATGCCACTTTCAGAGCCACCCAGATAATACTCATGCTGGTTCAAAAATCCAAGAAGTAAAAGAATGGAAACACTGTACATTCTAGCTAACAGATAAAAATAAAATAACACTGAAAGTCTAAAATGAGGAAACTACTACATAATCTGGTACATTCATATTCTTTAATATCAGAAAATATCTCCAGAAAAAAAAGTACTCTCGATTAAGAAAATCAACCGGTGTTTCTGTAAAACATTAGTACGGAGTAACAGTGGGCTATATGTTGGTATTATACACACTATCTTGCATATCCTTAAATGTAAATTAAATAGTCTGAAAGGATATAGCTCACACTAATAGGGGGTTTATGTTGTTACAAAATGAGTAAGAAACAAGAAATAATCAACAGAACATATTTCCATCCATATTATTTAACTATTTTACCAAAGGTTTCCCAATATGAATTGTGTCTTTTATTAAGCACTGTGAATTATTGTTTTATGTTTCTGAACATATTTCCTTAAACTCTTAACCCTGGGTATGTCAATGTGTTATTTACTATAATTGATGGGGCACGAAAAGAAAGGCTTTCACTTTCTACTTCTGAATTTTCCTCACTTTCAACCAACATTGCATCATTAGAATATTAAAATATCAATCAATAAATGTAACTTCATCATAAAAAAATGTGAGACAAGTTTACAGCATAAGCATCTTGAGGATCTCAGCCAAAAATGAAGACAAATGCCTGTCTCACGTTTCCTCCACTGGGACCTACCACTGTCTCAACTTCCTTCTTGACAGCCTCACATGTGGCCATGTCCCCATCCAGGGGAATGAGAATCTCCAAACTTTAGCTCTTTTGTTCCACCAACTTAAACCATGCCCATAAACTGCTTCCTTCTTGTAAGCTTCCCTGATTTCATTCACAGCAGAGATTCACCAAATTTCTGCTCTCAGCCTTGAGACCCAGAGAGATGTTGATAGGTGCCAGGTCCAGGTGGCACCTGGAGGAGAGGAGTCAGGTATTTCCAGGGAATGATGTGGGCACTGGCTGCTGTATACACTCTACACTCCTGCAGGCCGTCACAGCGACCCTCATGAAGCCTCCATCCAACCTCCTTTGTGTTTACCAAGAGCTGCACTTTCTCCTGATAAGGACCTACATCTTTCACGAGGCAGTTTTTCTAAGTACTGCCCAGAGACTTTTTTTCTTGCAATAATATTGTCAATGTTAAAAATAAAACAGCCAGGGGCCAGCCCGGTGATGTAGTGGTTATGTTCACAGGCTCTGCTTTGACAGCCCGGGGTTTGCAGGTTCAGATCCCGGGCACAGACATACACATTGCTTATCAAGCCATGCTGTGACAGGCATCCCACATATAATGTAGAGGAAGATGGGCACAGATGTCAGCCCAGGGCCAATCTCCTTCAGCAAAAAGAGGAGGATTGGCAATGGATGTTAGCTCAGGGCTAATCTTCCTCACCAAAATAAATAAATAAATAAATGTAAAAAAATAAAACAGCCAGTTATTTTACCATCAAAATGTGTTCATTTGGGAACAAAGACATGCAATTTGGGATGTGCATGCTATGGCAGGCAAACCATAGGCAAATCCAACAAACAAAGGACAAGAATGTTATATTGTAGAGAAAAAGGAGGAAATTGGGAGGGGTTGTTTTCAATGAAAGTCCACTGGAGCAAAGCAAGAGTTCAGGGTGGTGATGGTTTCTCATGGGCCATGTTGCTGGGGTAGTCGATTTCTGTTTGGGATGCAATGTATATTTCTTCCTGTAATTAATGATTCTTCCCTGTTGATGACTTCTGTTGGAATCTGTAATTGACTATCTTTCTGTTGATGACTCCTTTCTGACTGGGTCTGTAATTGACTGTCTTTCCTGTTATTGACTTTATTGCCACTAGTGACTAGTGGCACTGCATGGGAGCTTCCCTTTCTAGCCTCCTGACTCCATTTTAGACAAAGTCTCCCTTTATTAATTGTCACAATATTAATAAAAATATAAGCAGAGGAATTTAGACTACAATGTGATCTCACATTTTTCACCCCTCACCTCTTACCAGGTATAATTCCCAGACAGGAAAAGGAGAGCCAATGAGGTGGCAGCTAGGCCTGGATTTACTCAGACACCATCTTATGGGCTCATCTTCTCTTGCAGAGAATGGGAACCTCCAACCAATAAATTTCCTGTTAACATCAAGAGAAATCACTTCAGCTGGTCAGGAAAATTACCAAGCATATGTTATGTATTAATATCAGAGGAGAATATTGGATAAAAAATGTGGATTAGTGGCCCTCACATAAAGCAAAGTGGCTGAAAAAAATCTGGCTGGAGAGTTCAGATATCAGCAACTCTTGACCCCAGACAGTGTCGAGTCCTGGCTCCTTCATGGAGATCCACTTCAAAGTTTGTCTGCATGGAGTGACCAGAGCTCTGGGGAAACGAGCTCAGCACAGGGAGCCTAGGGAGAGAGAGGGACAGGAGAGGGGTTGCTTCTGTTCTCTTCCCCAAGAGAAACTTATGTTCAAAAGTTTCTATCTATTTGAGTCCAAGCATTTAATTCTTTAAAGAAATAAAACAGTAAAAGAATAGAGGGATAAAAACCCTTAAAAATTTGAGAAAATTGTATTAGAAAAAGAGCTATTAACTTGCATATTTCAAATTAAAAATTATTAAGTGTGTAAGTGATGTGATTGCAAATGTGAAAAACTAGTAATACTATTTGGATTTATGGTTCATTAAGGGAATAGACAACCTTATCACGTCTCTGGAAATATTTCAAAATTGGTATTTCATTAGTTAAAAGCAAAACCAAATATCTCCAAATGAGTGCAACCTTTACAAGCCTCATTATCTGCATGTGAAATAAAACATTCAGACAGAAAAAAAAAGGTGAAAATACCTGATTTATCTAATTTAATTTTCAAGTTAAAATAATATTCCAAATAATTCTGAATAAAAAATTTAAAAAGTTGTAATTGCAATTATATTTAGTAATTAATGACTTTAGCAAAATACAGGATGCTATCCAGGACCTCTCAAATGTATTTGGATTATTAATTCATCTGAAGAGATGTGGATTAGCATAAAAATTTAAACTTAAAGAAAGTTAATTTTTATCCATACAAGAAAATTTTGTTCCTTTAAAGCAACGTGTCAGCCCTCCATCCCCACAGCCCAGGGCCTGGCCGCATAAACTCCCTGGAACCCAGCCGGGGTTGTGTGTCTGCCTCCCGAGTGAATGGGGACCAGAAAGAGAAATTACCCTTTGCTGAGGTTAGTATAATATTGCACAATACGCGCAGGCACAGTTTGCATTTCATGTCACGTTGCAGTTTCTTCCACCTACACGGACGATTCCGCCTTACGCTTCAAGAAGTTGTAACTGTCCGGGTCTCAGACCTTCCCGGATCCACCGCCCCCAACAGCCTCCCGCCCCGCCCCCACAGGGCCCAGCGCCCCAGCCGCCTCCTCACAGGACAGGCGGCTCCATCCGCGCGTCAAAAAGCTTTCACGAGATTCATTTTCACTCTGTTAAGAGGAAATATCTCGGCTTCCAGGATAAGTGGCCGACACACGCGTAATACTGTGGGAAGCCCGGCTGCAAAGGAAAACAGACAGCTTCAAAGGAACCCAAAAGCAGAGTGCTAGAGGCTGTTGGGCAGGAAGACAAACCTACGTGTAAACCTGAGGGGCGGAGGAGAGCGCCAGACGCCGCGCCCAGCCCCGCCCTACGTCGCCCGACTCCCCCCCGCCTCTGTGCCCGCCCCGCCCTGTGGGCGCCGCCCCGATACGCATGCGCATGCGCGGTTTCCTGGAGCCGGAAGCGGATCACGCGGAGCAGCCGGCGTGCTGAGGTGAGTGAGTGTGTGTTTCTGGGTGGTAACTGCGCTTCCCGGTCCTCAGGCCCCGCCCCTCACACCCAGGTTTCGGGGTCGCTCCCTAAGTTAAATTCCATGAACCCGCTCTTCCGTCTCGCTGTGAGTTCGTCCCTTTTGCCTTTCGCGGCGTCACCATAGACGTCCCGAGTCGTGCGGTCCGGGAGTCTGCTTCCGTTTACCGTTAAAATTGCTCTGAGCCAGGTGCCACCCAACCTTTTTGCTTTAGGTCCGCGTAGACGCCAGCTGCCTGCCGTGTCGTTTTCCTGCTCAGAACCTTTTTCTGACGCCCCACTCCCCTCCCCCCCCACCCCCGCCCAACCGCGTGGTCAAGTCCTCACTCAGCAGGTGGGTACATGCCCTTCACCACCCCCAGGGAGAGCAGAGGAGAACAGAGATGGGGAGAAAGAGGCAGAAAGATATGGAGTTAGAGGCCACCAGAAAGTTTAGGGAGAAAGAACACGGGGATTGAAACAGGTTGCGACAGAGTCGGGCCAACACTCTGTAGGAGGAGTAATAGAGAGGGAGGGAAACAAAGGATGAGGAGAAACAGAGAAACACAGAAATGGACAAAGGAGAGGAGAGAACCAGAAGGACACAGAGACAAATACAGAGAGCAAAACACACAGCAGTGGAGAAAGCCAGGGTCCAAAACCCCGGCTAGTATTGAGTTGATTGGATATGGGTTATTAAGTTGTGAAGTAGTACAGATTTGTGCCTCTACAACCTAATTAATGTCAGGTTTGTGAAACTGTTTAAGTTTTGCAGAACATAATGAGAGTTACAAATCCAGGTTTATGAGGCATCTGCATTTTCTAATTATTGCATCGGAAGATAATTCCATTTCCAGCCCCTATCCACCTTGAGGGCAGAGACAGCTCAGTCAATTCTAGGTCACCCTCTTGCCTTTCAAGAAATGGAGGACTTTCTGTCCCTGTGGCTCATGTCATTCCTTTCTAAATTTGATGTATCCTCACACTTGTTTTAACTGAAGTACTTTTTAAATTTCCAAATTATTTTCATTCTTAGTTTTATTGTTCAGATAATGAGGTTTATATGCCTTCTACTCTATTTTGAAACTATTCTTTGATGTCTGTAAATAACTATAGTATTTCACTATGCATCTGCTAAGGATGTTGGTAGTCTTTTAACACCGAAAACTTAGTTTAACCAGTTAGTTTAAAAGTCAACATTTTATGTCTTACCTAAAGTGATCAGTTAAATTAGTGACTTCTGAGCTGAAGTGTCCAGCTACGGAGATGTTCCCCTCAAGTCCCCTGTGTCCTTTCTGTACAGATATTGAAGGATGGGCTGGATGCATGTGGAACTTTGTTCCAGTAGAGCCCATGTGTCGGTGATGAACCGCTTGCTCAGAGCCCATCCCCAAGTGACCCTCTTTCATGTTTTCCAAGACTAATAAAGCAGAGCACGCCCTTTCCCTTTAGGTTCTTATGGCTGGCCAAATAATTAAAAGACAGGTTAGCAGGAGAAAATAATACCAAGTTCAATAACATGTATACATGGGAGAAACCAGGGAAACTGAGTTTCTCAACAAAATGGTGGAGGTTCTCATCTTAAATACTATATTCAGCTAAAGACAAAGGACGATGTTGGAGGTGGGAGGAGTCAGTTATGGGAGATTCCCGGAAAAGCACAGTAATAAAAGTATGCAGATTTAAGTCCTCTCCTTCCATACTGAAAAGAGTTTCCAGCAATAAGATCATACCCTCCTCTTCCCAGTACAGAGAGGGAGATACCTTTACAAATGGAGATTTCTCTTATAAATGTAAATGTTTTGGTAAACAGAACTTTGAAAAGAATGGGCTAAACAAGAACCCTCCCAGTCTGTCACTTTTAGGCATAAGTTTGGGGGAAGGTTGAAGTTTCTTTCAGAGAAAATAATCAAGGTAAAGAGATATATTTCAGGGTGGCCAATTTTGATCTCCCATGTTAATAACTACTTGTAACTTCATTTTTTAAATATTTTTCTGGAAAAGAGGAATTAAATGCTTGGGTTTGATTAAACCCATCAAACAGAATCTCTTCTTGCTCAGGAATGTGAAATGTAATCTGGAATTTGAGCAGACCTTTTCTACTGCGCTATCCAGGTCACCACTTACACCCTGTTCTGCTCACTGAACTCAGACCTCTTCAGGGTATCTTGGTAAACTTTCTCCCCTCTGAGCCTCAATGCTTCCACCTGTAACATGGAGATTGGTAGAGTAGACCAGGAATTTTGAGTCTGAGCCAATGGGATCCCTGAAATGACCTTCACAATTTGGCGTATGTCTACATTTGACAGTTTTCTAGTACACGGTGCCCAGTTAGAATTTTCAGTGTGTCCCAGTTTCCAAAATTAATGAAAATCTCTTAGATGTTCCTGGATCCCACTGTCCCCCACAGCCTACTGCTGCACTCCCACAGGGCCCAGTGCTCCAGCTGCCTCCCTCAGAGGAGAGGCATCTCTATCTGCTCCTCAAGAAGCTTTCATGTCATTTGTTGTCAATTTCTTTTCTTTCTTTTTTTTTGTGATGAGATCAGCTCTGTGCTAACATCTTCCAGTCCTCCTCTTTTTTTTTTTTGCTGAGGAAGACTGGCCCTGGGCCAACATACGTGCCCCTCTTCCTCCACTTTATATGGGGCTCTGCCACAGCATGGCTTGCCAAGCAGTGCATCGGTGTGTGCCCCGGATCTGAACCGGAGAACCCAGGGTCACTGCAGCAGAGCACGTGCACTTAACTGCTTGTGACCTGGCCTCCCGTTGTCAATTTCTTAAGAGGAAATATCTCAGCTTCCAGGATGAGTGGTGGACACACATCTAATTCTGTAGGAAGCCGGGCTGCAAAGGACACCAGATTCAAAGGAACCCGAAAGCAGAGGGCTAGGGCTTATTGGAGGGGGGAGGACAAACACACAGGGAAACCTTCTGGGGCGGAGGAGAGCCTCAGACACCCCGCCACCAGCCACCTGATGCCAGCCCCGCCCTGTTGGCCCCACCCCCATACGCATGGCTTGCGCAGTTTCCTGGAGACCGGAAGTTGATCACACGGAGCAACCAGCGCACTAGGGTCAGTGAGTCTGTTTCTGCTTGGCGCCTGCGCTTCTGGATCCTCAGGCCCGCATCCTCCATGCCCAGGTTTCGGGGTCTCCCCCTAAGTTAAAACATCTGAACCCCCTCCTCACTCTCGCTGTGAGTTCGTGCCTTTCACTTCCCACAGGGGCTTTGCCATAGACGTCCCGAGCCATGCAGCTCAGTTGGGTCTGGGAGTCTGCGTCCATTTCCCATTAAAATCTCAGACAGCTGCAGGCCCAACCTTTCTGCCTTGGGTCTGCGTAGACACTGACCACCCCGTTGTTTTCCTGCTCAACCTTTTTCTCATGCCCCACTCCCCTCACCCCGCCCAACCCTGTGGTGAAGTCCTGGCTCAGCAAGGGAATACATGCCCTTCGCCTCCCTCCAGGGAGAGCAGAGGGGAACAGAGATGGGGAGAAAGAGACAGAAATATATGGAGTTAGAGGCCACCAGAAAGTTTAGAGAGAAAGAACGCAGGGATTGAGACAGAGGTTGCAATCGAGTGGGGCCAACAGTGTAGGAGGAGGAATAGAGAGGGAGGGAACCAAAAGGATAAGGAGAAACAGAGAGGGAGAAACACAGAAATGGACGAGGAGAGAGAACCAGAAGGACACACAAATGGAAGGACACACAAATACAGAGAACACAACACAGCGGTGGAGAAACCCAGGGACCCAAACCCTGGGCGAGTATTTTGATTGGCTATGGGATATTAAGTTGTGAATAGTACTGACTTGTGGCTCTGTAACCTAATTAAATATTTGTTGAACTGCTAAAATTTTGCAGAAGACAATGAGAGTTACAAAACCAGGTTTATGAGACATCAACTTTTTCTAATTACTGCACCAGAAGATAATTCCATTTGCAGCCCCTATTCACCCTGAGGGCAGAGACTTAGTCAATTCCAGGTCACCCTCTTCCCTTTCAAGAAATGGGGGAGGACTTACTGTACCTGTGGCTCATGTCCTTCTTTTCTAAATTTGGTGTACCTCACACTTGTTTTAACTTAAATACTTTTTTAATTTCCAAATTATTTTCCCTCTTAATTTTATTGTTCAGAGGATGTGGTTTGTATGCCTTCTACTCTGTCATATATTGGAACTGTGCTTTGATGTCTGTGAATAACTATAGTATTTCATTATGCATTTGGTAAGGATGTTGGTAATCTTTTATCACTGAAAACCTAGTTTAAACGGTTTAAAACTCAACAGTTTATATCTTCCCTAAAGTGATCTGTTAAATTAGTGACTTCTGACCTGAAGTCTCCAACTTTGTGGATGTTCCCCTCAAGTCCCCTGTGTCCTTTTGGTACAGATGTTGAAGGATGGGCTAGATATATGTGGAACTTTGTTCCAATAGAGTCTGTGTGTCCATGATGAACGGATTGCTCAGAGCCCATCTCCAAGTGACCCTCCTTCATGTTTTCCAAGACTAGTAACTATTTTAACTTCATTTTTAAAATACTTTTCTGGAAAAGAGAAATTAAATGCTTGAATCTGATTAAACCCATGAAAGAGAATCTTGTCTTGCTTAGGAATGTGAAATGTAATCTGGAATTAGAGCAGACCCTTTCTATTGCCCTGTCCAGGCCACCACTTACACCCCGTTCTGCTGACTGAACTCAGACCTCTTCAAGGTAACTTGGTAGACTTCCTCCCCCTCTGAGCCTCACTGCACCCACCTGTAACATGGAGTTGATAGAGTAGACCAGGAATTCTGAGTCTGAGCTAATGGGATCCCTATAATGATTTTCATAATTTGGTGTATGTCTGTATTTGCCAGTTTTCTAGGACAGGGTGCCCAGTTATTATTTGCAATGTGTCCCAGTCCTACAAAAATAAAGAAAATCGCTAAGGAAGAGGCAGAGACAGAGGCATGCCTCTCCTTCAGCTTCACTCTCCCCCTCTCTGTGTTTTATGGGTAAATGTTTAGTTTGATTATGTCATCTGACAATAAGGCCTGTGATGGTTTGCCATCACCCTCAGGAAAAAAATCTAAACTAAATATTGCTACAGTAGGGAGCTCTGGAGTTGGGTAGCCTTTCAGAGTTTGTCCAAACTGAAGGAAGGCACAGACTTCCATATCCTGCATCAACCACTCATTGGATGTGGGCTGCCCAGGGAGGGGCCAAGATTTTGATAACACAGTTTCCTTACACTTCATGTTAAGTGGACAAAGGAGAATGCAGTTGCAGCAGTGTGTGTGAGTTTCAGTAGGAGGGTCGGGCTTTCTGGAGAAATGAGTGAAAAACTCATATATTGGTCTCTGTCTGGAGTTTACTTTCCCTGCATCCCTCCTGTTACAGTGGGCAGCAAAGGGCCATCTGTCCCCTGTATTGAGGTTCTCCCTATGTGTATACTTGTGGCAGAGGAAGGGGGTGTGGTGATTCTAAGCATAGAACAACGTATTTTTGTCATACAGAATAATCTAACCTGGGAATCCCAGACGAAGAGGAAAGAAAGGCGGAATGGCTCTTTCCAAGGTAAAAGTCATATTCTTAGTGGATTGTTCTGTCCTCTCCTTCCTAAATTGCCATATGTTGGACTTGCTAATCTTCTCTGTCTCTGAAGGGTCCTACCTAAAATGTTGACTTAGTGTTATTTAGCTGACAGTACTCTTCAAAGTACTAGCAAGATTCAGTGGAATCCCCACCAAAATCCCAACAGCCTTTTTTGCACAAATAGGAAACCCAAATTTAAAATTCACATTGAATTGGTAAGGACCCCAAATAAGCAAAATAATATTTAAAATGAACATAGTTGGGGGACTAAAATTCCCAGTGTCAAACTTTACTACAAACCTAAAGAAATCATAACTGTGGTTCCAGCATGAGGATAGAAATATAAGTCAGAGCAATAGAGCTGAGAGTCCAAAAATAAGCACTCACGTCTGTAATCAGTTCCTTTTCACAAGGGTGCCAAAAACTTTCAGTGAGAAAGGAATAGTCTCTTAAGAGGCATGGAGATAACTGCATATCCACATGAAAGAGAATGAAATGGAACCTCTCCCTTTCCTTATAAAAAAATTAATTCAAAATCCACCGAAGCCTAAATATAACACCTAAAGCTATAAAACGCTGATGAAAATGTAGGGATAAATCTTGATGACCTTGGATTTGGCAATGGACTTTTAGATATGACACCAAAAGCAAAGAGAGAAAGACAAAATAGATAAATTGGTCTCCAGCAAAATTAAAAAATATGTGCATTGAAGGGCACTATCACATAAGTGAAACACAGTCTACCAAATGGGAGAAAATGTTTCCAAATCACAGATCTTGTCTGGGTCTAGTATCCAGAATATATGAAGAACTCCGACAACTCAACCAAAATTCAAAGAGCTCAATTAAAAAAATGGTCAAACAAATTTAATAGACGTTTCTCCATAAAGGATATACAATGGCCAACAAGCACGTGAAGAGATGGTCAATAAAATGTCATCAGGAAAATGCAAAATTGAAACCACAATGAGATATCATGTCACACAGTAGGATGAATACACTAAAACACAAAATGGCAACTGTTGGTAAAGATGTGGAGAAATTAGAATCCTGATACATTGCTGGAAAACGGTCTCACTGTTGTGGAATACAGTGTAGCATCTCCTTAAAAAATTAAACCGTGTAACCGGTAATTCCACTTCTAGGTACATAGGCAAAAGATTTGAAAACAGATATTCAAACATGTGTTCATAGCAGCACAATTAACATTAGCCAGAATGTGGTGACAACTCAAATGTCCATGAAAGGATGAGTGAATAAATAAAACATGCTATAGTCATACAATGAAATTATTGAGCCATAAAAAAGGAATGTAGTCCTGATACATACTACACCATGAATGAAGCAAAACTATTATTCTATGTGAAATAAGCCAGATACTAATGGTCACACATTTCCCACCATTCCAGTGATATGAAAATATCTAAAATAGGTAAATCCATAGAGACAGAAAGAATATTAGTGTTTACCAGGGACTGGGGAGAGAGGGGAGTGGGAAGCAACTGCTTAGTGGGTAATGGATTTCCTTTGGGATGAGAAAGATGTTTTTGAACTAGATAGAAGTGATGTTTGTACAACATTGTGAATGTAGTAAATGCCACTGAATTGTAGTTTGAAATGGCTAACTTTGTTATGTGGATTTCACCTCATTTAAGAGAAAATTAGAGCACTATAATTTGCTCTAAATTTTCTTACATCATGAGTGAGAAGACTGACTCCAGCGGAGTCAATCCTTACACATGTCTGCTTGTCTCATTTGTGTCAAAATAAGAACTCTGTCCTTGTTGACATGGTGAAATGTGCTTTCCTTTCAGGGTCGGTTGACCTTTAGAGATGTGGCCATAGAATTCTCTCGGGAGGAGTGGGAATGCCTGGACCCTGCTCAGAGGGCGTTGTACAGGGACGTGATGTTGGAGAACTACAGGAACCTGCTCTCCCTGGGTGAGGATAACTTCCCTTCTGAAGTTGGTAACTACTTTTGTATATCTTTGCATTCTCCCTTGTGAGTGTCTTGGGAGTCCCTACCATACTTGTCTGAGTTCCAAATCCCGAATCTTAAGAGAGTGATTGAAGTTGTTTTGGTTCAGAAGGGAAAGGCTTTCTAGTGTGGCCCATGGACTCTAACTTCCCCTTTCTTCAGAAGTTCTGCACATATTGTGCCTGATTAGTGGTGGTTGCAGAACAGTAGTAGTCAGAGAACCTTATGGCAAAGTTGTAAAAATATCTGACTTTGTGGTTTTACTTTTGTGCTTTTGAGGCAGTAGTTCTTGGGGTAGAGCTGGATGTCTGCATACTTTTTATTGCTGTGGAAGAGTCACCCTCAGCTAACATCTGTTGCCAATCTTCCTCTTTTTTTTTTTTTGCTTGAGGAAGATTAGCCGTGAGTTAACATCTGTGCCAATCTTCCCCTTTTTGGCATGTGGTTCACTGGGACATGCTGACGAGTGGTGTAGGTCTGCGCCTGGGATGTGGGCCCGTGAACCTGGCCCGCCTAAGTGGAGTGCGCCGAACTTAACCACTATGTGACCGTGCCAGCCCCAGATGCCTGCATACTTAAAATGACCTCTTAGCTTTCAGGAGGCAGTCAGTTGGCTGATTTTTGAAATATTTTTCTAGACCCATCTGTAACGTTCTCTCAGCTTAACAAAGAGCTGAGAATGTGTTCTGGAGAAACATAGCATATCATGTTCCATTTTTCTTTGTAAGTGGAAATCTCTCTTGAGTAGAATATTATCTCCATTTTTGAACAAGGGAAACAGCCCTGGAATGTGGAGAGTGAAGGGAAGGTAGGAAAAAATACAGATGGTTTGGAATGTATGGAGATGTGAACACAAGTATGAGCTCAGATAGATGGGCTCAGAGTAAGCTGCCCTGTTAAATATTGTTTGAGAAACTCTCCTCAATGGGGAGTGATCTGTGGGAAAATAAAGGTTCATTGCTTATGAGCTCTCAAAAGACATTGCCCCCCACCAACTACACACACTTACCACTGCTATTGAAATGTGTAAATGTTTAAACTCGCACTCTACCATGATGCTCCAGCTCACGCAGAGGCAGCGAAAGCTTTATCATGACACGCAATACTCTATCATCTGGCTCCTGTCACCACTTTGGCCCCTTGATTTGAGGGAGACCAAGATGGCTGTCTCCATGGAGTCTTCTTTCCCCTTCATCTCTCTTGGTTCTCAGTCCATAGAGATCGCTGAGGCCTCTGTAGTCCTGACCTCAGGACCTCTTCAGTTTTCATTCACATTTCATGTCCTTGGTAGAACTTACCAGGAGATGGACAAGAAAATAGCTGCTCTTCCATTGTCTGTGGGGTGCCATGAAACTCCCTGGGCTGTGTCAGGCCCTTTCTGCCTGTTCAGGCCCCTCAGCCATCTCTTCAGTTCTGTTTTTGCCACATGTGTGTAAAGAGGAAAGTGATTTGAGATTGTCGCTGAGAAGTAATATAAAGACTAGACACTGAGATTCTCTCTTTGGTCCCCGTTGCTACATGGGAGTATATCTCAGTCTTTCAGGTGCTCACCCCACAGCCCGTAGGCACAGTGCGCGGGCCCTTCTCAAGAACCTCCCAATATCCGACTCTCTTATTTTACTCCCATACCTTATATTTTTCTCCCTCTTCCTGCTCTGTCTGCCAGGGAACATAGAAAGAACTTGGTCTTCCTGATTTCTTATTTTCCTAAATTTTGCCTCTGAAACTTACTTTTGAAATACACATTCCAAGGGTCTGAAGTTTCATCCTCTTTTTCTTTTGAGATAACTCATCTTTAGGTGAGGAACAACTTTTGATGGACTCTCCCATGGAGGTTGTTTACTGGGTAATAGAAAATTCTTGAAGGAGAATACT
This sequence comes from Ceratotherium simum simum, assembly GCF_057802395.1. Lineage (NCBI taxonomy): Eukaryota > Metazoa > Chordata > Mammalia > Perissodactyla > Rhinocerotidae > Ceratotherium > Ceratotherium simum. The sequence continues at coordinate 8,231,439 of NC_141932.1, forward strand.
GATTAATAAATAATGTTAGAACATCATCCTGCTCCTTACAGAAGTGCCTCTGGAAGCCAGTGTGTAGTAGTCAGCATGTCCCAGGATCCTGAGGTGGAAAGTATTAGGAGAGCCTGACTGAAAAGTGATTCCAATTGTCCAGGTTTTTGAGGACTTGAACAGTGTCTCCTAAGGGCACTATGACAATGTTGTTGAGATATAATACGATCATCTCCTTTGAGCGGGCAATAAATAAAAGGTGTAGGAACTTAACCTAAGGAGAACACCGTCCAAGTTCACAACCTAATTTCTGTGAGACTGTTGAGTAAACTGCTGTTCATGCCACATTGTGTATCCCGTGTCTCCCCTGTGTCTCCTCTTTTTCATTCACCTTCAACAACTATGCTTTTGACACATTTATTGAAGGAGTTTATCAAGTGAAATGATGCCTATACTTTTTAAGTCTACTGTAATTTGTTTTAAGTCACACTTTCATCTTGCAAATTTCATTGTTATAAATGACGTTGTTTTCTATTTATTTCATCAGCTCGATATTGTTGATGATACCCTTAGTGTTCTTTTTTTTTCCTGCAATTTGGGGTTGCGGGGTCAAGGAATGAATATTGTTTTATATACATCATGTGATTTCTTTCTTGAGTGGTTATGACTCATTATTAGACCTGTATAATCTCCACAATTTTTTGAAGAGATAGTCTTAGTTATTATGTTTACTTGTTTCATATTACTTAGTGCCTAGTAGTGTTAAGAGACACCTTTGTTGTAGACAATTTTTTTGAACAGTTTTAGTTTCACAGAAAAATAGAGCAAATGGTACAGAGATTTCCCATATATTTCCTACCCCTACACATGCAGACCCTCCCCAGTATCAACATCCCACACCAGTGTGCTACATTTGTTACCATTGATGAACCTGCACTGACACCTCATTATCACCCAAAGTCCGTCTTTACCTTAGAGTTCACTCTTGATGTTGTACATTCTCTGGGTTGGACCAACATTTAATGACACATAACTACCATAATAGTATCTTACAGACTAGTTTCATTGCCCTAAAAATCCTCTGTTCTCTGCCTGTTCATCTCTCCCTCCCTCTTAACCCTTGCAACCACTGATCTCTTTACTATCTTCGTATGCCTTTTCAAGAATATCATATAGTTAGAATCAAACTGTATATAGCCCTTTCAGATTTTCTTCTTTCACTTGGTTATATGCATTTCAGTTTCATCCATGTCTCTTCATGGCTTGATAGCTCATTTCTTTTTAGTGCTGGATGATGCTTCCATTATCTGGATGCGCCTCAGTTTATTTCTCTATACACCTTCAAAAGAACATCTTGGTTGCATCCAAGTTATGGCAGTTATGGGCGAAGCTGCTATAAACGTTTATGTGCATGTTTTTATTGGAAATAACTTTTCAAATCACTTGGGTAAATACCCAGGAGCATGATTGCTACATCATGTTGTTAAACTACATTCAGTTTTGTCACAAAAGACAAAGTATCTTCCAATGTTGGGGTACCATTTTGCATCCCCATCAGCAGTGAATGAAAGTTCTTCTTTCTCCAGATCCTTGACAGTATTTGATGTTGTCAATGTTCTAGATTTTGTCAATTCTCATGTTTGTAGTGGTATCTCATTGTTTTTACACACTTTCCTCAAATTTATTGCATTTTTGAAACTGAGAATTTTTAATATGTTGAAAACATTTTTTATTACGTTACTTAGCTACAGAAATACCATTCATGTGGTTTTCTGTTTTTTTTTTTTTTTAGGTAAGATACATTGCTTTTTCCATAGTATATGTAGTTTTCTGAAAAATACTTGGATTTGATTTTAATTCACTGATTTTTTATTATTTTGCTATAAATTGTTTATTCTATTAATTATTCTATCTTGATTTGTCATGCACATCTTCGTATACTAGACTAATATTTAAATATCCTCTTTTATGTAAGAGAAAATAGGCATTTTTTTACACTCCATTATTCCCTCATTACTACTGCTTTTGAGATTCCTGTTGCCCAGACAATTTACGTTCTTGAAAGTACATATTTCAATTAAGCCATGAAGCTTGTTTTGTTCCCTGTCTTCCCTTTCAGCTGAATTCTATAATAAGTACCTGGTCCTTATTGACACACATTCCATTGCTGTCCTTTTGTTCTGAGTATTATTGGACACTTATTTTGCTTAGCACATCTCTGTACATAGCTCTCTGCCGTGGATCACCATGGTACTGCCAAAAATTTTTCCTACACTTAAATGCTGCAACTAACACCCTTTTTCCTTGCCAGCAATTCTTTGCTCTAGGTTATTTAGGGGTACTGCTTTCTGATGTTTGTGAAGTTAGAACTGATTACTTTTAGATTAGTCTATATTAATTTCTATAAATTCATAAGGATAATAACTGTATGTCCACTAAGAGCATTTCCCATGTACTATCTCATATGTCTTTGGGATTGTAATGTCAAAAGATTGAAAGAAATGATTTCAAATAATTGAAGTTTTAAAGCAAAGGAGAGTCTGTTATTTTAAATAACATACAAGGACACTTGGACTAACAAACTCAATGTGTCAAAACTGATAAATTTCTATTTTTAAATCTATATAATATAGTTCATGAGTTATGTTTTACCAAATATAATCACATCTCCAAAGAATGAAACCTTGACAATAACCTCCCGCTAATTTGTTTCCACCATACAACCTCTGTACCCCCAGTCAGTGATCATTATCCAGCACCCATCATCACCCTCTATTGCTGGACCCTTGCGAGGGTTTTATCGCATGGATATGTGTTTGTACAGAGTGAATTCATCCATTCTTCTCTTGGTAGTCTTTTCCATGTTTTTGCTTTTGGGATCCTACTAAGAACATTCTTGTACATGTTTTCTGGAATGTATATATGACTCTCGAGTATATACCTAAAAATGGAATTTATGGCATATTCAGTTGGATCACTTTTAGAGCAAATATTAGAATAGATGTAAATTTGCATTCTTCCCTTAACACCACACTGTCTCCCTTTTTATCTTCCTTGTTGTCTTCATCCCCATAGTATAGTTCCTACGGAATGAGTATTATGCCTCTTGCTGAAAGAATTCCTCTTTTTCTAAATCCCAGTCCTGGCCTTTTCTCAGATTTTGTATTGATCCAAATAAATGACACTGCTGGCTTTGTGTATATTAATTTTTAGCACCTAGGCACCCCAGTTTCCACAGGACCCACACCTCCCCATGCTACATGCTTTGCATTATATCTTGTATGTTTTCTTTTTGTAATTGTTTTCTATATTGTATTCTTTCACTGTACATCATAAATTTTCAAACCATGTCCTATATACTATCCGCATTTTTTGAACCTCTAACTCAATAATTAAATGAGACTTCATAGAGAGTTGTTCTGTGTACTAGCTATTATATAACTGTAGGCATGAAATCATATTTGAGATTTCTGACAGTCTTCCATAATTTTTTTTTCTTTTTTCTGGTTTTCTCTTTTTTTTTTTTTTTCTAAGGAAGATTGGCCCTAAGCTAACATCAGTCACCAATCTTTCTCTTTTTCTTTATCTTTTTTGGCTTGGGGAAGATTCATCCTGAGCTAACATCTGTGCCAATCTCCCTCTATTTTGTATTTTTCTCACCACCACAGGTTTGCCACTGATGAGTGATATAGGTCCACGGCCAGGAACAGAACTCAGGCCACAAAAGCAGAGCACACTGAACTTAAGCACTAGGCCATGGGGCTGTCCCCTTTACTTTTAATCTTTATGATAATCTGTGTTTATTTGAAACTAGTTCAAATTTATGATTTACAAGATATTGTTCTTTTTTACTATTGTGTGGTCATCCTTGAATGTAAATCTCTCCTTAGTTCCTTAGGAAGAATTGTTTAGAATTTCAGAGACTATTATTTTTTATAATTGTGGTTAATTATTAACTTACCTAATTTATCATGGGTTACAAAAATGTTTTATTATTGTTTTATAGATATTTTGGTAATTTTTCTTGCATCATATCAACACAGCTTATCATAAAGATTGAGAACTATGGACGACAACCTCAAATTTCCATTATGATTTCATGCCTATGGTTATATACTAGCCAATATGTACATCAATTTACCTAACTGTTGAGTGTCATTTAATTATCCAGTTATATGGCCTGAAAATATTTATAGTACATACGGTGTGTTTTGAAAATTTATTATCAAAGGGGAGAGAAAAATACTAATATGGAAAAATTGTAACACTAAAAATTTAGAAATATGTACATTACAATGGTGCTTGAAGACAGAGATTCAGAAATTTAACAACTTTGTTCATTATAGGGATTATTTTTTGTATAATTAATTTAATATAAAATATTTCTCTTCCAATTAAATTGTATTTAATAGGAAGCCTTTCTGCTGGATTTGCAATAAAGGAATTATCACCAAGAGAGGACATTAATGAAAGAAAATTCTACCATCTGCTGATATTGGAAAGAAATGAAAGCCATGGCATCAAGGATTTTGACCTCAAAGAAGTCTTGGAAAATATACACGAGTTTGGGAGTGTGTGGGGATATGATGCAAGAAATGACAAAGGAGTGCCTTTAATCCATAAAGAAAAGCTCACTCATAGGATAGATGAACGTAATAAATCCACAAATAATTTTCCTCAAAAGCAGAGTGTTTCTGTAAGAAATAATACATACCAATATTTCATGCATGATGAGCCATTTATAGGCGATTTGTTAAAACTGAAAAATGACATAACTCATCCTAGAAATGAGTATATAATGTGTTTGAAAAATAGAACTGGATTAAGTTGGCAGGCACAGCCGGCTGAGCTGCAGAGATTTAAAACTGAGGAGAAAATTTATGAATGCAGTCAAGTTGAGAAGTCTGTCAACCATGGTTCCTCAGTTTCACCACTTCAACAAATCCCTCCCAGTGTCAAAAATATTGGTAATAAATATAGGGAGGTTTTTAAATATCTTTTGTTACCTGCACAATATGGGCAAACACACACTAAAGAAAAATCTTACAAATGTAATAAATGTGGGAAGGCTTTTAGCAAAAGCTCATACCTCTTGAAACATGATAGAATTCATTCTGGACAGAGACCTTACAAATGTAATGAGTGTGGCAAAGCTTTTAATAAGTGCTCGAACCGTAGTAGACATCAGAAAATGCACACAGGAGAGAAATCAGATAAATGTGATGTAGGTGGCAAAATCTTTCATCAAAGTTCAAACTTTGCAACTCATCAGAGAGTGGATACTGGGGAGAAACCTTACAAATGTAATGAATGCAGCAAAGCCTTTCCTAAAAACTCAAGGCTTACTCAACATAAAAGAATCCATACTGGGGAGAAACCTTACAAGTGTAATGAATGCGACAAAGCCTTTTCTAGACATTCAAGCCTTACTCGACATAAGAGAATCCATACTGGAGAGAAACCTTACAAATGTAATGAGTGTGGCAAATCTTTTATCCTTTTTGTAAGCCTTAAAAGACATCAGAATATCCACACAGGAGAGAAACCTTATAAATGTAACACGTGTGGCAGATCTTTTACCGATTTTGTATGCCTTAAAACACATCAGAAAACCCATACTGGAGAGAAAGCTTACAAATGTAATCAGTGTGGCAAATCTCTTACCCGATTTTCAAGCCTTACACAACATCAGAAAATTCATACTGGTGAGAAATCTTACAGGTGTAATGAGTGTGGCAAAGCCTTTGGGTGCAGTTCACATCTTACTCGACATCAGAAAATCCATACTGGAGAGAAACCTTACAAATGTAATAAATGTGGCAAGGTCTGTAGTCAAAAGTCACATCTTGTAATTCATCAGAGAATTCATACTGGAGAGAAACCTTACAAATGTGATGAATGTGACAAAGCCTTTGCTCAGCGTTCATCACTGACTCAGCATAACAGAATCCATACTGGAGAGAAACTTTACAAATGTACTGAGTGTGGCAGATCTTTTACCCTTTCTGTAAGCCTTAAAAGACATCAGAAAATCCACACAGGAGAGAAACCTTACAAATGTAATGAGTGTGGTAAATTTTTTACCCTTATATTAAGCCTTAAAAGACATCAGAAAATCCACACGAGAGGAACCTTACAAATGTAATGAGTGTGGCAAATCTTTTACCCATTTTGTATTCCTTAAAAGACATCAGAAAACCCATACTGGAGAGAAACCTTACAAATGTAATGGATGTGACAAAGCCTTTGCTTAGTGTTCAGGACTTATCAGCATAAAAGAATCCATACTGTAGAGAAACTTGACAAATGTAATGAGTGTGACAAATCTTTTACCCAATTTTCATGCCTTAAAAGACATAAGAAAATGTATGCTGGAGACAAAACTTAAAAATGTATTGAATGTGGCAAATCCTTTATGGATGTTTCAGAAGTTACTCGACACAAGAAACTCCATACTGCACAGAAACTTTACAAATATAATGAATCTGGCTAGGTTTGTAGTCAAAAGCTGAACCTTGCAATTCATCAGAGAATTCATACTGGAGAGAAACCTTACAAATGTAATGAATGCAGCAAAGCCTTACTCAGCATGAGAATCCATACTGGAGAGAACCCATAGAAATGTACCTACTGTAGCAAATCTTTTACTCAATTTTCAAGCCGCCTTCAGCATTAGAGAATCCATACTGGAGAGAAACCTTACAAATGTAATAAGTATGTCCGAGCTTTACCCCATTTGCAAGCTTACCTAGGCAACAGAACATACATACTGAAAAGAAACATTATACACCTAATATATGTGGCACTACTTTTATTCAAAAGCTCAAGTTTTCGGAATCCTCAGAGAATTCATAGTAGCAAGAAACCTTACAAATAGGATTGAAACAAAACTTACACAAGTGTTCAAGCCTTACTCAACATCGGAGACGCCGCTGTGGAAAGAAACCATGTAAGAGTAACGTATATGTCCAAGCTGGTAACCAGGTCTCAGACTTCATTTGATATCAGAATATACATCTTTGAGAGAAACACACAGATGTAATGTATGGCAGGCATATCCAAAGTTTAAGACTTGTGGAACATAACAGAATTCTTACTAGAGAGAAGTCTTATAAATGTAGTGAGTGTGATCAGCTTTATCAAATATGTGCAACTTTATGGTCATGAAAGAATTCATATAAAATGGAAACCGTACAAATGTGTCAAGACCCTTAAGCAATGACCATTTGGTATGCACCAAATAATTCATATTGAAGAGACACATTTCAAATGGAATGAAGGGGATAGTTTAACCAGTTCTCTCAATGGAATACACATAACGAAATTCATACTAGAGGGAACTAATTCCTTTACAGTTCATGATGAACCAACCTCAGAGGTTAAATTCCATGGAGGGTTAAAAGTTAAAATTAAAACTCATGAGATGATGTGTGTCAATGAAGCAAGGACATCACTGGAAAGGTCTATATTTCAGTTTATAAAAATATTTTTATTCAGTGATTTGAGGTTTCTTGAAAAGGCTACGTTATTATTGATGACTTACAACCTGAAGTTTGAAGCCTGTTTATATTTTCATTACACGCGTTTCATTTTTCACCATGATGGTCTCAGGGAAGGGATCAGTAAAATGAAAGGAGCTTCATTTGGAGGGTTTATTCATATCCATGGAACCTGGGAAAACTAGTATACTGATTTTAAAGTACAATATTATGCAAATTTGGGAGCATGGGAAGTGGCAGAGAATAGATGTAAAATATTATCTAAGTTACCTTGTTTTCTGTGGTCACAGCCTCTTTAGATTTGTTGTATGATTGTGGGCATCTATTGATGATTATAAGAAAGATTGCTATACCAGGTGATCCTGAAAAAGAGTACGCCATAATATTCGAAAATGATATTTTCACTTCAGTAGAATAATGGGTTAGTAGGGATGGCATATGTGGTAGAAAAAATGGAAGGGGAACAGTGGTCTCCATCTCTTTTAAAAGGTAATGTTCTATATCAGAGATTAATGAAAATTAGTCTTTTTTTTTTGGAAACTGAACAGAGTGTTATGGAGGAGAGGTCAATCAAAAGAAGCAGAGCAGAGTGTGCTTGTGAAGGATGCAAATTTGGCCATTGAAATTGCATTTTCATACCCCTTTATTTAGCATGTACTGTGCTTCTCACATCTAAATAAATAAACTGTAATCTGTTTTGTAACCCTGAATGAATCATGTGCCTTCTATTGACCCAAGCATATGCCACCTCATTGGAGTGCTTCATGATGAACACTAAGGCTACATCCTTAGGTTCTCTAGTTGAATGGCATCTGGAACAATTTCCTTCCATGTTAGATTCAAACAACTTAAAATTTTGGAAATATATATTTGTAATTTGCTTATGAGTTATTCACTCCTTGATCTATTTCAAGTTATTTCTGTGGCTATAAAGAAAATACCATGGTACTGCAATTTCAGGTTCTCCCTCACTAAAACCTGCCTCTCTATTCATAAATATACAACATATGATTATATTTGTACATGCCTTTCTTCGTGTGCTGAAATAAGATGCATGGCTTGCACCTTTACGTGATTTGAAAATAGAAATATAGTTAGCATATGAGAAATAATAGGAAATAAAAGAAAATTTCAGAAATAAGGATAAAAATAATATTTTTTGTTGCCTGGTGTACTGTGGGAAATGATTTCAAAATTTAATGTTCATGAGTTTCTTAAAAATGAATATGCACAAAGGTAATTTTTTTTGATAGATAAACTAGAAATTTCATATACAGGCATACTTAGGAGACATTTTGGCTTCGTTTCCAAATCACTACATGCACCAAGGCGCATGGGAATTATTCATACTAGTCAATTGTAAGCTGTTTGTCCTGTCCTGAGTTTCCCCAGGAAACCCCAATAAAGGCTCTGGCCTAGGCTTTGCCCTCTCTCCTGCTTCTGCCTCTTGACCAAAATATGATACTTTCCCTGTGTCCCCGCATGGTCTGGTGTGACCCTTCTTCTCAGGAAATGTAAGTAATAAAAATTATCTTTCAGGGCCGGCTCCGTGGCTTAGCGGTTAAGTGCGTGCGCTCTGATGCTGGCGGCCCGGGTTCGGATCCTGGGCGCGCCCCGAGGCACCACTTCTCCGTCCAACGTGAGGCCGAGTCCCACGTACAGCAACTAGAAGGATGTGAACCTATGACATACAACTGTCTACTGGGGCTTTGGGGGGAAAAACTGAATAAATAAAAAAATCTTTAAAAATTATCTTTCAGTGGTATTAGGTTCTTTGTTTTGTCACTCAGTTGCCTTTATAAATTAAGACGCAGTCACAAGACACTCTCCCTACAGCAAATAGGAACCTGCTTTACATGTGGGAAAAAATAGAAGCAGAGTAATTTTATAGGAGGGTGAGAAAAATCCCCTTTTTGGGTAGAGACTAGTAATTTTAGATTCTGAGATCATTAGGAACGAGGATACAAGGCCAAAGTTCTGAGTAAAGTACAAAGGCTCACATATGTGCAGTGCTTTATATTTACGAAGTGCTTTCACAGGCAGAATCACCCATGGGACTCACAATATTCCTGTGAGAAATGCAGGCAACATGCCATCTAACTAGAAGATTCTGAGAATTAGGAAAGTTAACAATGTGTCCAAAGACTGGACCAGAAAGTTCTGCTTCCAAAATCAACCAATAGTCCTCCCACTACGTCTACACAGTCCCCTAGCGGAGAAACCCCTTTGCTGAATCTGTTGTCCTGTTATCCCATGGATGGGCAGACTGTATGATAGAAGTGTCCCAGGTTCTGCTTTCTTCCTATGACCTCCCTCCAAGGACTTGGCTATCTGAAGCGTCAGGCTCCCAAAGCTGACATCTTCAGAGCCTGGGGACCTGGGACCCCATAGAAAGGAGAGATTAAGGGTAATCCTTGGAGGTCCCAGGATTGAACAATCAGATCCTTACGTTTTGTATTAGTTTGCTAGAACTGCTACAAACAAAATATCACAGACTGGGTGGATTAAACACCAGAATTTATTTTCTTACATTTCTGGTAGCTACAAGTCCAAGATCAAGGTGTGGACAGATTTGGTTTCTTCTGGTCTCTCTCCTTGGCTTGCAGATTGCCACCTTCTTGCTATGTCCTTCATGGTCTTTCCTCTGTGCCCACACAGGTCTGGTATGCTTCTGTGTGTCCAAATTTCTGCTGATTATAAAAACACCAGTCACATTGGATTAAGACTCACCCTATTAGCATAATTTTAACTCAATCACCAAATACAGTCACATTCTGAAATACCAGGGCTTAAGGCTTCTATATATATGAATTTGTCAGGGGCACAATTCATCCCATAGTACTTAGCCTTCTGGATCCCCAAAATTCATGTCCTTATCACATGCAAAATACATTTGCACCAATCATAAAAGCCCAAAAGGCTTAACTCATTCTAGCAGCAACTATAAGACCCAAATCTCATCTAAAAATCATCTAAATCAAATGAGTAAGACTCCATATATGATTCATCCTGAAGCAAAATTCCTCTCCAGCTGTGAACTTGTAAAAGCTAAAAGTTATCTGTTCCTAAATACAATGGTCAGACAGGCTTAGGATAGAGATTCCCCTTCCAAAAATGAGAAATTGGAAAGAAGAAAGAAGTCATGGTTGCTCAGCAAGTCTAAATCTACAGGGCAAATTCCATTACATTTTAAGGCTCAGCGATTGTCCTCTTTGGCTGGTGTTTGATCTCTGGGCCCACAGGGGTGGCAGCCTTGCCCTCCAGGCCCCCCTGAGCATCAGTGATGACCCTAACATCCTGGGCAGCAGCTCTGTACCCAAAGCCTGGCCGATAAAGCAGTGGCAGCTCTGGCATTCTCAGAATCACCTTCAAAGTCATATTTCCCTTCACTTGATGAATAACACATGTTTGCAGCCTGGTAGTTCTATCATCCTGTTCTGTAGGATTCCAGAAATACAACAGCCTTCTCTCTGAGGTCTGGTGCATGAATTTGCATTTTTAACACAATCCCGGGTGGTGCTGATGCTTCTCTCCCCAGAGCCCTGTTTCAATAACTCCCCATCTGTCTTTCAGCAGTACTAAGCTAGAGAGAGCGAGCACAGCACACCTGATCCCCTTACACACTACCTTCACATCTCAACAGAAATACTGTTGGTTCCTTGCATTTAACTTATTTATGGAGAAGGAATGGATCCTAGAGAGATGATCCCTGTGGAGAGCAAGAGGGCTTTTATAGCGAAGATCTGAGGACCCCAAAAGAAGATGCAGGCTTTGCACTTGCAGGTGCAGACTCTAGGAGAAGAGGGGCATTCGTAGGCATCCGCTGTGCAAGCGTGAGCATTTAGTGATGATAGATGGGAGAGATGTCAGAGCCAGCAAGTTTGGGCATGAGTGCCTTCCTGCACATGTGAATCTGGATGCAGATAAGACAGCCTCTTGCTTAATCTACAGCAGTTACAGGCCTAAGGACTCCCAATGGGATGAGACATAGGGTTATAGCTGTGGATTGTACAGTTGGGTGGTTACCTTTGAGGAAATGTGGGATGACTATGCTCCTTTAGAGCCTCTAGAATCCAAAAAGGAAGAGTAACGCAGGTGCAGATTCTGGGTGCAGCTGTGATCTGTGTTCACAGTTACATGTCAGACTGCCTACATGAGATGGGAGTCCTAGTGTCATCTGGAGGGCTGGTTTTGGAGTGAGTTCTGCTGGGGCCTTTTCTTATTCATTTCTATTCAGAGTACCATCCCAGACCCTGTTGCTGCCCTTGAGGACATCTAGATTTTAGGAGGCCCTGCATTCAGGTATATTAGATGATGTTCCAGAAACTCTGTGTGCATGCATGCCTGAGGGTTTCTCCTGAAAGGAAGAGAGGGAATTGAGGGTGATCAAGGACTCATCCTGAAAATAGCCCATGTAGCAGGAGGACAGATTTGTTCTGTGGATCCTGGTTCCAGGTAAGGCTGAAATCTAGGCTTGGGTAGCAAGAGGATTCTGGGCAAGTGGTTCAAGGACCCATGTTGATGGAGAAACCAGGTTGGCACTGCTGATCTAGGCTGGGAGGAGCCAGAATGTGACATGAGAACTTTGGGTATATGTACAGGTCTGGAGAGAGTGGACCTGTAATAGCACAGGCACTGTTGGAGGCGTTCTGTGTTGCAGAGTTTGATTATGTGAGCAGCACAGCTAGGCAGATGCCTGTGTGCAGACTTGAGTGTTGCCTGGGAGAGGGGCATCTTTCCAGGAGAAAAACACATGGATTTCAGGACAAACCTTCCACAAAGACATCCAGAGTCCTTAGATCAAGCCACCAACAGGAGGAGACGTGGCCTGACAGCCTCTGTGCAGATACCCAAATGAGCCAGTCCTGCCCCTGAGACACCTGTGCCTGGTGCCTGTCCTAGCCTCACCAATGATAGAAAATACTCATAGCCTGTGCCTCTGAGGTGATGCCCTAAGAAGGAACAACCATGGTCTGTGTGTAGATGTTCTACTCAATTATTATTGCTTAAAGAAGTTGTAACTGTCCCGGTCTGAGATGTTCCTGGATCCCACTGCCCCCCACAGCCTCCCGCCCCGCCCCCACAGGGCCCAGCGCCCCAGCCGCCTCCCTCACAGGACAGGCGGATGCAACCACTGGTCAAAACGCTTTCAGGAGGGCCAGCCTGGTGGCACAAACGGTTAAGTGCACACGCTCCGCTGTGGCGGCCTGGGTTCGCTGGTTCTGATTGGTGGTGCGCACAGAGGGCACCGCTTGTCAGGCCATGCTGTGGCAGCATCCCACATAAAGTGGAGGAAGATGGGCATGGATGTTAGCTCAGGGCCAGTCTTCCTCAGCAAAAAGAGGAGGATTGGCAGTTGTTAGCACAAGGCTGATCTTCCTCAAAAAAAAAAAAAAAAGCTTTCACGAAATTCCTTTTCAATTTGTTAAGAGGCAGTATCTCGGCTTCCAGCATAAGTGGCCAACAAACATGTAATTCTCTAGGAAGTTGGGCTGCAAAGGACACCAGACAGATTCAAAGGAACCCAGAAGCAGAGGGCTAGAGGACGTTGAGCCGGAAGACAAACACACAGGGAAACCTGAGGGGCGGAGGAGAGCTCCAGACACCGCGCTCAGCCCCACCCCTATGTCGCCCAAGCCCCACCCGCCTCTGTGCCCGCCCCGCCCTATCGGCCCCGCCCCGATACGCACGCGCATGCGCGGTTTCCTGGAGACAGAAGCGGATCTTGTGTAGCAATCGGCGAGCTCTGTGAGTGAGTCTGTGTTTCTAGTTCGTACCTGAGGTTCCCTGTCCTCAGGCCCCCCGCCGTCACACCCGGGTTTCGGGGTCGCCCCCTAAGTTAAAATCTCTGAATCCGCTCGTCCGTCTCGCTGTGAGTTCGTCCCTTTCGCGCCGTCGCCATAGACGTGCCGAGTCCTGCGGCTCCGTGCGGTCTGGGAGTTTGCGTCCGTTTCCGGTTAAAATCTCTGTGAGGCAGGTGCCGGTCCCGCCTTTCCGCCTTCGGTCCGCGTAGACACCGACCGCCAGCCCTGTCGTTTTCCTGCTCAGAACGTTTCTCTGACGCCCCACTCCCGTCCCCCCGCCCAACCGCGTGGTCCAGTCCTCACTCAGGAGGTGGGTACATGCCCTTCACCCGCCTCCAGGGAGAGCAGAGGAGAACAGAGATGGGGAGAAAGAGGCAGAAATACATGGAGTTAGAGGCCACCAGAAAATTTACGGAGAAAGAACGCAGAGGTTGAAACAGAGTGGGGCCAACGCTCTGTAGGAGGAGGAATAGAGAGGGAGGGAAACAAAAGGATGGGGAGAAACAAGGAGAAACACAGAAATGGACAAAGGAGAGGAGAGAACCAGGACACACAGAGAGACGAATGCAGGGAGCAAAACTCACAGCGATGGAGAAACCCAGGGACCCAAACCCGGGCGAGTATTGAGTTGATTGGATATGGGATATTAAGTTGTGAAGTAGTCCTGACTTGAGGCTCTATAATCTAATTGAAGATTTGTTGAACTGCTAAAATTATACAGAAGAGAATGAGAGTTACAAAGCCAGGTTTATGAGGCATCTGCATTTTCTAATTATTGCGTCGGAAGATAATTCCATATGCAGCCCCTATCCACCTTGAGGCAGAGACTTAGCTCAGTCAATTCCAGGTCACCCTCTTCCCTTTCAAGAAATGGGGGAGGACTTTCTGTCCCTGTGGCTCATGTCATTCCTTTCTAAATTTGATGTATCCTCACACTTGTTTTAATTTAAGTGTTTTGTCTAATTTCGAAATTATTTTCCTTCTTAATTTTATTGTTCAGAGAATGAGGTTTCTATGCCTTTTACTCTTATATATTGGAACTATTCTTTGATGTCTGTAAATAACTATAGTATTTCACTATGCATCTGGTAAGGATGTTGGCAGTCCTTTAACACAACAAAACCTAGTTTAACCAGTTAGTTTAAAAGTGAACAGGTTATGTCTTCCCTAAAGTGATCTGTTATAGTGACTTCTGAGCTGAAGTCTGCGACTATGTAGATGTTCCCCTCAAGTCCCCTTTGTCCTTTCTGTGCAGATGTTGAAGGATGGGCTGGATGGATCTGGAACTTTGTTCCAGTAGAACTCATGTGTCCATGATGAACAGATTGCTCAGAGCCCATCTCCCAGTGCCCCTCTTTCATGTTTTCCAAGACTAATAACTATTTGTAACTTCATTTTTTAAATACTTTTCTGCAAAAGAGGAATTAAATGCTTGGGTTTGATTAAACCCATGAAAGAGAATCTTCTCTTGCGCAGGAATGTGAAATGTAATCTGGAATTAGAACAGACCTTTTCTGCTGCCCTGTCCAGGCGACCACTTACACCCTGTTCTGCTCACTGAACTCAGACCTCTTCAGGATAACTTGGTAAACTTTCTCCCCTCTGAGCCCCAGTGTCCCCACCTGTAACATGGAGATGATAGAGTAGACCAGGAATTCTGAGTCTGAGCTAGTGGGATCCCTGAAATGATTTTCAAGATTTGTTGTGTGTCTGCATTTGACAGTTTTCTAGTACAGGGTGTGCAGTTATTATTTGCAATGTGTCCCAGTCCTCCAAAAATAACGAAAACCACTAAGAAAGAGGCAGGGGCAGAGGCTCAGAGACAGAGGCATGCCTCTCCTTCAGCTTCACTTTCTCCCTCTCTGTGTTTCATGGGTAAATGTTAAGTTTCATTGTGTCATCTCCTGGCAGTAAACCCTCTAATGGTTTCCCGTCACTCTCAGGACAAAAATCTAAGCTCATCACTGTTGTGACACAGGGAGCTCTGGAGTTGAGTAGCCTTTCAGACTTTTTCCAAATTGAGGGAAGGCACAGACTTCCATATCCTGCATCAACCAATCACTGGATTCGGGCTACCTAGGGAGGAGTCAAGATTTTGGATGAGGCGCTTTCCTTACACTTCATGCCAGGTGGACAAAGGACAGTGCAGTTGCAGCAGAGTGTGTGGGTTCAGTAGGAGGGGAGAGCTTTCTGGAGAACTGTGTGAAAAACTCACATATTGGTCTCTGTATGGAGTTTATTGCCCCTGCTGCCTCCTGTTACAGTGGGCAGCAAAGGGCTGTCTGTCCCCTGTATTGAGGTTCTCCCTATGTGTATATTTGTGGCAGAGGAAGAGGGTGTGGTGATTCTAAGCATTGAACAACATATTTTTGTCATACAGAATAATCTAACCTGAGAGTCTCAGAGGAAGAGGACAGAAGGAAGGAATGGCTCTTTCCAAGGTAAAAGTCATTCTTAATTGACTAGACTGTTCTGTTCGCTCATTCATAAATTGCCATATGTTGGACTTGCTAATCTTCTCTGTCTCTGAAGGGTCCTACCTAAAATGTTGACTTAGTGTTATTTAGCTGACAGTACTCTTCAAAGTACTGTCCAGATTCAGTGGAATCCCCACCACAATTCCAACAGCCTTTTTAGCACAAATAGGAAACCCAGTTTTACAATTCACATTGAATTGCTAAGCACCCCCAAATAACCAAAATAACAGTGAGAAAGAAGAACAAAGTCAGAGGACTAAAATTCCCAATATCAAAGTTTATTGTAATCCTAGAGTAATCAAAACTGTGTGATAGAAATATAAATCAATGGAATAGAACTGAGAGCCCGCAAATAAACCCACACATCTAAAATCAGTTCCTTTTTTAAAAGGGTGCCAAAAACTCACTCAGAAAAGAATAGTCTCTTAAGAGGTGCTGAGACAACTGCTTATCCACATGAAAGAGAATGAAATTGAACCTCTACCTTTCCCCATATAAAAAATTAATTCAGAATGAATCAAAGAGTAAATTTAAGACCTAAAACTATAATACTCTGATGAAAACGTAGTGATATTTCTTCATTACCTTGGATTTGGCAGTGGATTTTTAGATATGACACCAAAAGCAAAGAGAGAAAGACAGAATAAATTGGTCTCCATCAAAATTAAAAATTATGAGCAGTGAAGGGCACTATCATATAAGTGAAACACAGTCTACCAAATGGGAGAAAATGTTTGCAAATCAAAGATCTGCTCAGGGTCTAGTATCCAGAATATATGAAGAGCTCCTACAACTCAACCAAAATTCAAAGAGCTCAATTAAAAAATGATCAAAGGACTTTAATGGACATTTCTCCATGAAAGGTGTGTGATGGCCAGCAAGCACATGAAGAGATGGTCAATAACATTAATCATCAGGAAAATGCAAAATCGAAACCACAATAAGATATCATGTGACACACTAGGATGAATACACTAAAACAGAAAATGACAAGTGTTGGTAAAGATGTGGAAAAATTAGAATCCTGACACATTGCTGGAAAATGGTGTCACTACTGTGGAATACAGTGTAGCAGCTCCTTAAAAAATTAAACTGTGTAACCAGTAATTCCACTTCTAGGTATATAGGCAAAAGAATTGAAAACAGGTATTCAAGCACATGTTCATAGTAGCACCATCAACGTTAGCCAAAGTGTAGTGACAACTCAAATGTCCATGAAATGATGAGTGAATAAATAAAACGTGGTATAGTCATACAGTGAAATTATTCTGCCATAAGAGACAAATGTAGTCCTGACACATACTACACCATGGATGAACCAAAACTACTATTCTCAGTGAAAGAAGCTGGACACAAAAGGTCACACATTTCATACCATCCAGTGATATGAAAATATCTAAAATAGGTAAATCCATACAGACAGAAAGCATATTAGTGATTACCAGGGACTGGGGAGAGAGGGGAGTGGGAAGCAACTGCTTAATGGGGAATGAATTTCCTTTGGGACGAGAAAGATGTTTTTGACCTAGATAGAGGTGATGTTTATACAACATGTGAATGTACTAAATGCCACTGAATTGTAGTTTGAAATGGCTAACTTTGTGTTATGTGAATTTAACCTCAGTTAAAAGAAACTTAGAGCACTATAACTTGCTATAAATTTTCTTATGTGGATCACTGAGAACACTCACCCAGCCAAGTCAAACCTTACACATCTCTGCTTGTCTCATTTGTGTCAAGATAAGAACTCTGTCCCTGTTGACATGGTGAAATGTGCTCTCCTTTCAGGGACGGTTGACCTTCAAGGATGTGGCCATAGAATTCTCTCGGGAGGAGTGGGAATGCCTGGACCCTGCTCAGAGGGCCTTGTACAGGGATGTGATGTTGGAGAACTACAGGAACCTGCTCTCCCTGGGTGAGGATAACTTCCTCTCTGACGTTGGTAACTACCTTTGTATATCTTTGCGTTTCCCCTTGTGAGTCTCTTGGGAGCCCCAGACTTGCTTGTCTGAGTTCCAAATCCCTGTTCTTGAGAGAGTGAAGCTGTTTGGATTCAGAAAGGAAAGTCTTCCTAGTGTGGCACATAGACTCTAACTTTCCCTTTCTTCAGAAGTTTTGCATGTATCATTTGTGATTAGTGGTGGTTGTGGAACAGTAGTAGTCAGAGAACCTTATGGCAAATTTTTAAAAACGTCTGATTCTGTGGTTTTACTCCTGTGCTTTTGGTTCGGTTGTTCTTGGGAGAAAGCTAGATGCCTGCATACCTTTTTTTTTTTTTTTTTTTGCTATGGAAGATATACCCTGTGCTAAGATCTGTTGCCAGTCTTTCTCTTTTTTTTCTTTTTGCTTGAGGAAGATTAGCCCTGAGTTAACGTCTGTGCCAGTCTTCCCCTTTTTGCATGGGGGTCACTGGCACAGCATGGCTGACAAGTGGTGTAGGTCCACGCCTGGGATCTGAAATTGTGAACCTGGGCCACCAAAGCGAAGCATGAAGAACTTAACCACTATGCCACCAGGCCACCCCCAGATGCCTGCATGCTTAAAATAACCCATTAGCATTCAGGCAGCAGTCAGTTGACTGATTTCTGAAATACTTTTCTAGACGCATCTATAATGTTCTCTCTTGTTACCAAACCAAGCGGACTTGCCTTCTGGTGAGTTAAATGAGACTCGACAGCAGTGGGACTCTACAGCAGTCTCACAAAGTAAAGTGTATTTGCAGCAAATAGGAGGCCATGAGGAATCATTTCCAAAGTCATGGCATCCCTGAACAAAGGGAAGCAAGGACTTTTATTTCAGTTGGGGAATGAATATTCAAAAGGGAGAAGCAGGTATTTGCTTGCACAGGCTCAGTGGGAGAACATGCTTCCACATAATGAGGCCTAAGCTCCTCCTGGAGAGAGCTTTGCATTAAAAATAAGGCAGAGGTCTTGGGCACAGCTCTCCTGGTGAGGCTTGGTCAGTTTCAGGATGGCTGGTGGTTGCATCTCCTTAACATAAAAACGGAAAAGAAACAATTTGGAAAAAACAGTTAATTGCTTCCATACCCACCATTGAGTTTCTCAAGGCACCTAGTTGGTGAAATTCTCAGCTGAACAAAGAACTGAGAATGTGTTCTGGAAAAATATAGCATATCATGTTCCGTTTTTCTTTTGTAAGAAGAAATTTCTCTTGAGTAGAATATTATCTCCATTTTTGAGCAAGGGAAACAGCCCTGGACTGTGGAGAGTGGAGGGAAAGTAGGAAAGAATGCAGACTGATTATAATGTAAGGAAATGTGAACACAAGTAAGAGCTCAGATAGATGGGCTCAGAGTAAGCTGCCTTGTTAAATATTGTTTAAGAAACTCTCCTCAATGGGGAAAGATCTGTGGGAAAATAAAAATTTATTTCTTATGAGCTCTCAAAAGACATTCCCCCCACCAGCCACACACACACTTACCACTGCTATTGAAATGTGTAAACGTTTAAAGTCTCACTCTACCATGATGCTCCAGCTCACGCAGAGGCTGGCAAAAGCTTTATCATGATATACATTACTCTGTCATCGGGCTTCTCTGACCAGTTTGGTCCCTTGCTGTGAGGGAAACGAGATGGCTGTCTCTATGGAGTCTTCTTTCCCCTTCATCTCTCTTGGTTCTCAGTCCACAGAGGTCAGCGATGAGGCCTCTGTGGTCCTGACCCCAGGACTTATTCACTTTCCATTCACCTTTTATACCTTTGGGAGAACTTCTCAAGAGGTAGACAAGAAAATAGCTGCTCTTCCATTGTCTCTGGGGTTCCATGAAACTCCCTGGGCTGTGTCAGGCCCTGTCTGACTGTTCAGGCCCCTCAGCCGTCTCTTCAGTTCTCTTTTTGCCACATGTGTGTAAAGAGGAATGGGATTTGAGATTGTTAAAGAGATTTTAAAATTTTTTATAATGTTTGACATTGTCTCTGAGCAGTAATGCAAAAACTAGACACTGAGATCCTCTCTTTGGTCCTCATTGCTACGTGGGAGTATATCTCAGTCTTTCAGGCCTTCGTCTCAAGTAAGAGCTGAGACACAGTGCACAGCCTCTTCTCAAGAACCCCCCAAGATCCGAGACTCTTATTTTACTCCCATACCTTGTATTTTTCTCCCTCTTCCTGCTCTGATTGTCAGGGAACATGGAAAGACCTTGGTCTTCCTGATCTCTTATTCTCCTAAGATTTTACCTCTGAAACTTGCTTTTGAAATACACATTCCAAGGGTCTGAAGTTTCATCCTCTATTTCTGTTGAGATAACTCATCTTTAGGTGTTGAATGACTTGTGGTGGACTCCCCCGTGGAGGGTTTTTACTGTGTAACTGAAAATTCTTGAAGGAGAACGCTGATTAATAATGTTAGAACATCATCCTGCTCCTTACGGAAGTGCCTCTTGAAGCCAGTGGGTAGTCAACATGTCCCAGGATCCTGAGGTGGAAAGTATTAGGAGAGCCTGACTGATAAGTGTTTCCAGTTGTCCTGTTTTTTGAGGGAGTTTGACAGTGTCTCCCAAGGGCAGTATGACAATATTGTTCAGACATAATGTGATCATCTCCTCTGAGCCAGCAAGAAATAAAAGGTGTAGGAACTTAAGGAGAACACTGTCCAAGTTCACAACCTAATTTATATGAGACTCTTGAGTAAATTACTGTTCATGCCACTTTGTTTATCCCGTGTGTGCTCTTGTTCATTCACCTTCACCAAATATGCTTTGACACATCTTACTGAAGGAGTTTATGAAGTGAAATGGTGCCTGCATTTTTTCTCCTGCAATTTGTTTTCTTCAAGTCACTGATACTTTCGTCTTGCAAACTTCATTGTTATACATGACCTTGTTTTCTATTTATTTCATCAGTTCAATATTTTTGATGATAGCCTTAGTGTTCTTTTTTTTCCCTTAATTTGGGATTGTGGGGTCATGGAATGAATATTGTTTTGTATACCTGATGTGATTTCTTTCTCGATCAGTTATTACTCAATATTACTTTGTCGAAGACCTGTATAACCTCCAGAATTTTTTGAGAAGATAGTCTTAGATATTATTTTTACTTCTGTTTCATATTACTTAGTGCTTAGTAGTGCTGAGACACCTTTTTTGGTGGACAATTATTTTGAGCACTTTTAGTTGCACAGCAAAATAGAGTGAACAGTACGGAGATGTCTTAGGTATTTGCTACCCCCACACATGCAGACCTTCCCATTTATCAACATCCCGGATACACACCAATGTGCTACATTTGTTACCATTCATGAACCTACACTGACGCCTCATTATCACCCAAAGTCCATCTTTACCTTAGAGTTCACTCTTGGTGTTGTACATTGTGTGGGTTGGACCAATGTGTAATGACACATATCTACCATAATAGAATCATACAGACTAATTTCATGGCCCTAAAAATCCTCTGTTCTCTGCCTGTTCATCTCTTCCTCCGTCTTAACTCCTGCAACCACGGATCTCTTCACTATCCTCATATGCCTTTTCCAGAATGTCATATACTTGGAATCAAACAGTATATAGCCCTTTCAGATTTTCTCCTTTCACTTAGTTATATGCACTTCAGGTTCATGCATGTCTCTTCATGGCTTGATAGCTCATTTCTTTTTAGTGCTGGATAATGCTTCCGTTATCTGGATGTGCTTCAGTTTATTTCTCTATTCACCTTCTGAAGGACATCTCGGTTGCTTCCAAGTTATGGCAGTCATGGGTGAAGCTGCTATAAACATTCATGTGCAAGTTTTTGTTGGAAATAAGTTTTCAACTCTTTGGGCAAATACTAAGGAGCATAAGGAGCAATACTAATACATCATGTTACAATATCTTCAGTTTAAGAAACTCCAAAGTGTCTTCCAATGTTGCTGTACCATTTTGCCTTTCCACCAGCAATGAATGAGATTTCTTTTTCCACATTGTTGCCAGTATTTGCTGTTGTCACTGTTCTAGATTTTGTGTATTCTCATATCTGTGTAGTGGTATCTCATTGTTTTTACACACTTTCCTCAATTAAATCTATTGCATTTTTGAAACTGAGAATTTTTAATACGGTGAAAACACTTTTGTTATTAAGTTACGTCGCTACAGAAATACCATTCAAGTGGTTTTCCATATTTTTTTTTATATAAGATTCATTGCTTTTTCCATAGTATATGTAGTTTTCTGAAAAATAACTGGGATTTGATTTTAATTCCACTGACTTTTTATATTTTGCTGCAAATAGTTTATTCTAAAGATTGCTCTCTCTGTGTAGATTTGTCATGCACTTTGTATACTAATCTAATATTTAAATATCCCCCTTCATGTAGTAGAAAATAGGCTTTTTTTTACACTCGATTATTCCCTCAGTACTACTGCTTCTGAGACTTGTGTTGCCCAGACAATATAAATTCTTGAAATTACATATTTCAATTAACCCATGAAGCTTGTTTTGTTCTCTCTCTTCTCTTTGACCTGAATTCTCTGGGAAGTCACCTGGTCCTTATTGACACACATCCAATTGCTGTCCTTTTGTTCTGAGTATTATTGGATACTTATTTTGCTTAGCACATCTCTGCACATAGCCCTCTGCTGTGGATCAACATGGTACTGCCAAAAATTGTTCCTACACTTACATGCTGCGACTAACACCCTTTTTCCTCACTAGTGGTTCTTTGCTCTGGGTCATTTAGTAATTCCTTTTAAGGATACTGCTTTCTGATGATGTTTGTGAAGTTACAATTCATTACTTTTAGATTAGTGTGTATTAATTTCTATGAATTGATAAGGATAATAACCATATGTCTACTAATACATATAGTAAGAGCACTTGCTACATGCTATCTCGTATATCTTTGGGATTGTAATGTTAAAACATCCAAACAAATGATTTCATATAATGAAAATATTAAAGCATTGGCGACTCTTATTTTTGTATAACAAACAAGGACACTTGAACTAACACACTCAGTGTGTCAAAAGTGATAAATTTCTATTTTTAAATCTATATAATAGAATTCATGAGTTATGTTTTACCAAATTATGATCATATCCCAAAAGAGTTGAAACCTTGACAATAACCTCCTGCTAACTTTGTTTCTACCACAGAACCTCTGTGGCCCCCAGTGAGAGATCATCATCAGTATTCATAGTCACCCTCCATTACTGGACCTTTGAGAGGGTTTTATTGCATCCATATGTGTTTGTACAGAGTGAATTCATCCATTCTGCTCTTGTTGGTGTTTTCCAGATTTTTGCTTTTGGGTCTTCCTAAGAACATTCTTGTACATGTCTTCTAGAATATATGTATGACTCTCTTTAGTATATGCATAAAAATGGAATTTAGGGCATATGCAGTTTGATCACTTTTAGAGTAAATATTGGAATAGATGTAAATATGCATTCTTCCCATGACACTGCATAGTCTCCCTTTTTAATCTCTTCCTTGTTTGCTTCATCCTCATAGTGTAGTTCCTAGGGAATGAGTATTATGCCTCTTGCTGAAAGAGTTCCTCTCTTTTTCTAAATCCCAATCCTGGCATTTTCTCAGATCTTTTGTTGATCCAAATGAAGGACACTGTGCCTTTCTGTATATTAACTTTGAGCACCTAGGCATCCCAGTTTCCACAGGACCCACGCCTCCCTGTGCTACATGCACTGCATTATATCTTGTAGGTTTTCTTTTGCAATTTTTTCTATATTGTTTTCTCTCAGCTTAGATAACATTTTCAAACCACATCCTATATACTATCCACATTTGATGAACCTCTAACTGGATAATTAAATGGTACTTCATAGAGAGTTGATCTGTGTACTAGCTACTATATAACTGTAGACATGAAATTGTAGTTGAGATTTCTGACTGTCTTCCATAATTTTTTTTTTTTTCCTGCTAAGGAAGATTTGCCCTAAGCTAACGTCTGTCACCAATCTTCCTCTTTTTTTTTGTGTTTGCTTGGGGAAGAGTCACCCTGAGCTAACATCTGTTGCCAGTCTTCTTCTATTTTCTATGTGGCTACCACCACAGCAGGGACACTGACAAGTGGTGTAGGTCCATGGCCAGGAGCTGAACCCAGTCCAGTGAAGGGGAGTGCACCGAGCTTAACCACTTGGCCACTGGGGCTAGCCCTTCTTTTTTTCTGTTTTTTGCTGGGGAAGATTTGTCCTGTGCTTACATCTGTTGCCAATCTTCCTCTTTTTACTTGAGGAAGATTGGCCCTGAGCTAACATCTGTGCCAGTATTCCTCTATTTTGTATGTGGGTCTCCACCACAGCATTGCCATTGATGAGTGGTGTAGGTCCATGCCCGGAAACAGAACTCGAGCTGCTTAAGCAGAGCACACTAAACTTAACCACTAGGCCACAGGGCTGGACCCTCAATTTTTGATCTTTATATTAATGTGTGTTTCCCTGAAAGTGACATTTCAAATTTAGTGATTCTCAACATATTGTTCCTTTTAACTATTGTGTGTTCCTTCTTGAATGTAAATTCTTTCTTTAGTTCCTTAGGAAGAATTCTTTAGAATTTCAGACTATTATTTTGTATAATTGTTGTTAGTTATTAAATTACCTGGTGATTTATCATGGGTTAGAAAAATGTTTTGTTATCATTGTTTTAAACATATATTCTTTTGGTATGTTTTTCTAGCCTCATATCAACACACCTCATTATAAAGATTAAGAATTATGGAAGACAACCTCAAGTCTCCATGAGGATTTTATGCCTACAGTTATATACTAGCCAGTGTGTAGATCAACTCCTTAACTATGGAGTATCATTTAATTACCCAGTTATATGGCCAGAAAATATGTATAGCATATATGGTTTGTTTTGAAAATTTATTATCAAAGGTGAGAGTGAATATTAATGTGGAAAAATTATAAAAATAAAAATGTAGAAATCTGTATATTACAATGGTGTTTGAAGACAGTGATTCAGAAATTTCATAACTTTGTTCATTGTAAGGATTGCTTTCTGTATAATTATCTAATTCAATATAAAACATCTCTCTTCCAACTCAATGGGAAGCCTTTCTGCTGGATTTGTAATAAAGGAATTATTGCCAAGAGAGGACATTAATGAAGGAGAATTCTACCATCTACTGATACTGGAAAGAAATGAAAGCTGTGGCATCAAGGATTTTGACCTCAAAGAAGTCTTGGAAAATATGCACGAGTTTGGGAGTGTGTGGGGATATGATGCCAGAAATCACAAAGCAGTGCCGTTAATCCATAATGGAAAGCTCACTCGTAGAATAGATGGATGTAGTAAGTCCACAAATAATTTTCCTCAAAAGCAGAGTGTTTCTGTAGGAAATAATACCTACCAGCATTTCACGCATGATAAGCTATTTATAGGAAATTTGTTAAAACTGAAAAATAACATAAGTGATGCCAGAAATGAGTATGTAATGTGTTTGGAAAATAGAATTCAATCAGGTTTGCAGGCACACCTAGCTGAACTGCAGAGATTTCAAACTGAGGAGAAAATTTGTGAATGCAATCAAGTTAAGAAGTCTGTCAACCATGGTTCCTCAGTTTCACCACTTCAACAAATTCCTCATGGTGTTAAAAATATTTGTAATAAATATAGGAAGGTTTTTAAATATCTTTTGTTACCTGCACAATATGGGCAAACACATACTAGAGAAAAATCTTACAAATGTAATAAGAGGGTAAGGCTTTTAGCAAAAGCTTGTACCTCTTGAAACGTGAGAGAATTCATTCTGGACAGAGACCTTACAAATGTAATGAATGCAACAAAGCTTTTGCTAGCTGTTCAAACCTTACTCAACATAAGAGAATCCATACTGGAGACAAACCTTACAAATGTAATGAGTGTGGCAAAGCTTTTACCCTTTATGACACTCTTAAAGGACATCAGAGAATTCATACTGGGGAGAAACCTTACAAATGTTACGAATGTGGCAAAGACGTTGCTGGTTCTTCAGGACTTGCTAAGCGTAAGAGAATCCATAGTGGAGAGAAACTTTACAAGTGTAATGAGTGTGGCAAGGTCTTTGGTCAAAAGTCATATCTTGCAGTTCATCAGAGAATTCATACTGGAGCGAAACCTTACCAATGTAATGAATGCAGCAAAGCCTTTGCTGAGCGCTCAAGGCTTACTCAACATAAAAGAATTCGTACTGTAGAGAAACCTTACCAATATTATGAGTGTGGCAAGGTCTCTAGTCACAAGTCAAATCTTACAACTCATCAGAGAATTCATACTGGAGAGAAACCTTATAAATGTAATGGATTGGCAAAGACTTTGCTGATTGTTCAGTATTTACTAGGCATAAGAAAATCCATACTCGTGAGAAAATTTGCAAGTGTAATGATTGTGGCAAATCTTTTACCCAATTTTTGTGCCTTAAAAGATATAACAATCCATACTGGAGAGAAACCTTCCAAATCTAATGCATTTGGCTAAGTTCAGCAAAAGCTGAACTTGACAATTCATCAGAGAATTCCTACTGGAGAGAAAGCTTACAATGATAGTGAATGCAGCAAAGCGTTTGGTGAGCATTCAAGCCTTACTCAGCAAAAGAAAATCCATACTGGAGAGAAACCGTACAAATGTACCTAATGTGGCAAATCTTGTACCTCATTTTCAAGCCCTATTCAGCATTAGAGAATCCCTACTAGAGAGAACTCGTACAATTATAGTTAGTACAGCAGGGCTTTACCCAATTTGCAAGTCTTCCTAGGCAAGGGAAAATACGTACTAAAAATAAACATTATAAACCTAGTATATGTGGGAGTACTTTTATTCAAAAGCTCAAGCTTTGGGAATCCTCAGAGAATTCATAGGAACAAGAAACCTTACAAATATGATTGAAACAAAACTTATGCACATGTTTAAGCCTTTTTCAACATCAGAGACTCCATTGTGGAGAGAAAGCATATAATAGGAATGTATATATTCAAGCTAGTAACCAGGGCTCAGACCTCATTGGATATCAGAATATATATTTCAGAGAAACACAGATGTAACGTATGGTAGGCATATCAAAGTTTAAGACTTGTGGAACATAATAGTTCTTACTAGAGAGAAATCTTATAAATGTGATAAGTGTGATCAGCTTTATCAAATATGCACAACTTTGTGGTTATGAAAGAATTCATATAAAATGGAAACCATACAAATGTGTCACGGCCTTTAAGCAATGACCTCAGTCTACACCAAAGAATTCACACTGGACAGAAATATGATAAATGAATGGAAGGTGATAAATTGTTTAACCAGTTCTCTCAATGGAATACACATGAAATTCATACTTAAGGGAACTAGTTTGTGTCAAACTCTGATGATGAACCAACCTCAGATGTTAAATTCCACAGAGGATTAAAAGTTAAAGTTATTTAAAACTCATGATGTGTGTCAATGAAGCATGGTCATCCATGGAAAGGTCTATGTTAAGTTTATAAAATGTTTTTCTGGGGCCAGCCCAGTGGTGTAGCAGTTAAGTGCGCAAGTTTCGCTGCTGTTGGCCCGGGTTCAGATCACAGGCGTGCACTGACACACCGCTTATCAGGCCATGCTGTGTCAGCGTCCCGCATAAAGTGGAGGAATATGGGCACAGATGTTAGCTTAGGGCCAGCCTTCCTCAGCAAAAAGTGGAGGACTGGCATGGATATTAGCTCAGGGCTGATCTTCCTCACCAAAAAAAAAAAAAACTTCAGTTATTTGAGTTTTCTTGAAAAGGCTTCATTATTATTGGTGACTTACAACCTGAAGGTTGAAGCCTCTTGATGTTATAGTTTCATTGCATGCTTTTCCTTTTTCTCTATGATGGTCTCAGAGAAGGGATCAGTAAAGTGAAAGGACCTTCATTAGGAGAGTTTATTCATATCCGTGGAACCTGGGAAAACGAGTATACTGATTTTAAAGTAGAATATGTTATAAATTTGAGAGCATGAGGATTAGCAGAGAATAGATGTAAAATATTATCTAAATTACTGTGCTTTGTGTGGTCACAGCCTCTTGAGATTTGTTGCTATGACTGTGGGCCTCTGTTGATGATTATAGGAAGGATTGCTATACCACATGATCATGAAAAAGAGTAGCCTAGAACATTAGAGAATGATATTTTCACTTGAGTAGAATACTGTGTTAGTAGGGATGGCATATGTGGTTGAAAAAATGGAGGGGGAATGATGGTCTGCCTCTCTTAAAAGGTAATAGATGTTGTATATCATAGATTAATGACAATTTCTCCTTTCTTTTTAGAAACTGAAGAGACAGTTATAGAGGACAGTTTAATCAAAAGATCCAGGGTTGAGTATGCTTGTGAATGATGCAAATTTGGCCACTGAAATTGCATTTTCATACCGCTTTATTTAGCATGTATTATGCTTCTCACATCTAAATAAGTAAAGTGTAATCTATTTTTGTAACCCTGAATGACTCATGTGCCTTCTATTGACCAAACCATATTCCACCTCATTGGAGTGCTTCATGATGAATAGTAAGGCTACGTCCTTAGGCTCTCTAGTTGAATGGTGTCTATAACAATTTCTTTCCGTGTTAGATTCAAACACCTTACAGCATTGGAAATATATATTCATAATTTGCTTATGAGTTATTCACTCCTTGATCTATTTCAAGTTATTTCTGTGGCTATAAAGAAAATACCATGGTAGCGCAATTTGAAATTATCCCCCACTAAAACCTGCCTCTCTGTTCATAAATATACATCATTTGGTAATATTTCTACATGCCTTTTTTTGTGTACTGAAATAAGATACATGGCTTGCATGTTTACATGATCTGAAAATAGAAATATAGTTAGCATATGAAAAATATTAAGAAATAAAAATAAATTTCAGAAATAAGGATACAAATAATCTTTTTTGTTGCTTGGAACACTCAGGGAAATGATTTCAAAAGGTTAATATTCATGAATTTCTTCTTGATGAATATGTACACAGGGAATTTTTTTGACATATAAATCAGAAATTTCATATACAGGCATACTTAGGAGACATTGTGGCTTTGTTTCCAGATCACTGCAATAAAGCAAATACTGCAATAAATGAGTCACACAAATTTTTTGGTTTCCCAGTGCAGATAAAAGGTTTGTTGAAACTATACTGTAGCCCATGAAGTATGCAATAGGATTGTCAACAAAAATTATCTGGAATGGGAGAATTTACTTATGAAAGCTTTACTGCTGGTCAGTTTGTAAACTGGGGAGATGCAGCCTCCGGAACAAATAGAAAGTACACTCCAGGGGTGTTGTTGGAAGGCAGACTTTATATAGACAAAAGCCATAGACCACAGGGATTATTTTTCAAAGCACTCTAATTTGTTGGTTCCCCTATAGATACTGGTGTTCTAAAATCAGTTATATCAGACTTCTGGCCATGTGTCAGAAAGGAATGCCCAGTTTCTGGCAAAAGTGGTTTTTCTGAAAATGAGTACGACTGCACCTCCCCATTTGCAAGTCTGCTTGAACTGTTTTAGGTCCCACTTAGCCAGACAGAGTCAATTTTATCTTTATCTTAGGGATCCTGTTTTTTTTTTTTTATAATTTTAATTGCATATTTTCCCCTCTTGTTTGTAACCTGCCATAGGAAGCATTGATGATCAATTTGACATTTGCTCTACTTCAGTGCTGAGGTGTCCTCGGCCTACCTCAGGTCCCCCTAGGCCCACAGAGGGACTCATGGGCTTAGTGCAGCTTAGTTATCCAGTCGAGTAACTTGGGCCATGCAGGGTAGAGGTCCATCCAGGTACCTAGTATAAGTCAATTAAGGTCTCAGAGTGGAAGTTTCTGGAGGTTCCAGTGATGGTTGCATCTAGGGTCAGAAGATGTTGAGTCACTATGATTCAGATTGGATTTTCATGAAGGCATGTGTGGAAGCAAGCCAGAATTATTTTAAAGAACAATCAGATGCTTAGTCCTAAAACCAATGATAACATGAAGACCTGGAAACTCAATCTTAAGAGTGATCCCAGACTTCAGAATAACCAACTAAAAAGATCTGCAAGGCGTGAATGGGGAAATAAGAATGAGATTATACATGTAATCTCTCATTTATTGTTAGGCAGGGCCATATTTGAGCAACAATGCAGACAAGATGAAGGAAAGCCAGATTCAATAGGATGTGCCTGTACTTTAATGAGATCCTCTATTCCTATAGAAAAAACAAATATAGTAGCTAGGTGATCCTACCAATGAAAAACTACATGGGTCCGTCTGGGTTTGAGGAAAGGGAGGTTAGCGACAGTTGTTATTTGGGGTGAGTCCTTCCTTGCATCCCAAAGAAAGCAGCCTTTAATGCCCTAGCCAGACAGGTGGAAGCCAGAGCCAAAGGTTTGTTCCACATAACCATTGAATTCTGTTATTGGTCACCCAGTAAATGCCTGGTTGGCGAAACCAGTCTGTCCCAAACTAGTCACTTTCTTTAAGGCTAATGGTATTTTTGCATGATTCCTGGGATATCCATCCCATGTCTCGAGTGCAGTTAGGTTGACCTTGTCTGTAAGCATTTCCTTGTTCTTGTCATAAAGGTGCCAGTATGTCCAAAGTTCCATAGCTAGGAGTCAGGCAAATATATCCATCCAAGATCTGAGTGAAACCTATCATGGTTCTCATCACTGTATCTAGTTTCTTTGCTTTAATTCCAAATTGTTGAGATGACTGGGTGGCTTGGGCAATAGAAAAAAAAAAAATTACTTAAACAGTGTATCATTAATAGCATGGCCTATTGGACAGATGTCACAGTCAAAATTAGAAATGTCAGATGTGTTGTCATTGCTTGAACTAGATGTTTAAATCATAATAAATTGTTTCAAAGCTTTCCAGTCTGTGCCCTGGAGAAATCTACCAAGGTAACCCAGATGAACTACAAAGGGGGAGTTGCCCACATATCCAACAGGTAGACTGATTTTTGTATGTAGCAAAAGAATGAGACCATTGTAAAAGGACATTGCTATCTGGGTCCCATTCAGATGTTTGATGGAAAAACAAACACAGTATCAGAAATATCTTACATGACGTTTGAACAATATGACAATAGTAATATTAAATAGTTGTGGAAGTTGATACACAGGCCTGGCCCAGGGTCTTGGGATAGCTGTCTACAACAGATGTCAGCTACTTCTCTCCCTGGAAGTTGTTATTGCGAGTCAGCTTTATTGTGTCTGAGAGCAGAGTGCATTTCCAGTCATCTGAAGGAACTGGTAAGGCCCTTTCTAATGGGGCTCAATGGCTGTCTTACTCTGATGATGTTTCTGGATACCCAGTCACGGGCTCTAGACTATGATCAATGGAATCCTTTAAATTGGAGTCTCGGAAAGGTTCTTTAGTCTGTTGAGGATAGGCTTGAGCATATGACATTATAGTCTTACAGTAGCTGGTCATACTAGCATAAGACAACAAGGGATCAGCAGAAGCTTGTACACCAACAGACATTGATCCATGAGTGCTCATCCCATGTGGGGTCAGTTCATGTTTTCCAAAGAGAGTATTGCAAGCAGTCATTGAGGCCAAAGGCAATACCTTAGGCCAGGAGAGTCCAGTCTACAGGTATATAGCAATACCTCAAAGACAATTAGCAGGACTAGAATCCAATATCTACAAAGGTGTGACATATTTTTCTCTCTACAATTACTTTCAATTTTTTACAGAGATAAACAGTAAAACTAATTTGTTTATATTAAAAAATTAGTCTGATTTGTTATCTAAGTGAAAATAAAAATATTCACTGAGAGTTTCAGAATTCTGGAGTGATCAAGTAGGGAGAAAAAGTACGTGTTTCATCCTTGTTCATGAAGGTATATCTTAACAAATCGTTGATGGCTTAAGAGAAAAGATTTTTTTAAATCTTGAAAAATAAAACATTACAGCATCCTCCTTTGTTCATTTAATTAATTAATATTCATTCTTCGTCCTTTGTAGTCAGTTTTTTTTAAGCCATTGGTTTATGTTAGCATTCTGTAATTTTGTACCCAGTTCAGTTTTATGATCTGAAGCTTTTGAAGAAACCTGTATCTAGAGTAAGTGTCAGAGACCTTTCCATGAATCTCTCTGAAGATAAAAGATATTTGAAAAAGCATCAGAGTAAAACAACTATCTGGAAATGACAAAAGACTTAACATTATAATGAAATGGACAAGGAACTTTGATTATTTTTATGACATGTAACATTTTAAGATGATAACTAGAATTGTATGCAAAGATTCTTATGAAGGAGGCTTAGCATCACCTATGTGACAATGCTTGCCATGAGGTTTAACATACCAAATAAGCCTGATTAGTTTAGTATATTTCCTTTTTTATAAGAAGAGAGAACAAATTCTTTGAGGACGTCCAGGTACTTGCTGGGAATTCTCAAAGTTGGTTTCGGGTCAAAAGAAAGACTTAATTTTGGATTTGAATTTTGGGAAGTTTTTCAAAAATATCAAAAAGTTTTAGAACACTTGCTGTTATGAGTAAGGATCTGATCAAGGCAATAGAGGAAATTTATTTTGATATAGTAGCAGTTTCTTAAACAAAACAAATTACAGTAGACATCATTGAAGGCATCATTGAAGTTTATAAACTCCCTCAGAAAATGCTACTGAGTAGCTTCAATTGGTAGCAAGACAATATTGCAACATATTAGTAAAAGTATTCTTTATTAAGAATTTTCTTACCAAATAAACCCACATGAGAGTCCACCAGAAGTTTTCCATCACATAATGTTGGATTATTACAGTAAAAAAAAAAAAGAAAGATGAAATTTCAGACCCTAGGAATGTGTATTTCAAAAGGAAATTTCACAGGGAAAATTATACAAACTTAACATAATATGAATTCAAGAAGTGTCTACGTTCCCAGACTTGATATAGTAGTGCAAGAGAGAGAGAAAAATACAAGATATGGGGGTCAGATTTTGTATAATCTTAGGATGGGACCATGTGCTCTATGCCCAGATGCCAAGCGAAGAGCCTGAAAGTTGGATAAATGGTCCATATGTAAAACTGAGGGTCAAAGAGAATATCTCTCTTCACTGTCTTTACAGTTTTCCTAAGTAACAATTACAGATTATCCAACCCACCTCTCCATTACACACTCCCCTGAAGTGTGTGGCAAAAGCAGGAGAAATAGTTGAGGGATCTGAATAGGGAGACAGGACTTGAGAGCTCCATGCAGCTTCTGGGGCACCAGATGGAATGGAAGAGCTGCCAGGGTTATCCCATCTTCTGATGAGGTCTTCCCAAGACAGTCAGTGGGGGATGGAACCAGGATAGGTCCACAGATTAGAACTATAGAGTCCTCAGTTCTGATCTATATGAACTGAGAACTGAGCATCTGATGTAATCAAAGGCAAAAGGGGAGACCAAGAGAGGAAGAGACCCCTTTGAAACAGCCTGTCGCATGATCCTCAAAGTCAAGGAAACAAAGTTTTAACAGGAGCCAGATAGGTGGTGTAGATCATGATAAAGATTTTGCCTTTGTCTCTGTTGGAGCTGCAGCACCACTGGAGGGTGAAAGGGTAAATTTCACATGTTTAAGGACAGAGTGATAAGTTGAGGAGAAGAAAAATTTCCTTTGAGAGTTCACAAAAACTAGACTCTTTTCCCATGGAACTGTCCAACTTGAGGAGAGTTTCTCAAACACTGTTAATGGTGCAGCTTCCTCTTGCCCTTTCTGCACTCTTACCTGTGTTCACACCTTTGGTACAGTCCCACTCATTTGGTTTTTTGCTATTTTCTCTTCACTCTCCACAGTCCAGGTCTCCTTCCTTTGCTCCAAAATGGAGATAATACTCAGATCAGAAAAAATTCCTGCTTATAGGAAGAAAGGAACATGATGCTCTGTGCTTATGTAGAATCCCGTCTCTTTGTGCAGCTTAGCAGGACATTACAGATGGATCTAGAAAAATATTTCACCAGTTCCTCCACTGCTTGCCATTTTTGGAATGCATAAGGAAGAATAAAATAGGCAGATACCTAGCTCTCCTCAAAGAACCAATGAAACCAAAGCAGGGAATCAGATATTTTTTAAGTTTCCATAGGGCTTTATAAATATTTATGCTCTGGGACAACACCTGATGTCTCATGAAGTGGGCAGATCACCTGAAGAAAGGGCAAGTTTAAACTCCTGATGCCGCATCATGAAGCTTTTCATTTCTAAGTCAACAGGGCTTTGATCTCAGTCAAGTAATGTAGGGGCTCCCAGGAGGCAAACAAGGGAAAGTGCAAAGACACCCAAGAACAGATCCTGACTTCTGGAGGGATGTTTTCCTCACCCAGGGAAAGCAGATTCCTGTAGTTCTCCAACATCACATCCGTGTACAAGGCCCTCTGAGCAGGGTCCAGGCATTCCCATGCCTAAGAAAATTCGATGGCCACATCCTGGAATGGCAACCATCCCTGAAATGAAAAACATTTCACCAAAGGAGTCATGGGGAAAAGTCTTTATCTTCACACAAAATGAGAAGAGGAGAGAGGTATAAGGATCCATTCGGTTGAAGTGTGTATTCTGATAGATCTGTGTAAACGTATTTTGGCAAGTTATGTGTCTCCAATTTTAATTTCTTATACTTCTTCATAAGAGATAATATCCTACAAATCAGTGTGGATTTTTCATATTTGTGGACAATACATGAAATATACAAATAAAACTTCAACATGTTGTCTATACATAAGGGTCAAATATTATGGTCTACACACTGGGTGAGATTCAATGTCTAGAAGAGCTGGAGCATGACTGGTGTCTTCAGAGATGACAAAATCCACAGTGGCTTTAAAGAAAGTTCAGAATCTTAAATTGTGGTAACAATAGCAATGACTAAAATATTTGCAACACTTCCTGTATGCTAAGTATTATTCTAAATGCTTTACATGTATTAACTTCTTATCAACATAATAGCTCATTAGAGAAAAATCTGTTCCCATCTTACAGAGGAGAAAACTGTGTCACAGACACTCTTAAGAAACTTGCCTCAGATCAAACAGGTAAAAAATGACACTGCAAGCACCTGACATAAGGTTTGATTTTGGAATTTAACCTAAAGAATCATACAGTTAAGTAGAAAATAAAGCATTAGAAGTACATTGACAGAGGGTTCCATGAGTAATCTTGAAACAAGTTAAATGTTCACAACAAGGAACTGCATAAAAGGTCACTATGTATGCACACACACACGCATTCACAAAGTATGCTACTATTCTTACTACTATTTAAGTCACTCAGGTGATAGTGTAGAAAAAATTTAAGGCCATGAAATATATTTTAGATATCATTTCAACTACTAAAAAGATAAAACTTATATTTGAATTGATGTCTTTATAAACACTGTGGAGTTGCACATTCATGCACTCATGCACCCACATGAACAGACAAATTAACTGAAATGAGAAGAATTGTCTCAACATTTTTTGATGATTTTTTTCATTATCACTTTTATTTGTGTATAATTTAGCTCTTTGTGAAAAGGAAAATGTATCATTTGTACTTAATTGAGTTTGTCAACATAATTCTACAGCGGGCAACTAAAAAATAGTACAAACAGAAAAAATACAGAATACTTTAACTCCAATCTCCAATAAAATTACTATATTCAAAAATATAAATACTGTTTTATCCATTTAAGTTTAGATATCCAGGTGTTAACAAAAGCCAAAGAGTTTATTCATTTATTCCACTAATAAAACCATGATTGAAGGTTATCTAACGTTGTTAGTGTTATACAATAATTTAACAGATTAAGATTAAAAAAAAATCTCAGTAGTAAATACTGGAAAAAATTCCTGCATAAATAAAAATCATGATGAGAAGGAAATGGGGGATAAAACTGTTATTAAGAACACTTCACCAATCGTAATATTCTGCAGAAAACACTGGAAGTATTTCCTCTAAAATTCCAATGCAGAAAAGGGGGCTTCCCAGGATTCCTGCCATTCACCTCTGGTTAGTATACTTAAGCCTGACCAGTAGAAGAGGGAAAAGGAAGAAAAATACATAGCGGGAGTGACAGAGAGTCAAAGAGCTGGAATTGTTGAAATTCACAAATCTAGGGACAAGAATAGGCTGTAAGTGAAGGAAAGGAAAATGACAATCCATGCAAATGAGATCCTAAAGAAAGCTGGTGAGCATAAAATATATAGGACAAATAGACTATAAGACAAATACTGTCACAAGGGACAAAGGACATTATATGATGATAAAAGGGTCAATTCACCATGAAGTTATAGCAATTATACATCTATATGTATCTAATACTAGAGCTCTGAAATATATGCAGCAAACATTGACAGAATTGAAGAGAGTAGACAGAGGCACAGTAAGAGTCTAAGACTTCAACACCCCAGTTTTTGTAATGGACAGAAGAACCAAACAGAAGATCAATAAGGAAACAGAGGACTTGAACAACACTATAGACTAATTGGACCTAACAGACATATATAGAACACTCACTCAGCAACAGCAGGAAACACATTCTTCTGCAGCACCCATGGAACATTATCCATGAAAGACCACACATCAGGGCACAAAACAAATGTTAACAAATTTAAGAAGATTGAAGGCATAAAAAGTATCTTCTCTAACCACAGTGAAATGAAACTAGAAAAAAATAGCTGACATAAAACAGAAAAATCTACAAAATGTGGAAATTAAACAACTCGTTCCTAAACAACCAATGGATGAAAGAAGCAATCACAAGGGACTTTTTAAAATATCTGGATGAAAATGAAAATATAACACACCAAACCTTACGGGATGCAGTGAGGGCAGCACTACACTAAGAGGGAAATCTGCAGTGGTAAATGCTTACATTAAAAAAAAGGAAAGATCTCAAATCATAAATATATTTTTACACCTCAAGGCAGTAGAAATAAACCATACCCAAATTTAGCAGAATAAAAGATACAAGATTAAAGCAGAGATAAATACAATAGGCAATAGAAAAATATAAAAATTACCAAACCAAGAATAGGTTTTTGAGAAGATTAACAAATTGACAAGAAAACAAATTAGATTACTAATTAGATTAACAAATAAGATTAACAAATTAGACTAAGAAAGAGGGAGATGATTCCAATAAATAAATCAGACATGAAAGAGGGGACCTTGCAAGTGATGTCACAGAAATTCTTTAAAAGGGTTATAAGAGAAAACTAGGAACAATTATATGCCAAGAAATTACATAACCTAGAAGGTATGAGTAAATTCCTAGACACATACAACCTAGTAAAATCTAATCATGAAGAAATAAACAATGTAAACAGAATTATAGCTAGAGAGAAGACTCAAGCAGTACACAAAAACCTCCACAAAGAAAAACTCAGGACCAGATGGCTTCACTGCAGATTTTAACCAAACATTTACAGAGGAATTAACACTAATACTCTTAAAAATCTTTCAAAGAGCTTAAGAAGGAGCACTTATGAACTCGTTCTATAGAGCCTACGTGATTCTGATAGCAGAGCCAGAGAAAAACACAAGCAGGGAAAAAAAAAAAACTACAGACCGATATTTCTGATCAATATTGATGCAAAAACTCTTAACAAAATATTAGCAATCCCAATTGAACAGCACACTGAAATGATTAAACATCATGACCAAGTAGTATTTATTCCTGTAAGGCAAGGATGATTCAACATACAAAAATTAACCAATGTAATACATCATATTAACAGAATAAATGAAAAAAGAAACACATGTTCATATCAATTGATGCAGAAATATCATTTAACAAAATTCAACAACTTTTCAGAATAACATGCAACAAACTAGGAATAGTGAACTACTTCAACATAATAAAAGCACACAGCTAACATTATACTCAATGGTAAAAGATTGAAAGCTTTCCCTCTAAGATCAGGAATAAGGCAAGGTTGCACACTCTCTGCATTCCTATTCTAGTTGCCAGAGCAACCAGACAAGAAAAATAAATAAAAGCCATACAAATTGGAAAAGTAAAATTGTCTGTATATTTAGAAGACAACATCTTATATATAGAAAACCATAAAGATTCCAGAAGAAACTATTACAACCAAAACACGATTTTAGAAAAGTTGCAGGATACAGTTCAGCACACAAAAATCAACTGCATTTTTAAACGCTGACAATGAACAATCTGGAAAGAAAATTAAGAAAACAATCCTACTTAATATAGCATCAAGAAGGATGAAATACTTAAGAATAAACTTTCCAAGACTTGAATACTGTCCACTACAAAATGTAACTAAAATAAATCAAAGAAAATACAGTAGAAAGACTTATACTCATGGATTGGAAGGTTTAATACTGTTAAGCTGTCCGTACTATCCAGAGTTTTCTGCAGATTCAATGGAATCTCTATCAAAAACCCAATGGGAATTTTTGCAGAAAGAGAAAAAAAAGGCTAGAATTCATATGAATTCTCAAGGGACCCCAAATAGCCAAAACACTCTGGAAAAAGAAGGAAGTTAGAGGCCTCACAGTTTTAAATTTCAAAACATATTACAAAATAAGAGTGATCAAGATGGTGTGGTACTGACATAAACACAGATATGTAAACCAATGGAACAAAATAAAATTCTCAGAAATAAACCCCTGCGTATATGCCAAATGATTTTCAACAAGGGTGCCAAGACTACACAATGGGGAAAGGAGAGTCTCTTCAACGAATAGGGCTGGGAAAACTGGATATCTACGTGCAAAACAATGAACCTGGAACTTTGCATCAAATGTAAAAGTTTCTGTGTCCAAGGATACAATCAACAGAGTGAGATAGCAAGCCCTGAGGAATGGATATGATGAATATGATTTTAAAAATCTCCAGCTGTCAGATATTTAGGTTGATTTTGTAACTTAAAGTTGATTATGGAATAAAACACATTCTATCACTTATGTCTGTTTCTAAACTTTCCATTTCATTCCCAATCAGTAAGATTTTGAAGTCAGTAACTCATTCATTTAGCTTCATACATATTATAAAAATGTTAGAATGGTTTTCCCTTATTGATCTCTTTTCCAGAATTTACCAGGTATTTGTCTATATTAATACGTGACTTCCATGTGCACCTTCTTAAATCCTGGTCTACAAAGAGACATCAGTGCATCCAGATGGGGCCCTTACACAATCATTGCTGCCCAACTGCACTGACACCCTGTCTCTATTGCATGAGTGTAAAGCCCTGCTTAGGACCATGCCCAGTGGAGCCTCCTCACAAGTTCCATGTCACTGGGTCATGGTGAGATGGAATCTAAGTGGAGATGAGAAGGACTGAGGGAAGGTCCTGAGCGAATGTGGGGAAACAGGTGTCAGGAAGGATACTTCAGAGTCAGAGAAGATTAGCAAGTCCAAAGAAGGGCATTT
Organism: Ceratotherium simum simum; assembly: GCF_057802395.1. Classification (NCBI taxonomy): domain Eukaryota; kingdom Metazoa; phylum Chordata; class Mammalia; order Perissodactyla; family Rhinocerotidae; genus Ceratotherium; species Ceratotherium simum. The sequence continues at coordinate 8,270,479 of NC_141932.1, forward strand.
CTTGAAGGAGAGACAGAACAATCAACTGAGAATATGACTTGACCTGAGAAAGAGCCATTCCTAACTTCTTTTCTTTCCTCTTCCTCCTCTGCCGGACTTCTTCCTCAGACAACATGAGTCTTTAGAAGTCTTGAAAGTTGAAAATATTCTGTTTAATTCCTAGAATCGACATATGCCCTTCCTGTGCCAAAATCACACACAAGAAAGACCTCATCATGTGGAAAAGAAGTCTCTGCTGCCCACTGCCTTAGGAGGAAATCAGGGACGGTCACATCCTACATGGAGACCAACAAGTGAGTTTATCCACATTTTCTTCAGATCACACTCCCATCTTGATGAAGCCCTCACATACACTGCAGAAGTGGGTATCTGGGCTGGACTGACCCTCCCCTTCAGGTCACAGACCTGGTCTTCATCAAACCCCATGCAGAGCAGAGCCCCCCACCCTCAGCCCAGATCTCAGCCCTCAGGAATGGGAGGACTCAGAATCTTGGTGCTCAAGGTTGGATAAAGATTAGAATCACCTGGGGCACTTTAAATATTAGTCAGGCTGGTCCACACCACAACTGTTGGCAGGAGAATCTCTGGTCAGGAGACACAGGAGATGTATTTGCAAAATGCCCCAGAAATCAAATGTGAAGCCCAGGTTGAGCACTACTCAGATGAGGCAAGCCCAGGACACCTATCACTTTCTTTTCCAGCTTTATTGAAGTAGACTTGATCAATGAAAGTTGTGTATTTAAGGTGTACAACGTGATCACTTGAAATACATACACAGTATGGAATAATTATGATAATCAAGTTAATTAACACATTCATCACCTCACAATTACCATTTTTTTGTGTCCGTGTGGTAAGAAAACTTAGGATTTACTCTCTCAACAAATTTTGAGTATATAATACAGTATTATGAACTACAGTCACCATGTTGTACATTAGATCCCCAGAACTCATTCATTTTACAAGTGAAAGAGTGAGCATTTTGACCAGCATCTCCCCATTTTCTCTAAATCTCACCCCCTGGTAACCACCATTTTACTCTGGTTATATCAGTTTGACTTTTTTTAGATTCCACATATAAGCTAGATCATGTAATATTTCTAATTGTCTGGCTTATTTTACTTAGCATAATGTTCTCCAGGTTCATCCATATTGTCATAAGTGGCAGGATTTCATTCATTTTTATGGCTGAATAATATTTTATGACATATATCTACCACCTTTTCTTTATCCATTCATTTGTCAACAGACATGTAGGTTATTTCCACATCTTGGCTGTTGTGAATAATGCAGTAATGCTCAGAGGAGTGTAAATACCTCTTCAGGATACTGATTTCATTTCCTTTGGATATGGAACCAGAACTGTGATTGCTAGTGTTATGAGAGGTTCAGGGATTCGATCGGAGACGTAAAAGAAACTTTCCACTCCGAACAAATGGACTGAAGGTATATTTTATTATATAGAGGATAGTAAAGGTGATAGTCCGCAAACAGATCCGAATAGGTCAAATAATAAGAGGGAAAAAACACCAGCTCGACTGGAAAGGGAAAAACATCCACATCGGCTGAAATAGCAGCAGATTCGAATAGGTCATATAATAAGAGGGAAAAACATCAGATCCATTGGAAAGGGAAACACCAGATCGACTGAAGGGAAATGACAGAAATCAACTGGAAAGGGAAACACCAGGTTGACCAAAAAGAGAACACATCAGATCAATTACTTCACAATAAATCAATTACTCACAACATCCATGCCCCACTGCTGGGAGAGTCCTGTCAATCGACACAGCTGGGCAAGGATCACACGTCCTGGGCAAGGCGTCCCTTCCACAGGTGGAACTCTCACCAGGCCTCGGTTTCCAGCAGTTTATATCAGCAGTTACAGAGTTTACAGAGCAAGCATTTTGTGTTCCCATGCACAAATGGTTATCAGTGGCATACGTGCACTGAGCCCCCTGGCTATCGTCCCAGCCCAGTAGTTGTGTATGTGCATTGTTTACCCTGCTTATCGTCCCAGCCTGGCACAAATGGCCAGTCTGCCCCAGGCTGCGGCACCCGAAGGGCCTTGAAATTTTTACACATTGCAACTATCTCCATGGGAGAAGGGCCAGTTCCCACCACACAGAAAGCAGCTTTTATATTTCTTTTTGTGCTGGTGGCTATAGGTCAATGGAGTGGCCAAACGTGGCTGTACTCATGTCAAGACATTTTCGGCCGTGGCCGTCTCCATTAACCCTAAGACACCATATGCACAGACAATGAACTTCGTACACAAGGCACATCCAAGAATCCAAAATCCAATGATTATAATAATTACAAAACTTTTTGTAATAAAGGACCCCAACCCCAAGGTAACCACTCAGATAACCCCTTAGAATATGAAATATTATTAACTTGATCTTGCAAATCATGTACAGCATCAAAGATAACATTAAATAAGGTAACATCTAGGCCTAACAAATTAGCTTGTAGAAGTCCAGACCAGCCCCCATCACAGAGGGTAGCAGAAGGCAGGGTAATAGAGAAATTATCTTATATTGAGAAGTTGCTTGATGTTTCTGAGATCAAACTTCTTGGCCATTCATAGTCCAGGTTACAGGTCCTACCGGTGTAGAGCAGTTGGTCTAGCAGTGCAGGGTCAAAGGTTGTCCTACGGAGACATTAGTTGGTGTGGAGGTCTGCAGCAGACATGGAAGTGTAGCATAGCATAGCGAGCACAGCAGGAATATCTATTTATGTAAAGAAACAAAATTTTTAGGAACATGATATAATTGTTTACTTCCTAGATACATGACTATGAGTGTTGCAGGGGGCCCTTGGGCCACTACTTTTGTGGCACGAGGAGCTGCATTGGGTAGGTGTGTCATTCATACTTTTGCTCCAGGCTTTCATCCATCTGTAGACCCAAATCCTTGCATTCCTCTTTTAGTTAATTCACTTGGAGGTTGTCCTTGTGACACACTTGGAGTCAGGAGGGGAAGCACTAATAATTGTCCCACTCATTCCCCAGACTCTATAGTTAGTACTGTGTCACTACCATTATATAATATAAATTTTATTTCTCCTTGGTAATCTGGATCAATGACTCCTCCCAGTACATCAATACCTTTTGCTGCTAGTCCAGAGCGTCCTTTTAACAAACCAAAGGTGTTTTTGGGAAACTGTACCCCTATCCCAGTAGGGACTATAGATTGCTTCTTAGGGGGCAACTGAATAGAATAAACAGTGGATAAGTCCAATCCAGCCACTTCGGCCGTGGCACGAAAAGGCAGGTTAGCAGATTGAGTCAAGGGCCAACAGGTTAAGGTCATAAGCTCATGGGTGGCGGCTGCCACTTCTGTAATCTTTGCTGGTAATAACCTTGACAGAGGAGCAGTACTTAGATGGTTGTGCCACCCCTTTAATGAGCCATGACTGAGTTTTCTCAATTGTTGTTTAAGCAATCCTTTCATTCATTTTATGAGACCTGCAGCTTGGAGTAATAAAGTATATGATAAATCCATTCCATATGATTTTCCTTTGTATAAGTTTGAATCAACTTACCTGTAAAGTGGGAACCGTTGTCACTCTGAATCTGCCTTGGTGTTTCATAGAATTTTATGGCACTCTGTTGGGTGGCTGCTTTAGCCAGCATAGCTAATAAATAACCAGAATATGTATCAACAGTAGTGCAGGTATAAATATATCCACGAGAATTTGGCAATGGTCCAATAAAATTTATTTGTCAGGTATAGGTGGGAAATAATCCCTTTTGAATATGACCTTGGTAGGGGTGTGGAACTCCCCGTTTATTTAACTGTTGGCATAATTGGCATTGTACTGCAGTGGCAATATCATCATGGGTGACAAGGATTTCCCTTTGTTGTGCCCACCTGTATGAAGTTTGTTCTCCCAAGTGTCCACTCTTTTTGTGGACCCATCGTGCTAAGCCTGGGTTGTGTGCTGCATGACATGACACCAGCTGATCAGCATAAGAGTTATACTTTTGTTCTGTAGAAATTAAAGAACTGTGAGCATCAACATGAAATACAGTAACAATTGTCTTTTGGCACCATAATCACATGTCTTTCCATAATTTCTTTTGAAGTTAAAAAAAACTTTAATTTTGGCAGAATTTTATCAAGAATATCAAAATATTTTAAAACACTTGGTCAAATAGAAAACAATGCCTAGTTATTTATTTAATCAAGTTGACAACAGAAACAGTCAAAAGCAAACAGAGTTAAAACAGTCAAAAAACAAAAAGAAAAACCTTAATAGAGAGACTTCAGTCCTTTTGAACATAGGAAATTATTTTTAACAAAACATAGATGTTTTGTCTTTTATATAGACTTACTCAAAAGAACACCTTTTAATCTCTATATAAAGAGCAGACCAAAAGTTTAAGAAAATTACCTTTATAAGAAAGAAAGCCAAATCCTAAGTTTCCATCAGCTTACTTCAGCCAACTTGATCATGTACAAAACTCCTCAAGGCTTTACTTTCAGAAACCTTCTGTCACTTAACTTTTTACATCTAGAATTTGTCCTATGCCTTTTTTCTTTTCTTAGTACTTTAAGACAAATTTATCTTTCTTAATAAAAAAAACAAAAATATCTCTATTCTCTATATCTTTTTTATGGACAACATACATTTTGCTTTTCTTGTATACAGACTTTTCAGAAATGTGTACTTTCTCACAAAATTCCTCAACATGCACAGAACATGTTTATCAATAAACGCATGCATCTTTCAGTTCTCTGAGATAAGAAACCAAAGGCAGGCAAATCTATGCTTAGTAACCAATTTTTAATGTTTTATCTTATGTGGAAATGATCCAGACACTCAATAAATTTTTATTAACTTAATTTAGCAAAACTCTAAAGCTTCAAGTTACCAAAAAGATTTTGGGAGCTGTTTTTGAAATAACTTTCTCTTTTAGAAGTCTCTGTGTATTAATTAAAGATTGCATTTCATCATGAGAGGTTTTGAATCCTCTCTTTTAAGGGTGACCCTTAAGGTGAACTCATCTGAAACAGTTTTCCAGAATAGCCATCACAGTTTTAAATTACTTCAAAAGTTTACTTATTTTCACTTGCTTAATTTCAGATCAGGAATTCCGGGGGAGTTGAAGCTGGGAAGCTCAGCAAGAGAGGGGAGAGGAGTGTCAGATTCAGCTTAGGCTGTTGGCATGTTTAATTACTTAATTATTTTCTCTTAAAGAGGCAGTACAGTATTTCTGATTTTATTTAAAAACCTCAAAAGATTAAAATAGGCTTCCCACTAGTTGTTTAACTTTTTAGCTGGCTTTTTCCAATTGAATAAGCAAATACATCAGTTTTGGTAAACTGAAATTGCCCCATTTTGGCCATTTTCTCTCTGGAGTCTATGGGATATTGTTGCCATGTGGTGTTACAAGAAAAAACTATCTTCTTCTTGGACATGGGCTCCTGGCTGAAGTCAGCCCATTTAGCCAAGAGGGGGCCCAGAGGGCTTTTTTTGGGGGACAGATGGAAGTCCCCCCCTTCAAAATTACAAACATACGGAACAGACAGTCAAATGGGATCCCAAACAGAACAGGTAGGTGCATCTAACAGATTCCGGGTAAAAGTCCTATAATTATTCCCCCTCCAGTAGGGATGATCCTGCCTCTTAAAGAGACAGGACCCCAGATGGAGGGGAAGGGAGTTCTCGGTGTAAGCAAAAACAAACAAACAAATAGACAAACAAACAAATAATTCTAGAGCCTGTTTCCCCGTCATAAGAAAAATGTGCCCAGGGTCCGCGGTGCCGAGTCAGATGGAAAGCACTGGGAGCAGGGCCTAGGGCAAATCACCTAGGCAGCTGCTGGACTGTTTCCCAGGACATCCCACCTGGCCCAGGGCTGCCGAGCCACGGGCAAAGAGCCTTCCAGCTGGCTCGCCACATTATTATTGGATACATATTCAGGGTCTCTATTTGTCACTTAAGAGAAGCCAAATAAAACTAGAATGCCAGGCTCATGGCAAGGAAAGTGTTCCTATTTTGGGTGACATCAGCCGGGACTGTAAATCTGAAACTTCTTTTTTCAAAAGCACCTTCTCCCTTGTATTTTATCCCTATCTTCCACAGCCTGAAGATAACCAGTCAATAAACACCAACCTCGCCATGCCAGAAAAGAAACATTATCTCTTTTTTTCTACCGTCTGCAAAGCTTTGGTCACATCCAATGGTTCATATCTCGCAGACGAACATCCCAAGATTCACATAATCCCGACCTATAAGTCCACTCCCCAGCCAGAGTGTAAAAGGGAGGGTCCTCCCATCCTGGATTTTCTTCCACCTTGGCTTCAGTTACCTTTTGTTTGAACAGGAAAGCCATCTCCTTAATTGAATCCTGCTCACAGCGCCAATTATGTTATGAGAGGTTCGGGGATTCGAGTAGAGACGTAAAAGAAACTTTCCACTCCGAACAAATGGACTGAAGGTATATTTTATTATATAGAGGATAGTAAAGGCGATAGTCCGCAAACAGATCCGAATAGGTCAAATAATAAGAGGGAAAAAACACCAGCTCGACTAGAAAGGGAAAACATCCACATCGACTGAGATAGCAGCAGATTCGAATAGGTCATATAATAAGAGGGAAAAACATCAGATTCATCGGAAAGGGAAACACCAGATCGACTGAAGGGAAATGACAGAAATCAACTGGAAAAAGAAACACCAGGTTGACCGAAAAGAGAACACATCAGATCGATTACTTCGCGATAAATCAATTACTCACAACATCCATGCCCCACTGCTGGGAGAGTCCTGTCAATCGACACAGCTGGGCAAGGATCACACGTCCTGGGCAAGGCGTCCCTTCCACAGGTGGAACTCTCACCAGGCCTCGGTTTCCAGCAGTTTATATCAGCAGTTACAGAGTGTACAGAGCAAGCATTTTGTGTTCCCATGCACAAATGGTTATCAGTGGCATACGTGCACTGAGCCCCCTGGCTATCGTCCCAGCCCAGTAGTTGTGTATGTGCATTGTTTACCCTGCTTATCGTCCCAGCCTGGCACAGATGACCAGTCTGCCCCAGGCTGCGGCACCCGAAGGGCCTTGAAATTTTTACACATTGCAACTATCTCCATGGGAGAAGGGCCAGTTCCCACCACGCAGAAAGCAGCTTTTATATTTCTTTTTGTGCTGGTGGCTATAGGTCAATGGAGTGGCCAAACATGGCTGTACTCATGTCAAGACAGCTAGGTCATATGTCTGTTCTATTTTTAGTTTTTTGAGAAATCTCCATACACTTTCCCATAATAGCTGTAACCAATTTACATTCCCACCAACGGTGCACAAGGATTCCCTTTTCTTCACACTCTCCCCAACACTTGTTATCTCTTGTCTTTCTGCCAGTAACATCCTAGAAGTTGTGATACCTCCTTGTGGCTCTGCTCTCCCTTGGGGCATTGTTGTCAATAGGATTCAGACAGTGGAAAGGAACAGAAAGGAACATGCAGAGCAGGAAATATGGAGCAGAGATGGGAGTGAGGGTGTGGTTGGCATATTAAATGTGAGAGGGGTCAGAGGAAGATCCACTGAGAAGGTCAAATCAGAACAAAGACCTGGGGGAGGAACAGTGCCACTAAGTGTGATGTGGAATGGAATAAAATTTCCATTTTATTAAAAGAAGCAGTGAATTTTAGAGTCTAAGAATTCTTTTCAAATTGGGGCTTCTAATACATTGGAGATGGTGGAAAATTACATGATCATGTAACTTCAAACCAGATAAATTAAAATTTCCCTAGAATTAACTGTGCAGAGAAGTGAGAATAATTTCCTAAATTAAAACGTCTGTGTGCTGATCAATGAACAACATGAGAAGGAAGAATAATAGCTCTATAGCCACTGGTCCTGGATGGAGCTGGAGATAAAACAGTATATTATACACCGAAGGACCCTGGAGACCAGGCTTTGTATTTTTACTTCAAATACTGAGAGGAATGGTAGTCAACTGAAATATATGATTGTTTGGGATGGAGGGGAGGATATTTAAAATACTCCCAGGTAAAACTGGGCAGAATGAGCTGGGTGAGGCAAAGTATACACTAGAAGCAGGACAGAAGATTTTAATAAAAATTCAAGTCAGAGCTGAGAAATTCGAGAGCCAGTTTAAAAAAAACACAGGATTTTGGGATTTCTAGAAGGTAGAATATTCTCTATTAATCAGTGATCTCAACTAGCCTTTTGTGAAGACAGAGTCTTCCAGATGGACTCCGTGTCCCCAGCATGGGGCAACGAGTCTACTGTAGAGATGTTCGTCATTCATAGAGGAGCTGAGGAGGAGCCATCTGCAGGGAAGGCCATTGAATGGTTTTCCTTATGGAGTAGTGTTGTTCCTTTGACATATCCAATAGTATAAAATTTACAGAACCCATAGAGATACAATAGCCAATCCCTCATTCACAGTAAAAAAAAAAAGAATCTTCTTTCCATTATTATCAGATAAACACATCAAATTTATTAAGGATTCAACAATTTGGAAAATATAATGAATGAATTTGATATAATGAACATATGTTGAACTTGTGCTATATGCCACAATTTTTAGCACATACAGAGCAATAAAAAAATCAAAGCACAAAGTAGGTTTTTAACACATATAAACATTTTAGAATGAGAAACATTAATATTTGTTCCCATCAAATAATAATGTGTATAAACCTATACATTCGTGAGTATTAAAATACTTTTTAAAATTTAGTCAGTATTTCTAATGAAAACTTAGAATGTATTAGAATAAAAGACAGTGAAATGTTCTATTTCAACCTTGTGCAATGCATTTAATTCAAGAGTAGTTGAGGAAAATGATATAGCTACAGATTCCCATACCAGAAGGAGATATCCAGACAAGCTATGAACAAGAGGGGCAACCCAAGAATTTTTTAAAAAAAGAAACAGAAGCTAAATGAAACTAAAGCAGCAAAATGTAAATTTGAAAATTTTTAACTAAATTATGTAAAGTATAACTAAAATTCAATAAAATAGAGCTACTCTAATGTTGATATAAAAGGAGAAAGGACATAAAATGAACAATAAATAGTAGATGAACTTATTTCATAGAATAGAGATTTCTAAAGCCTCCAAGGACCAATAAACTTGAATTCTCTAAAATATAGAATAGCAAAAGTGAATTAAAAAAGAATGGTAAAGCAGACAACCATAAGTAACATTTAAATACTTTGAAACATTAATGAAATTTTATGATGATTTTACAGAAACATTTTCCCATATTTTCAAGGTTCAGGGCATCTTCCTTCTAAATCTATTTTACAAACCAGAAAAAAAAAAAAAGCTAAGAAAATATTTTATGCAGCTAGTATAATTTGTTAAAAATTGAGAGAAACCAATGTAAATTATGAATTTTCATACAGCATTGATGATCAAGAATCACGTCTGATCATAGTGGTTTTGTCCATTGGTGCCAGGAAGGACCTTTCCTGGTAGTCATGTACCATGCTGGAGGGAAAGTGCAGAGTGGTTGGAAACCATTTAGGCCACACTTGAGTAACAAGAAAGGTCAGGAGAGAGAACTCTCAGGCACCTCTTATTCAAAGTCTCTCGTTGTCTGAGGTTGTAAGCATCAGAAATCAAATTGTTGACCTAACATCACCTTACTAGGTACATGATGTTTACAAAGGTTTGACAGGCAATAGGTTCAGAGTTTCACAACAAGTATGCAAAGCAGGGTTAAGAATACAACAAGCTCAGTTTGTATGAAAGTTTTAAAGCAGGAGCCCAGACTCGAGGGTAACCAGCTGTATAAATCAAAAGACAGTTGGTTATTGGGTGAAATTTGTTACTGCTAATGTGCTTGCTCTCTACTTCTCAAGAGGTGTCTATCCACGTGCAACAGGAGGGGCTTGTTACTGCACAGACATCTCCCTGCTCAGCCAGAAGGTAATTGAGAGCTACATGGTTATCTAAAATTACCCTGGCCAATGAGTTAAGCTACTATTGCTGAGTCACAACTACTTTGGCTGTGGAATCAGCCAACTCTTCTAGTGTTAGAGAGAGATTTCTGATCATTTGTTCATTTGGCCCTCACTCCAATCCATAGGAAGAAAGCTTTTCACACAAAGACAAACCCAGAATCATGCACACTTCCTGGAAGTTCTCATTTGAGGCAATTATAAGAATTTAGTGCAACAAGTCAATGAATAGCTTCTGATTGGTTATGCAGGGAGAACAGGGTGGTGAATATGGCAGGGGTACACTGTCCTCCTACTCTCCAGCTGTCAAAGCAATGAGATGCCCAAGCATAAAGGCTATTGTGGGAGCCTCCACATATGAAAATGTAACCATGAGGTATACATAAGGCTTCTGCATAAGTAATAATATCTATGGAATCATTCACTGGCAGAAAGGCATTACCACCATTTAACCAAGGCTCAGACATTGTGTTGTTACATATCCAGAGGTTCCCAAACTATATGGGTATACCAACAAGTGTATAAATGACCTCACTTACATTGGTCATTCTACAGAACTCATCATAAATATTCATAAGATCTTGTCTTTCCCTCCCAAGTTTGGATTAAATCAAGAAATGAAATTAGGTGAGATTGGTACCCTGAGTTTAGAAAACAGGCCTGTAGAACAATTTAAACATATAATGGCATCTGGAATCCTAGTGAATTTCTTATAGGGTGAACTAAAGTCTCACTGTTGTCCTCAAAGGACCAACATTTGTGATGGCAAATCCAGTAATCAGAGAGATTTCTCCCTTTTGTGAGGGTTTGGGAATATTGATAAGAGTATTATCCTTTCATAGAAGGGTGGGAGGAAACAAAGTGTGAGAGAGCAGTGAAAGAAAAGCACACAGGCCTTGTCCAGACCTCTTGGGAAAGCTGTCTGCCTCAGATGTTGACTGCTTCTCTTCCTAGTCAATTTGACTTGGAGGTCCCCAGCATTTGTATAGGACAGATGCCAGGTGGAGGCTTGTTTAGCTGTGAGCTGTATATCCCAGGCATGAATCCCTGAAGTTTGACTGCTATCTGGGTACTGAGAGGGCCTAGTATAGTCCCTTCCAAGGACATTTCAGAGCAGTATAAATGGGAAATGTTAGTTTGGAGTATCATAGCTAGACATTTAAGGCAACTAGAACTTAGGAAACAGTCTAGCTTACAGGTATATAAGAAAGCCTTAAAGACAATAAATAGGACAAGAATTTAATATCTACAAAGGTGAAAAGATCATTTCTCTCTCCACAATTTTCCCAATTTTTATTAAAGATAATCATAGTAAAACTAATTTGTTCCTATTAAACTTGACCAGATTATTGATATAAATGCAGTGAAAACAGTGATTGATCACAGAAGCTCTTTCTTAAGATTGCTTTGCTGAAACCTCGTAAGCAAGGTACTAGGCTGATTTTCCCAAGCAGCTCCTTAAAACTGTCTGGTCATTTCTGAGTCTCTGTACATCTTTCTTGAATATTCCAGTCAAAGCCTCGGTACTGTAGCCAATATTTCCAACTGTGTCTTCCTACAAGGAGAAAAGACCTTGACTGATGCAAAAACATATGTCGTCTTGAAAAGAATATGTAAGAGTTTTTGAAATCTGGAAGTACTGGGTAAAGAGAAAAAGACAAACGTTTCAACCCTTGTTGCAAAGATACTCTTTACCAAAGTGCCATAGATTATCGCCAGCTTTAAGGAGAGGACAAAAAGTGGCCCTTTACATCTGGAAAACAAAACATCAAGGCAGTCAGTCCTCCACTCGAGTCCCAGAAATTTCCACCCAGTTTAATCTTATAATCTTAAAATTATCAAAACCTATATTCCAGTGTAGTTGTCACAGTCTTTTAAATAAATCTTTTTGAAAATGAAATATATTTGTACAAGCATCAGAGTAGAAAAATAACTGTAACTGACAAAAGACTTTTAAAAAAAGCAATGAGTAAATGCAATTGATGAGGAAATTTGGGTATTTGTTCAGACATACATTTTAGATACTAACTAGAATTACATGTAATAACATTACATTAGGACATATTACATGTTTAGGAATTTTATACAATATCTAGAATACTTTTGAGTTAGAATCTCCCATACAATCTAACCTAAAAAGTTTATTTTGCTTATTCAGCCATGCTTCTCATGTAATTTAACATACCAAATAAGCCTAATTAGTGTAATATCTCTGTTTTTGCAAGGAAAAGGAAGAAATCTTTCGAGCTGTGTCAGATGCCCTTTGGAAAATCCCAAAGTTACATCCAGGTTGAAAAGACTTCACTTAGAATGCAAATATTTTGGGAACCTTATCAAAATATCAAAAGGTTGGACACTTGACCAAATAGGATCACAGATCATTACAATATTATACTCAAGTATCTCTTTGATCAAAGTACAAATAAAAGGTTTCAAAGGCAAATACAGAAAATTACATGGTTTTAAGGAAAACTTAAATCCTTTAATAGTAAGAAGACTCAGTTCTCTTAAGTAAAGAACGACAGAAACAATACAAGAAATTATTTTGATAAAACACAATCTCTGCTTTCTACATATATTACTTAAAGGTAAAGAAGGTTTCACAATCTGTTATTAAAAGCAGACCAATAGCCTAAGAAAACTTTGTTCTTTCAACAGAAAAGAAAGAAAATTTTTAATTTTGCATCAGCTTATTTAGGTATCAAAACTCATTATAAAAATTTATTTTAATCTTAGGCAGCTTTAACACATATTAAAATTCTTTTCCCGGGACTGGCCCCATGGCCTATCTGTTAGCTTTGGTGAGCTCCACTTTGGTGGTCTGGGTTCGTGGGTTCAGATCCCAGGCGTGGACCTACACCACTCATCGGCCATGTTGTGGCAGTGAACCACATACAAAATAGAGCAAGATTGGCACAGATATTAGCTCAGGGAAAATCTTCCTCAAGCAAAAAGAGGAATATTGGCAACAGATGTTAGTTCAGGGCCAATCTTCCTCACAAAAAAAAAAAAATCCTTTCCCAAGATTCCTTCCAACAAACCTCCTACACTGTTTTTCATGTATATTTTCTCCTATGTTTTCCTCTTTCCCATTCAGAAATACCTACCATCTCTTTAAGACAAAATTACTTTCTTTTCCCTCACCAAAATGCATTTCCAATCCTTATACCTTCTTTTATCAAAATATCCTACTTTCCTTGGGTAGAGAGATGTTTCTCTGATTATTACATATATTGATTAGAATTCTTAACCCTCAGAATCCTTAATTCCTACTGAAAACCTAAGAAGTAAGCAATTGTGAACTATATTAGCATTTTGCAGATTGGCCAAATTATATATCCCTTTTATAAATTTCTAGAAGTGAATGCCTTTTCTCATTGTAAATTTCTCAGCATGGCATAAAACATGTTCACTAATAGATTCAAATATCTTCAGCTTCTCTGCAATAGGAAGCCAAAAGTAGATACACCTATGTTCAATAATTAATCTCCATCTTATTTCGAAATGATTTAGATATTCAATGACTATCTATATTTAGTTTAACTTAGTATAAATTTTGATCTTATTTGCAGTTATTTAACTTACTTGCTTTTGACAATCATGCCATGATTTGACACTAAATAGGCAAACATCATCTTAAGTTCCTTTTTTGCTGATAGAGATAAAATGAGCTTAATAAACCCATATGGAATGAAAGTTGTATTGTCTGCACTATATTCAGCATTGATAACTTTAAAGACATGCCTGTTTCAATTAATCCAACAACCTTAAGCTAGCTTTTATGTACTAAAAATTTACCCTACATCACATAAACTTAAAAAATTTTGAGTTAATTTCCATTGCATTTCTGAGGTTTTGGAATACTTAATCTATAAGCACTTAATTTCAAACTAATTAAATACAGCTCTTCTACAAATCAATCTTACCATCCAGAGGTAGAAAAATATCATATATACACATAGACATATATAATATATACATAGACACAGAGACCTTATAGCTTTTGTTTTAAAAATTTCAGCCACGTCTCAGATACAAGCTTCAAAGGAATAGTTGGATCCAAATTGCATTTTTGGAAGATCAACTAAGTTAAGGTTACTTGCTCAGATGGACAAAGTTTCAGCACTAGAGGTGGTACAGAAGGGAAGGAGGAAGAGGGCATCAGAGGTGGGTCCTGAGCATAAGATGGGAAAAAAAAAAAACCAGGAGAAGGGAAAGAGAAGTCTGAGAAGCCATTTTGTCTTCCCTCAGCTTATTAGTTGTTTTTGGTAATTTAAATATGGTACCTTGTAGTGAGGCAGTTTTAGAATTTTGTGCACATTTGGAAGCTTCAAGGTCCCAATTAAAATAAACACACCGGGGCTGGCCCGGTGGCACAAGTGGTTAAGTGCGCGTGCTCCGCTGCGGTGGCCCGGGGTTCGCCGGTTCGGATCCCGGGTGCGCACCGATGCACTGTTTGTCAAGCCATGCTGTGGCGGCGTCCCATATAAAGTGGAGGAAGATGGGCACGGATGTTAGCCCAGGGCCAGTCTTCCTCAGCAAGAAAAGAGGAGGATTGGCAGATGTTAGCACAGGGCTGATCTCCTCACAAAAAAATAAATAAAGGGAGCTAATAATTTTTAAAAAATACAGTTTAAGACATTTGCTTACTCAAGACAAAAGTAATACATTTATTATTAAAACACTGGAAAATACAGAAGAGTGCCAAAAAAAAAAGAAAAGAAAAAAAAGAAATCCAAACCTTGATTTATAATTGGTGTTGGCCTACACAATAACATTTAAAAATAAATGGAAACTTGTTGCAACAATATAACAAAAAGTACAACCGAATCTAAAATAAAATGTCAAGGTATGAAAACATCCAAATATACATCTGTATTTTATCTGAGAATATAATTAACTAACTTAGCTTTGTTAAAATAGCTGTGTTTAAATGCACTGCCATTTTACCCATCTAGAAAGGTGCTACCATTCACCTGTCCCATAATAAGGGTTTAAATTTGGATAAATAATTAACTTATTTCTGCCTCATTGCTCCTTATCGTTTCAATGAAGATACTAGTTCTGACTCTCTCAAGAATTTTTGAGGAATACATGCATACATGGCTTTTAGCAAGTGATCCATAGTCTGTGAAAGATCTTTCAGTGTTAGGCATTCAACTCTCAGACACCTGTTCAAAAGGAAAAAGTATAAATAATTATTTTTCAGTGGGAAGTAATGTAAGTGAAGAATATTGAAATTTCAGCTGACGTGATACATAGAGCTCTTGCCTCATTTTCCTGTGCAGGAATATTTGCCCCTGACGATGAATATCACTCCCTGGGATTTGACAGAATGGCCACCAGGGATTTGGTGCTAGGAATGATGTTTTTATTACAGACTATAGTTGGAATTCTGGGGAATTTCTCTCTTGTTTACCGTTTTCTCTTCCTTTACTTCACACGATGCAGGTTTAGGTCCACGGATTTGATTCTCAAGCACCTGACTGTAGCCAACCTCTTAGTGATTCTTTCCAAAGGACTCCCAGAAAGTAGAGCAGTTTTGGGGTTGAAACTTTTCTTCAATGATTTTGGAAGCAAACTTGTTTTCTATGTTCACAAAGTGGGAAGGGACGTGTCCATTGGAACTACCTGTCTCTTGTGTGTCTTCCAGGTGATCATGATCAGTCCCAGGAACTCCAGGTAGGCAGAGCTTAAAGTAAATCTCCCAAGTACATAGGCACCTCCAACATCCTCTGCTGGATCCTGAACATGATGCTAAATACTCTGGTTCCTTTTCATATGACTGACAAATGGAACAACACAAGTATCACAAAGAAAATAGAGTATGGCTATTGTTATGTAGTATTTTATGGCAAAATCATCGAGTTAATTTATGTTCCATTTGTATTCGATGATTGTTTCTGTTTGATGCTGATGGTCTGGGCCAGTGGCTCCATGGTTGTCATCCTGCTCAGGCACAAGCAGAGGGTCCGATACATTCATGGGAACAATCTCTCCTCAAGATCCTTCCTTGAGACAGGAGCCACCAAAGCACCCTTGTCCTGGTGAGCACCTTTGTATCTTTGTGGACTCTCTCCTCTATCTTCCACATTTGTTTGGCTGTTTTTAACAATCCCAGTTTGTGGCTGAGGAACACTTCTACACTATTCACTGCATGTTTCCCAACTGTCAGCCCTTACATTCTCAGGAGCTATGACTCCCGAATATCTAGGTTCTGTTTTGCCTCAAATGAAATACAAAATCCTCTAAGCTTATTATAATTATGTAAATTATATGCCTATTCACAATGGTTACTTGTTTATTCATTCATCCCTTTCCGTGTATAAGAACACTTATGAAATATTCACATTATAAGAGAGTTGTAAACAAGTTAGACTGAGCTTCTGTTCCTAAATAAATAACAATACCAATAGCAATTATAAATGAAATGTGATATATTTATCATGTTACTATGTATATAATTGAAACTTTATTCATGTTTCCAGTGTAGGGTTTCAGAGTCTATGCAGTGTTAAAGTGGTGGTTCCAGAAACAATCTGTAGATTATGGAGAAGCTATTAAGAATATAACTTTCAACCTGATAATAAATTTGATAATAATCTTGATAATAAATTTTCAAGACATTTACTACTTATAGGATTATAGGAAAAGCCCCATAAAACATAAAAACCAATGAGATTGTCATTCAAGAAACTGGAGGAAGGAAAATTCTCCTACAGCACAATGCAGTACATGGAATTAAGGTGGAGTGTAAATTCAATTTCAGAGTTTAGATGCATTGAGGGCCTACTATGAGTTTTATACATTCCATCCTTAGAGAGACCTTCTCATTTGAGATATTACAAAGAAGGATAGTATATTTGGAGCATTTTCATGTAGAATTGGTCATATTGAACTGAATCAAAAAAATGAGAGCAGAAAAACATGTTTTGGCTGAATTTTAAAAGACGTCAAGTAAGTGTTACCTATTAAAATACATTCTGTCTGGGGAAAAAAAACCAGGGATATTTAGGTCTATACAAGGTAGATTTTTCTATTATGTAAAGAGGCCAGTTGTTCACGTTGGCAGAAACAGGTTCCAAGGTGCACTCCCATGTCTTTAACGTGAGGAAATAAGGCCATGGTGGAGTCTTCCATTAATCATGAAGCAGTGGTGGAATAGCCACTTGGAGGGGTAAGTCAAAAATCTATATTATACATGTGTGATTTTTGGCCTGTGGATATTCAAAGGAATAAAATGGATATTTCTTTAATTTTAGAAATGATTTTTATATGTTCTCTCCATATTTACATTATAAAGCATATACAAAGAAGTAAGATTTCAAATGTTTGAAAAATAAGGAATTATTTTCACCTAATGGATATATATTGAATGTTCTGCTGAAAAAATAAACATATTTTAAGATCACGTGATTCACTTAGAAATATTTACGTATGTATTAGACATCAAACAATACGCTTCTGTGGGTATATACATATACATATACATATACTTGTGTGTGTGTTTGTGTGTATATATACACATATATGTGGGTGTGTCTGTGTGTTTATATAGGCATATATATAAATATAGAATCAGTCAAATTATTTTTAGATTTCATCAATAACTTTGGAAAATTATAAATTAAGAAATTAAAAAATAATTCTAATTACCACAATTGCAAGCCGTTTCGAACTTTAAGTCTCATTTATCTGAATTATATAAGTATATACATCCACCTGCCACTGCAAGTTGTTCAGTTGGTTACATTTACATGGAATATATTTTGATTTTTTCTGTATAAATCTTTATATTTTAGGTGTATCTCTCAGAAAATTATCCATCTGAATATATTAAAAAATATTTGACTTTGTTAAGTGAAGTCTTTAAGGTGCGATATATTTGGGAATAGATCCTTCAACTTTTTGTGTGGTCTTTATTGCACCTGCTCTATTTTCCCTTTCTTTCCCATTTAACTTCCTCTGTATCAATAAATTAAAATAACTCTATATTTTGCCTCTTTTCTTTAGAGGTTGGATAATCGGTTGAAATTACATGGAATCTATTTTTCTTGTTTATAAATTGAATCCTTATATTTTAGCTATGTTTCTTGAAAAAATAACCACTTAAATATAGTAACACATGTTTAAGTTTAACAAGTATGATTGGTGTAGTTATTTTTAATACAATAATATTTATATTGGGGGTTAGATTTACCAACTTACTGTGTGGTCTTCTTTACACCTGTTGTATGTTCCTGGTTTTACTATCTAAATTTTCCATATTAATTTTTTAACTATTTCTACATTTTACCTCATTGCCTTGGAATTTGTGGGATACTACAGCATATTTTGAGAAACTAATCAAAACGTAGTTATGTAATATATTTAACCTCATCCTAGACAGTGTGATGGCAATCAAACAATAATCTACAATTCTTTTATTGGTAATCTATATTGAAAAATTTAATGTCACATGCGTGACATAATGCATAGCTCAATGAAATTTCACAAACTGAGCATACCTCTGTGCTCAACACCTAGATTACAAAAAAACATAAAATATGGCGGCATTCACCAGAAACCACATTTTTCCACCTACTAGTCAATACTTCCACCGAGTAACCAATATTCTAACATCTAAGAGCATAGTAATCTTTGAGCCTGCTTTTAATTGTATGCAAATGAAGCAATACAGCATTGACTTATTTGTTGGTATCTTTATTGCTTATGTTGTTTATGCATTTATCATAATTGGATATCAAATAATTATTTTCATCATTCCTCTGCTTGTGTTCACTTGAGTGGTTTATAGTTTGGAGCTCTCAGATCTAGAACTTAATATTACCATAATCTAACTTGTCATTTCTTCTATTATAGTTAATGTTTTTTGTTCAGGGTCAGAAATATTTCCCATAGTAAGAAGGTGGAGATTATCCCTTTTGATTTCTTCTATAAATTATGTTATTCATCTTTAAAATTTAGATCAGAAATCCACTCAGAAACACTTTGTTGTGATGTGAATAGCAAATGATATTGTTTTTCCATAAAGCTAATGAAACTCAGTTGGTTTAGAAATGTTATCTTCTGGTTTCCTTCCTTCTCTCTCCTATTAATGTCTCACCAGGTAACATCACATGAATCTTGGAGCTGACTTTTCAATAAATTCTTGTGATCATTCTGCCATTTCTGCCTGCCTCGTAAAGACTTTAGCAATGCCATGGTGTAAAAAATCAAAGTCCTGGAGTCCAGAATCTTTAATAGGCCTTTTTTTTTTTCCAGAAGATGAATTTTTCTCATATTTAAAGGAAGTCAAGTCTGTTGTGATATATTTTCCCCGTAAATCTCTCTTGTTTCTCTCAGCTTCTGTTCCAAACTATCTTATGAAGGATAAGATAACATTTTGCATAACAAATAGCCTTCAGTGCAGAGGGTTAATCTTTATCGGGGTAAAGGGCTGTTTAATTACTAGACCAGTATAATAAAGATAATGCCTTTCTGTGAGGCAAAAGATCGGCAGGTTGTCTTATGACCCATTTTGAAATATTGGGGTTTCTTAAGTTTGTGGTTTCTCAGCTGTGATACAGATCTGCAATGTGTACATAACCACCCCTGGGCCTGTTTGTAATCCCTCCACTGTATTTGGGAAGGGCAAGGAAAACAAACACAAATGTGAAGGTCTTCCTTCCAGTTGTGACACGAAAAATTCAGTCTTTTGTTGCAGGCCCAGGATTCTCATGTGTTCTGCCACCATCCATGAAACTGACAACCTTGCTATCAGATAGTATAAAATTTGAGACCCTTCTTCCTTTTATTAAGCTTTGCAGACCTTGGACAGTGAGGGGGACCATGTCTTGGGTGAAAAATCAAAGGAATCTGAGTCCCAGGCTGACCACTGTATTATGCTGGAAGCACCAGGAAATCTGGGGGCATGTGTGAGAGGCTGTTTAGAATAGTGTCTGTGGTGAGCCCTATACATTTTTACCACTGAAGGGGTTCAGAACGAGCCTCCCAAAAATGCGCCCATTTGGCTTGTGGATTATTTTGAACTGAAGACAATCAAGGCTTGAAAGACTCAAGAGTGGCTTTTTACCTCCCCCTTAATTACATAAAAGAATTTAGATAGAGAGCCTGGTCTATGAAGAGAGCTGTCACCAGAGATAACTACCAAGAGCATGCACTGTGTGTGGTGAGCAGAGGAGCTTGGCAGGGCCTGTTTGTTCAAAGTCCTCTCTGTGTCCCATTGTCTCTACATGGCATGACAAACATTTGTTCACCAAACATTTGTTCTTCCCATCTTCCTATGAATTGTCTTCCTTCCTTTTGAAGCCCCAGACCCCAACCCCTTTCTACTTAGCTCAGGATGGCATGTAATCCTCAATTGTCTGTCTTTGACCCTCTCACGTCTATATGAGTCTCCCATAAGTATGTAATTAAATTTGTATTTCTCCCATAAATCCATCATAGGTCAATTTAATTAATAGACCAACCAAAAGAACCCAGAAGGGTACAGAAAAAAACTTTTCATATCCCACACATGGCAAGCCAGACAGAAGAAAATTCACTGAGTGGACACTGCTCACTCTGAGATTGCTGCAGGTAAGAGATCCGGGGACCTCTGGCAAAAAGCCAGCAGAAGGTAAAAATTCTCACTACATCAGTGTCCTAGATGTCTACCTGCAGCATCCAGTGGAAGCAAGAGTAGTGAGATTCCTTTTTGTTTCCTTTTCTAAATTTAGATTATCAGGAGAAAATATTTGTGGAACTCATTTCTTGGTTATAGCAACTCTGGTAAGGATTTGTTCTGAGTACTCTTGGTTATTATTTATCATCTTCCTCCCTGAGATGTCCTGTATGTTTTGTTTTTGGTTTTTTTTTTTTTTTAATTTTCTGTTGTTTCAATTGTCATAAGGATGGAAACTATTGGGTAGAATGAAGGCACAGATCCTATAAGCATGCTGTTTGAGCTGGCTTCACCAACTGGTGAGTTCACAGATCTCACCAGAACGGCATCTGCTTAGACAAACTTTGCTGTGGTTTACTGTGAACATAAGGTAAAGGCTGTTACTAGGGGACAATCTTGGAAGCCAAAGCTGCAAAACTGATGGGCATAGGTTGAGCGCTTAAAAGCTGTTATAGTGCTTGCCGCCTTACTCAGACTCCCGGGTTAGGATAAGTTGGTCACAAAACAAGTTAGATTGATACTAGATCACCTGCTAACCTCAAGAAAATTTCCATGCAATGAGGTACTCTGTGAAACACTACACAATTCCCAACCCAGTGGCGCATCCCTCTTAGGTATTAGTTTGGCTCCGAGACCCAAACGTAGCTAAATCTGTTAACGTGCAGATGAGAAAAATTGGATGAGGTATTCTTTCTTCTTGTTCTATGTCTTCAGAGCTGGGCATTGTGACCAATGAGAATATTCTCTTGGATCTCTAGCAGCCAGAAGGTGAACATGTCAGTGTGCATCATGGTGACCAGTTGAATATAATGGGATTCTGGGAATGAAGACACAAGGAGCACTCTCTTTGCCTGACTGTGCCAGCTCTCAGAGGAATTTGTCATAAAGGGTCCCAGTCCATAAAGGGCTTTTTAAATCTCAACCTTTGTTGTTTTGTTAGTGCTGTAAAAGTCCTATTCCAGTAGCGCCTGCCTGGTGTCACAGATTAGCAGGTCTGTGATTGGAGGCATTTTATGTTCTTGCCAGAAACCAGACACACTGTTTTCAGTACACCATTCTTACCACCTATAACAATGAAAGCTATACATTCTTAGGCTAACTTTGGGAGTGAACTTTCAGGATCCTGTGAAAGCTCATCACTTGATCTCTCCTTTAGGATACCTCTTGACTCCATGGTTAAATCCTAAAAAGGCATATTGGATTGAGTTTCTATTAGTATAAGATTAGTATAAGATCCTACCCATCAATGGCCAGATGTTGGATCCTTCGCATTGGAGAAACTTCTCTCTTTGAAAAAAATTTTTAGAGAGCTCTCATCCTAAACAATTGTCTTATTGGAACGTACAGAAAGACAAAATTAAACCATGACTACAATGACATATAACAGTTAGCCTTAGAGACTGCCTTAATGAGATAACTGAATAGAAATTAGACTTAGAACAAAAATTCTAATATGACCAAAGACAAAAGACGATAATACTGAAGTAACTACTACAGCTCCCCTCTATCCTCCTGTATTTGAGTCCTCATCCTAGTAGTCCTCTGTCTGAATTGACTTTCACTCAGGCAATTGCCTTAAAGATGTAGAAAGGACCAGATGTACCATCAGTGGACAAAGGAGAGCACGAAAGTATGCTTTTGCTGATAGTTAAAAGACCTCAAGTGAGTTCTGTCTATTAAAAATGCATGCTGTCTGGCACAAAATGATATGGATTTGGGAAAGTGTGGAAGGTTGTTTTTTCTATGACATGACGAGGCCAATTGGGAAAGTTAGCAAGAAACAGGCCCCGTGGTTCACTCCCATGTTTCTGGGTGAGGCAATAGGTTTATGGGGAGCCTTCCATTAATCTTGAAGCAGTGACAGAATAGGCATTTGGAGGAATAAGTAATTAAATCATTTTGTTTATGTGGCATTTTGGATGTGTGTATTTTCAAATGAATGAAATGAAAATTTCTTAAATTTTATAAATATTTTAATATAGCTCTCTCAATTTTAATAAATATTTTAATTTTTATAGTATTACACCATAATGCCTATGAAATGTATTAAGGATTCAAAATTAAAAAACAAAGTAATTAGTTATAACTAATGGCTATATAGTGATTTATGTGCTGCAAAAGAGAGAAACACATACTTTTTTAAATTCACATAAGAATGTTAGAAATATACGCCACAAAGCAAGCAAGTAATGTGTGTGTGTTTATGCTTGCATATGTTTGTATATACGTTTGTCTCTCTATATATTTGTGTATGTATATGTACACGTATGAATATGCAAATATGTATAAAATCAGTCAAATTATGTCTGTTTTCCATTAATATTTTGAGAAAAGTAAATTATGAAATAAAAAATACTAATTAGAATAATAACAAACTGCTTAAGCTTAAAGTATATGATGCACTGAATTGCATTTCCTCAAAATTAGTGTGTTGAATCCTTAATCCCCAATACAACTGTATTTGGTGATAGGGCCTTGGAAGAGGTAATTATGATTAAATGAGGTCATAAGGGTAGAGTTCTAATCCAGTAGGACTGGTGTCTATATAGGAAGAAGAGGAGACACCAGGAGTGCGCATGAACAGAGACATGGCCATGGAAAGCACAGCGAGGAGACAGCTGTCTGCAAGCCAAGGAGAGAGGCCTCAGGGGTTATCAGTCCTGTCAGCACCCTGATCTTGGACTTCTCACCTCCAGATTTGCGAGAAAATAAATTTCTCTTATATAAGCATTCCAGCCTGTGGTATTTTGTTATGGCAGCCCTAGAAGACTAATACCAAGTCTATTTATCTGATATGTATATCACCATGCTACTTGTTTAACTGGTGAAAATTACATGGAAATTATTTTTCCTTTTTTTCTATTTAATCTGTATATTTCAGCTATATAGCTTGAAAAAGTATCTAACTGAATATACTAAAATGTGTTTGACATTATCAGGAGCAGTTAGTCTATTTATGTCCAGTATAATAACAAATGTATTTTGATTGAATTTACCAATTCATCATGTGTTCTTCATTAGACCTGTTTTATGTTCTTAGTTTTTTATCTTAACTTCTTCTACATTATTTTAAAAATAATTCTATATATTACTACTTTTACTTGGAGGTGGTGTATTCATTATACTTTAGTTTTAATCTACAAATTATAATATACTGTTAAAAACTAATCAGAGTGTTGTTGTTTAAGACCTGTAACCTCCACCTGGACAACATGATGGCAATCCAACAATACTCTATTACCCACTTCTCAGATCTTTTTTTTAACTGTTGATCCATACTAAAATAAATTAATGTCACATGATGGTCATAAATCCACAGCTTAATGAAATTTCACAATCTGAACATGCATGTCTATATATCATGTGTACCATAAAACACAATATTATCAGCATCCTTCCCGCCAAAGCCACATTTTGCTCTCACAGTCACTACCTCTAAGTCTAAACAGTCTTCTTATATCTAAGAGAATATGTAAGTTTCAGCCTGTTTTTTTTAAATTTTACTTAAATAAGAAAGTGTTCCTTTATTTGTTTTTTACTTTTTCTTTCCTTATGGTGTTTATGAATTTATCTGTATTGTTGCATGTTGTTGTGGTTTATTCATTAACATTACTGTATATTATTCCACTATTTGGATATAAAAGCATTAATTTAATCATTCCACTGTTGATGTTCATCTGAGTGTTTTCAGTTTGTGGCTATTAGGATCCGTACTGGTATGTAAATTCTAGAAATTGTCTTTAGTGACTAACATACAAATAAAAGTGGAGTGTATTATGTATGTTACTGGAATTGCTGGGCCATAGGTTTGCATCAGCTCAAATTTATTAGATACAGTGGAATGTTTTTTCAAAATGTATTTTTTATACTGTTTTTCATACCCACCAGCAGTGTACAAACATTCCTGGTTTATCCACATCCTGCCAACATTGCTAATTTCTTTCTTTTTCATTTTAATTTTCTTGTTGGTGTGTGGTGGTATGAGGGGATGGTTTGATTTGCATTTTCTAGATGACTAAGAAATTTGAACCTCTTTTCACATATTAAATAGCCTTTTGGTATCTTTTTTAAAAGCACTTTCTGGATTATAGTTTTCATTTTTTCCTGATGTTTTGTCTATCTTTTTCCTGTTTATTTTTGGAGTTGTTTCTATTTGTTGGATACAAGTCCTTCCTTGGTTCTCCCAATCTCTCTCTCAGTCTCATCTTTTGATGAAGATCAGCTCTTAATTTTCATATAACATGATTTTTCATTTCCTCTTTAGAATAGGGTCTGGTGAGCGCCCTATGCGTTTATACTGGGGAGGATGGTTCTGGGCATCTAGTACTCAGGAGCTTGTGCTCCGCTTGGGGCCAGGTGGATTGAAGGAGGTGCTGGATCAAGGTCCCTGAGAACTTTCCATGCTGCTGTGTGTACATGTGCAATGGATTGGACAGAATGGAAAACAGGCAATGGAGGGAGAGGTGATCAAAACCCCACAGAAGGGACAGCATGGATTTGGTGGGAGGAATGATTTGTGCTGCAGATTCTGATCTTAGATGGGTCTGAACTCGGAGCTCAGACCTGTGTTCTTGGGCCCAACTGGATTCTAGGTGGTGGTTAGGAGACTCAGGATGGTCAAGGGACTAAGGTGGAGCTGTAATTTAGCCCTGGTATGAGGAGGATGTGTCATAATTCTTCTGGGAGCATAATCTATACCTGCAGCATTTTGACTGAAACCCCTTGGATCATAGGCACGCTGAGGAGTGATTTTCTAGGGCAAGTGGTGACTCAGCACAAGACCCTGTCCTGGAAACATGCTGGGCTCTCTGCAGGGAGGAGATGGAAGGGCTCCACGGGTTTGGAGGCAGAAAGCCTCTCTAATGACTTGTTCTCTCTGGAAGCCTCTGCTATTCCTCAGGCTCCCCCACAGTGAGGGAGACATGAGGGAGGCACTGAAAAAGAAAAGGAGCCAAAATCTGAAAGATGCTGTGTGTGTCTACACAACACAATATTCTGCTTTATAGCCATGTGCAAGGGCCCTTTGGCAATTCCCCCTCAGAGAGAAAATGTCTAATCATAAAGGTCACGGAATCTCATGTCTTAGAAAGCATCTGGATAATGCAAATGTGCACAGATAATCAAGATCAATGAGGCACATGAGAGGATGTGTGTGATAGGAGGAAACAGATTTAACCCTGTAAATATGTAAACAGGAAGTGTTTCCATAAAGATGGTTCACTGGTAAGCAACATGAATATGACGTAGTATTTCTGACTATGTGCTTAAAATATCTTCTTTGTAAATAACTGATTGAGGAAAGTAATTTGATTGGATAACTCCAATATAAAAATATTTACATAAATATTGAAAGAATCCAAATATGTTAATAGTGTTTGTGTGACATATTCTGAAATAGTGTGACAAACTCTGAAATTGCATAAAAAATAAGATTCACCTGAAACTGTTAAAAACTGATCTTGGAGCAATTAATGACTTGTTTTACTATATTTTACAGTTTAAATATTTTGTCATTCAACTTATTCCTACATGTATTACATCTTCATTTCTGACATAACAAATTACCACAAAATTAGCAGCTTAATACAACACCCATGTATTTTCTCACAGTACAAAAGTCAATATTTTGGATATTATTTTGGCTTATTACTCTGGTTACCATCATACCGGCCCAAATGAAGAGGAAGCTGGCCTGTGCTCTTCTCTTCAATCTCAAGAAGAGAATCAGCTTATGGGATTGTACAGTTGTTGGCCGAATTTTTTTTTTTTTGGTGATTTCCATGCACTTCCAGCCCCCATATTCAAACACAGGAACAGCATATGAAATCCCTTCATACTTCTAACCTCTAACTTCTTATTTGGCCCCATAGCTCTTTCTTCTCTGGTTTAAGAGCCCATGTGCTAAAAACAGACACAAAGATCAATGGAATAGAATCAAAAGCCCAGAAATAAACCCACACATCTATGGACAGCTAATCTTTGACAAAGGAGCCAAGAACATACAATGGGGAAAAGAAAGTCTCTTCAACAAATGATGTTGGGAAAACTGGATAGCCATATGCAAAAATATGAAAGTAGACCCTTACCTTACACCATACACAAAAATTAACTCCAAATGGATTAAAGACTTGAACGTAAGACCTGAAACTGTGAAACTTCTAGAAGAAAACATAGGCAGTATGCTCTTCGACATCGGTCTTAGCAACATCTTTTCAAACACCATGTCTGACCGGGCAAGAGAAACAATAGAAAAAATAAACAAATGGGACTACATCAAACTAAAAAGCTTCTGCACAGCAAAGGAAACCATCAACAAAACGAAAAGACAACCTAACAATTGGGAGATGTTTGCAAACCATACTTCTGATAAGGGGTTAATCTCCAAAATATATAAAGAACTCATGCATCTCAACAACAAAAAAACTACCAGCCCAATTAAAAAATGGGCAAAAGACCTGAACAGACATTTCTCCAAAGAAGATATACAGATGGCCAACAGACACATGAAAAGACGTTCAAAATCACTAACTATCAGGGAAATGCAAATCAAAACTACGATGAGATATCACCTCACTCCCGTCAGAATGGCTATAATTAACAAGACAGGAAACGACATGTGTTGGAGAGGATGTGGAGAGAAGGGAACTCTCATACACTGCTGGTGGGAGTGCAAACTGGTGCAGCCACTATGGAAAACAGTATGGAGATTCCTCAAAAAATCAAAGATAGAACTACCATATGATCCAGCTATTCCACTGTTGGGTATTTATCCAAAGAACTTGAAAACACCAGTTTGTAAAGGTACATGCACCCCTGTGTTCATTGCAGCGTTATTCACAATAGCCAAGACTTGGAAGCAACCTAAGTGCCCATCAAGGGACGAATGGATAAAGAAGCTGTGGTATATATATACAATGGAATACTACTCAGCCATAAGAAAGGATGAAATCCAGCCATTTGTGACAACATGGATGGACATTGAGGGTATAATGCAAAGTGAAATAAGTCAGAGGGAGAAGGTCAAATACCATATGATTTCCTTCATTAAGTAGTAGATAATAACAACAATAAACAAACACATAGGGACAGAGATTGGATTGGTGGTTACCAGAGGGGAAGGGGGGAGGGAGGAGGGTGAAAGGGATAATTTGGTACATGTGTGTGGTGATGGGTTGTAATTAGTATTTTGGTGGTGAACATGATGTAATCTATGCAGAAATAGAAGTACAATGATGTACACCTGAAATTTTTACAATGTCATAAACCAATGTTACTGCAATAAACAAAAAATTAAAAAAAAAAAAAAGAGCCCATGTGCTTACATTGGGCCCTCCCAGATAATTTAGTATAAATTTCTTTTTTAAGGATACCTTATTAAGGAGAGGTGTAACCTTAACCACATCAGCACAGTCGCTTTTGTTATGTAACTTAACACAATTATTTAAATTACACCATAGTTCCAGATCTGTCAATAAGTGAATTTTTTAGATTAAAAAAAACTTTTTAAAAATGGTTAATATACCTAGAAATACAATACCACATTAACATTTGGAATGGTATGTGATAAGGGTAAAGTAAAACAATGGCAATAACAAAAAAAGAGCAGTTAGAATTTATATTCTGGAGTGATATCAGCACATCCCCCCATTCACAATTTGGCTGACATTCATGGACAAAAGTGCTTTTGTGGGAGCTGTGGGATCCAGGTTGGGGGCTGTAAAACCCTCGTGGAGCCCAAGATTGAGGAGGACCACTTTGAGAAAGCAGGTCCCAGCACGGGTGCAGGCCTGCTGGCTGTGGTGCTGCTTGTGGCCCAGTAGCAGCCCTACTTCTCTGTGGACTCAGCCCCAAGCCCACTTGTCTGTGGTCCTGCCTCTGGCCACTTCTGCCAAGGGTGCCGGGAAGAACTATGCCCGTCTGTGCCTAAGGTAAAAAGCAAACCAATCTCGGACCCAAGTGTGGTCCCTGAAGCAGTCCTATGCACTGACTCCAGCCCTGTTCTACCACAGCCTGGAGGCAGTCCTACCCACCAGGAACCTGCCCAGGGACCTGGCCATAGCCATGCCCATAAGTGCCTCTGTAACAGGCCCACTAAACTTAGATCCAACTAAACCCTGAAGCAGTCCCAGGACCCAGGTTGAACTTTGCTCTGCCACAGCCTGGAGGCAGTCCTGCCCACACAAGGAACTCCCAAGGGCACACCCAATGGGCTTGGGAGGAGACACATCTCTAGGTGCTCCCAGTAACAGGCCTGCAGACCACAGACCCACCCACTGTCCCTGAAACAGCCCTTTTATCCAGCACCAGATCTGCTCTAATATGGACCAGAAGCAGTTCTGTCCACTCAGGGACATGCCCAGTGACCCTTTGGATGCCATGCCTGCCAAATGGACACACCTAATGGACCCAGGAGGAGTTATGACTCCTTGCTGCTATGATGCCCATAAGCACACCTGGTAAGAGGCTTACCTGACAGCAGAACTTTGGTCCCAAAGCGGTTGTCTGACCTGCCTGGTTCCAGCCCTGCTATACTATGGTCTGGAGCAGTCCTACCCACCCAGAGATCAGCCTAGGGAGCAGGTAGGAGCATAATCAGGGACCCCGGGCAAGTCACACCCACCTGCACCTCTTGTAACAGGTCTGAGATCTACAGCCCTGACTGTGGGCCAAGCATCAGCCACACGTGCGTCATGCCCAGTTCCTCCGGTATCACACCTCAGTATTTTCTGCTGTCTCCCACTGAGACTCTGTCTACCTCCAGAGATCAAGGAAAAGAGAGAGCCTCTCCAAAAACTGCAAAGGTCTCTTTGGAGATAACAACGAGAAACTTCTAATTGTTTTTGGTAATTAGCAACTGCAAAAAAGTTTTTCACAAATATTCTCAGTTCCCCAAGCCTGTCCTCTCATTGCGGTTACAGGTGAAAAGATGATTGCAGTTCTGAGGGGAGGTGAGGTCACAGAATCACAGACCCATATCTAGTGGTCTGGCTGCCTCGCTCCCTCTCACGCTAGCAGATTGTTGTGACACTGAACCCACCGTCCTGGAAAAGAGAGGGAGTCAAATAAGTATTTTCTGTTTTAGTCTGAGAGCAAGAATCTGCAAGTAAGGAGGGGAATCAGGAGTCTGGGTAAGTGATTATATTGGAAAAAGGGATTCTTATGTGTTTCAACCTGGTCCAGTGCCAAAGGCACACTGAAAGGAGGAATAATTCTGAGATTTGAGCTGAGCTAGTAAGGAGAATGGGGGTCCTACACTCAACATCGATCCCCAATGCTTCCTAATGTGATTTAGTGTAGTCCTCACTGACAGTGATTGTTGGTGTTTAATCCAAGTGATAGTGAAATGTGATTTTTAATGTGAGGAAAGACTGCAGTTCAGAACTACACCTGTAGTCAGGTGACTTGCAGGAATCATAAACTACATTTTTGAGGTTACTACAAGTGTGCCAATAGCACCTCCACGATTAACCAAAACTAGAATAAATCGACAGAAATAATCCAATATTTTACAAAAACAGTGTATAGAAATGACAATTGCTAAATAGAAATATTTTCTCTGGCTCTGGGTGTATGAAGAGCTTAATGGAGACAGTAGTTGTTCCCTGCTGAAAACATCCTTGGTTGGTTGATTTGGGTGAGGCTCCTTTGCATTTTCAAATTAAGGAGGGAGCATTGAAAAAAATTATAATATTAAAATGCATTTCAGATAGCAGCTATCAGGCACAAAGGTATCTTGTTATCTATTCTCTAGTTTAAAAATACTGTCATATGAATTCCAAGCTCTACAGTTTTAAATAAGATTTCACATCTTAGAGATTTCATTTTCTATATGTGCTTATAATTTAATGTCTCACAAATCTTGACTTATTGTTAAAACTTTTTAAGTCACTTAATAAACAGATTTGTCATGAGTTGAAAGTAGTAATCTTTAGTTTTGACTGTACACTAACTTATGACGTATTGGTGTTTCAGGTCTCACATTTTAGGGCATGCTAGAGTGTTCAGTGCTGCCTGTGATAGGTGTTATTCCATTCCTGGCAGAAAAGCACATTGGAGTTTCTGTTGGAATTGCAAACAAAGCCAAGAGTACACTATTTTCAATACAATTTATCAAGAAGCAGGCCCCTAGAATTAGTGCATGTACTTTTCATTGAGATATTTAAATATTTATTAATAATTGCTATTGGTCTACATGATAAATCTTTAAACATAAATGGAAAGTTGTTAGAAAAAGATAAAATACTACCAATCTAAAATAAAATGACAAGGTATGAGAAATCTAAATACACATCTGTTTTTTGTTTTTTGGAAGAACACAGTTAACTAGCTTTGTTAGAACAGCACTATGTTTAAATGCACAGCCATTAGACCAGCCCAGCCAGGTTCAAAACCCACGTTTTCCATAAAAGCAGTTTGAATTTGACATATCACTAAACTTTATCAGCCTCCATGCAGCTTCTCTTTTGAGTAAAAATACTAGTACTGACTGTTTTATGAAGTTAGGGAGAACACAGGATGTACTACATATTTGGCCTTTGCAGGAGTGATACATAAATTGAAAGCTCTTAAATGTTATAAATTCAACTCTTGGAAACATGGTAAACGTAAAAACTATAAAAAACTTTCTACATGGTAACCAATATAAGTAGAGAATATTGAATTTCAGTTGACATGCTGCATGAAGCTCATTCCTCATCTTCCCATGCAGGAATCTCTGGCTCAGAAGATGACTGTCAATCTCTGAGATCTGACAGAATGGCCTCCAGGGATTTGGTGATAGGAATGCTCTTTTCATTACAAACTGTAGTGGGAATTCTGGGGAATTTCTTTCTTCTTTACTTTTATCTCCTCCTGCACTGCACGGGATGCAAGTTTAGGTCCACAGATTTGATTCTCAAGAATCTAACTGTAGCCAACCTCTTAGTTATTTTTTCTAAAGGAGTCCCCCAAATGATGGCAGGTTTTGGGTTGAAATATTTCCTCTATGATTTTGGATGCAAACTTGTTTTCTGTGTTCACAGAGTGAGCAGGGATGTGTCCATTATCACCATCTGCCTCTTGAGTGTCTTCCAGGCCATCACTATCAGCCCCTTGAACTCCAGGTGGGCAGAGCTTAAAGTAAAAGCCCACAAGTACATAGCAACCTCCAATATCTTCTGTTGGATCCTGAACCTGATGTTAAATATTACACTCCGTTTGTGTATAACTGATAAAAGGAACAACACAAACTTCACACAGAAAAGAGATTATGGCTACTGTTATGCGATATATCATGGTACCATCACACCGTCACTCTATGTAGCATTGATATTATTCCTTGGTGGTTTCCATTTGATACTGATGGTCTGGGCCAGTAGTTTCATGGTTTTCATCTTGCACAGACACAAGCAGCAGGTCCAATACATGCAAAGGAACAATCTGTCCCTAAGATTCTCCCCTGTTTCTGCAGCTACACAAAGCATCTTTGTCCTTGTTTGCACCTTTGTATCTTTGTGGACTCTCTCCTCTCTCTTCCACATTTGTTGGCAGTTTTTACCAAGGCCAGTTGGTGACTCAGGAACACCTCTACGCTAATAGCTGCATGTTTCCCAACTGTCAGCCCCTACATTCTCCTGAGCCACGACTCCAGAGTATCTTGAGTCTGCTTTGCCTTGAAATGGAATACAAAATCCCCTATAGTCTTCATAAATTTGTCCATTTTTTGCATATTCACATTGATTCCTTGATTTTTATTAGTCTCCTTCAGCATATAAGCACATTTTTGAAACACTCACATTATAAGGGATTGATAAACAAGACAGATTGAGATTCTGCTCCTAAATAAACAATAAAATCAATAGCCACTTTAAATGAATTATGAGGGGCCGGCCCCATGTCTTAGCGGTTAAGTGCGCGCGCTCCGCTACTGGTGGCCGGGGTTCGGATCCTGGGCGCGCACCAACGCACCGCTTGTCTGGCCGTGCTGAGGCCACATCCCACATACAGCAACTAGAAGGATGTGCAACTATGACATACAACTATCTACTGGGGCGTTGGGGACAAAAAGGGGAAAAAAAAAAGGAGGAGGATTGGTAATAGATGTTAGCACAGGGCCAGTCTTGCTCAGCAAAAAAAAGAGGATTGGCATGGATGTTAGCTCAGGGCTGATCTTCCCCACAAAAAAAAATAAAATAAAATAAATGAATTATGATATCATTATCATGGTCATATTGATGTAATAGAAATTTTATTAGTGTATGCAGTGGAGGGGTTCAGAGTCTATGCTGTGTTGAAACAGTAGTTCCTTAAACAATCTGGAGATTATGGAGAAATCTTGAAGATGGTAACTTTCAATCTGGTATAATAAATTTGCCAGACATTAACTACTTACAGGATGATAGGAGAGTTCCATGAAACAGAAAGACCCATTGAGTTCAGCATTCAAGAAACTGTAGTAAGAAAAATTCTCCCACAGAAAACTGAAGACCATAGACTTAAGCTGGGGATTTAATTCAGTTTCAGAGAGTGGAGGCATTGAGTGAAAAATATGAGTTTTGTACATTTCATCCTTAGAGAGACTGTAGTCATTTGAAATAAGATATTATGAAGTGAGATTAGTACATTTAACACATTTTCTTATAGAAATGGCTAGATTAAACCGGAATCAGACAAATGAACACAAAAGTATATTTTCACACATACTGAAAGACAGGAAGTAAGTGTTGCCTGTGAAAAATGCACTCTGTCCAGGATAAAATTATATGGATTTGGAGATCTGTAGAAAGTAGATTTTTTCTATAATGTGAAGATGCCAGTTGAGCATGTTGGCAGAAATAGGTTCCAAGGTGCACTTCCATGTCTCAAAAGTGAGACAATAAGGTTATGGTGGAGCCTTGCATGAATCTTGAAGCAGTGGGGGAATGGTCATTTGGAAGGGCAAGTCGTGAATCCATTATGTTTGTGTGTTGCCTTTAGCCTGCAGATATTCAAAGGAATAAAATAGAAATTTCCTCAATTTTACAAATGATTTCAATATGGATTTCTCTATATTTACATTATAAAGCTGATACAAACAATTAAGTGTTCAAATATTTGAAACAACAAATTACTTTCACCTAATGGCTAGATAGTGAACCTTCTGCCAAAAAAATAAACAAGTATTTTAATCTCACATGACACACTTTGAAATATTGAAAAGGTATTAGACACCAAGACAACATGCTTGTTCACATACTTGTGTATGTATATATATATGTGTATATCTATTTGTCTACGTGTGTATTTACATGTATGTATACATATATATCTGTGTGTATCTCCGTGTTCATATGTGCACATATGTATAAATATAAATGCAGTCAAATTATGCTTGTTTTTCATCTATCAATATATTAGAACATTGTAAATGAAAAAATTTAAAAATAATACTAACTAAAATAACACACTGCTGTAATCTTTATGTCCATTTTATCTGATATGTGTATCATGCTGGTGTTTAATTGGTTAAATGTACATGAAATATATTTTTTCCTTTCATTTTGAATATTTATATATAATGCATATCTCTTGAGAAAATACAGTTGAATATACTAAAAAAAGTTTTATTCTATTAGGTATAGTCTTTAATGTTAGTATAAAAATGAATATATTTGGGAATGGATTTATCAACTTTTTGTACGTTCTTAGTTATTACTATTCTATGTTTGTTTCTTTCTATTTTAATTTGACCATATAAATGATTTAAAAAAACTTTATTCTTGCCTTTCTTTCTTTAGAGGTTGTATCACAAATTAGTTAACATTACATAGAATATATTTTTCCTTTTTTATTTTATTCTTTATATTTTAATTATATGTCTTGAAAAAATATCCAAGTGAACATATTAAAATATGTTTTACTTAACAAGAGCATCTGTGTAGTTATGTTTAATACAATAATAGTTACATTTGGGATTGGAGTTACCAATGTCTCGTGTGCTCTGAATTACACCTGTTGGATATTCGTATTTTTTCTGTCTAATGTCTTCTGTATGAATGTTTAAAATAATTCTACATTTTATTCCTGTCACTTGGGAAGTTGTACATTCAGTATCTTTTAGTCATTAACTTAGAAGTTGCATCATACTTTTGAAAACTAATCAAAGTGTAGTTTTTTAATATATTAAACTGTGAAAACCCTCTCTGGCATCAAATCTCTCCCTTCCTCTTTGTTCGCATCTCTCTGAATTCTTTTCTTAGTCAAAGACTTCATGTGCTTACATTGGGGCCACTCATATAATATGGGATATGATCCCTATTTTAAGATCACTTTATTAACTACATATATCATCTTCTTATATCTGCCAAGGAGCCCTTGTTGTGTAGCATAAGGTAAGCCTGAGAGGAACAGTAGGTGGAGATCCGACTGCCACATTATGAAACCAATGTTATTTTTTCCATGAAAACATTTCTTTAAATGTCAATGTATCTACAAAAATATTACTGCTTACCTCCTAGCATGGTTTCTGATAAGAGAAAAGCAAAGAATAAAAGAGTACTTTGAAATTTAAATTCTGCTTTGCTCTGTTTAGTTTTCCTATAAAACATGTATTGTATTCTGAAATAGCACAACAAGTAAAGAGATTTTCCTTGGTAAATCTGATGAACAAAAGGTCTTCAAGACTTAGGTAGAGTCTTACAAGGGGCATTCTAACTCCTCTTTCCATCACTGAGCAAAGGGTACCAGTTAAAATGTCTCCTGTCAAATCCACCGTGGTCACATCATTTGCCTCCTATTCCAAAACAGAAGGAAAAAGTCTATGGTATGTTGTACACTCCTAATCCTACATGCAGTCCTCTACTATGACTTCCATCTCCTCTTCTACCCTCCATCTCTGCCTAGGGCCACTAGCCACCCCCATGACCTGCATACCCACTTGTTATATCCCTCCAACCATCACATTCTTTAACTTCTCAGAGACATGAGGGCTCAGGTGCCTTTTACCCACTCTTGCTTCTGAACCTTCTTCTCCCATTATCTTCCCATCCACATTAACCCCTTCACTCCCATGACACCCAAACACATATCCATCCAGCACACAATGTCATCCTACCCTTAGCATCCTTGCCCCTTATCTTCTTAAACTCCAGATTTAAC
Source organism: Ceratotherium simum simum (assembly GCF_057802395.1). NCBI lineage: Eukaryota > Metazoa > Chordata > Mammalia > Perissodactyla > Rhinocerotidae > Ceratotherium > Ceratotherium simum. Next base: position 8,306,204 of record NC_141932.1, read on the forward strand.
CACTGAGATTTTAACACTCTTGTGTCTTTTAAACCCATTTCCTCTAGTTCTCTATCTCCCCACACCACATGTTCTCTGCACCATATCTGTACCCACAGCCCATGTCCTCATTGTCCCTCAGTCTGTCACAGTTACTCTCTCTCTTTCAATCTTACACAAACACACACTCACACACAGTCACATCCTCAACACTCCAACTTTACCACAATATGCCTTGACCTGAAGTCACCATTATCACAACATCTTTTAAATGTTGCATTTTGTAAATAAAATTTTTGTTGGTTGTGGCAAGGATGGAAGGATGTAAAACTGGTAAATGTGCCCCCCCTTTCAGGGATCCAGAGGTCTGGAGATACCACTATTTTCCCACATGTGAACCCCTTCTTGAGATTTATTGAGTGAAGGGTGGTCAACCGAGTGAAGGTGGCCAAAAGGTACAAACTTCCAGTTTTATAAAATTTAAAAAGGAAAAAAAATATTGGGACTTCCTGAGACTTCTTGAGACTGTGTGAGTTTGTTGAGTGTGTGTCATAGTGTGAATGAATGTGAGTGTGGATGATTGTGAGTTTGTTATGGAAAGTGTACATGAACGTGAATGTGTTTAAGAATGTGAGTGTATGTCACTGTATATTCGAGTGTGTTGGTATGTGTGTGTGTCTGCATCTGTGTGTTCACATTTATAATTGTAAATGTGTGTGTCAGTGTGTTCAGGAAGGATTGTCTACCAACCCTCTAGTTCCTGACTTGGGAATTGAGGGAAATTGGATAATTGGCACCAATATGAAACTCGTTTCTTGAAGAAACCTGAGGATTAATTAAATAAGTATGGAGGTTCTGGGTATCTATCTAACATTTTTGAGTTGAGGAGTAACATCAACTTATCTGATGGTTAAAGGATTGTAGAACCATCCTGATTAACCATCTGATTTCAGTGCTTCTATTGGTAAGAGATGCCTAGATGTTTTCATCTTCCCATGGATATTGTTCTCTTCAGACTTCCTATTCCTACTGGGGAAGGGAAGAAAGGTCAATATGCATAAAGTGTATTTTACTAGAAAACTTCCACATCACCTGATACTAAATTAATTGGCAGTGTTTTATACAAAAATGTCTAATGTTTTCTAAAGCAAGTTATTGACATCGTGTTCCTTTTACTACTTATGTCACTTTGGAAAACTTTCAAGATATTTTGTCTGGTTTAATTTCTCAACTCAGAATATCAGTGGTCTGATTTAGTTAAGAAGTCACTTTGTGTAAAAAAAAAAAAAAAGAAAAAACACTTTTCAGGGGAGCAGAATATCCAGTGAGACCCATGAGCTTCCCTGCTGGTCTGTCACATGTCAGACCTCACTATTTCCTGCTGCCTCCATATGAGACCCTATCTGCCTCCAGGGATCAAGGAAAAGAAAGAGTTTTTCCCTCTGCAGATGAGAGCTACAAATTTACCATTGATTTTTGGTAATTAGGAACAGGGTAAAAAGGTTTTTCAGGTCTATTCTCAATTCCCCAATTCTGCCTTCTCATTGCAGCTACAGATGAAAAGATTGTTACGGTTGTGAGGGGAGGTGAGGTCACAGAATCACAAACTCATAGCTAGTGGTCCTGCTGCCTCCCTTCCTTCCACACAAGCACTGATTGTTGTGACAATCACCCTGAGACCATCATCTGCAGCCAGAAGAAATCAGGTGAATATTTCTATTTCAGTGTGAGAGTCAGACTGTGCAAGCAAGGAAGGGTATCAGAGTCTGGGTAAGTGACGATATTAGAAAAAGGGAATCATATGGGTTTGAACCTGGTCCAGTGCCAAAGCCATACAGAAGGGAGAAATAATTCTGAGGCTTGTGCTGAGCTTAAAGAGAGTTGGGGTTCTACACTCAACACTAACCTTTGATTCTCCCTTATGTAATTTAATGTAATTCTCAATGACAGTGCCTGTTGGTGTTTAAGTCAAGCAATAATGAAACTTGATTTTGAATGAGTTTAAGGACTGTCATACTGACATCAATTAGCTAACCTAATAGGAATCATAGACTACCCTTTCAGGATTAGTAGTGGTACGACCACAGTACCTCCACGTATTCAAAATATTCTCAAATCAATCTCAAATTCTACAATTTAAATTTATAAGATATGCAGGATGTCATACCTTAGATAATATGTTTTGTGTACATATTATTATATTTTAATGCTTCACAAAACATCTTATTGCTAATTCTTTTTCTTAGGTGATGTTAATAAACAGATTTAATTATAATTTGAAATTAGTAATATTTTGTTTCAATTCTAAACTACCTGATCACATATTGATGTTTCAAGTCTCACATTTTAGGGCATGGCATAGTGTTCAGTAATGCCTGTGACAGGTGTCAGTCCATTGTTGGCATAAAAGGAAATTTGTGTTACTGTTAGAATTGCAAATAAAGCCAAGAGTGTATTATTTCAATAGAATTTGCATTGAATCTGTATACGGTCCCTAGAATTATACTACCATTAGTTCGTGTACATTTTGTTGAGATATTTAAATATTTGTGAATAACTGTTAATATCTATCCCATAAATTCTTAAGCATAAGTGGTAACTTTAAAAAAATACTATCAATCTAAAATAAAATGACAAGTTATGGGAATGTCTAAATACACATCTATATTTTTTTGAAGAACACAGCTAACTAGCTTTGTTAGAACAGCACTCTGTTTAAATGCACTGCCATTATACCAGCCCAGCCAGGTTCAAGTCTCCACCTTTCCCATAAAAACAGTTTGAATTTACAAATCACTAAACTTTATCTGCCTCAATTCTCCTTCTCCTTTGAATAAAAATACCAGTAGTGACGGTTTCATGAAGTTCTAAAGAATGCAAAATGTACACATACAGTCTTTTAGTAGTGAATCATATTCAACAAAAAGCATTTAAATGTTAAGCAGTCCATGTGTGCAAACCTGTTAAAAAGTAAAAACTGTAAATAATTGTTTTTAATTGGGAACTGAAGTAAAAGGAGAATATTGAATTTCAGTAGATGTGACACGTGTAGTCCTTTCCTCATTTCTCTATGCGGGCATCTCTGGCTCAGAAGATGAGTATCACTCCCTGGGATTTGACAGAAAGACCTCAAAGGATTTGTCGATAGGAGTCATCCTTTTATTACAGACAATATTTGGAATTCTGGGGAATTTCTGTGTTCTTTACCATTATCTCCTCCTTTACTGGACAGGATACAAGTTTAGGTCCACAGATTTGATTCTCAAGCACCTGCCTATAGCCAACCTCTTTGTTATTTTTTCTAAAGGAGTCTCTCAAATGATGGCAGATTTTAGGTTAAAAGATTTCCTCAATGATTTTGGATGCAAACTCATTTTCTATGTTCACAGGGTGAGTGGGGATGTGTCCGTTGGCACCACCTGCCTCGTGAGCATCTTCTAGGCCATCACATTGAAATCCAGGTGGGCAGAGCTTAAAGTGAAAGCCTCTAGGTATAAAGAAACCTCCAGTATCCTCTGCTGGATCTTGAACATGATGCTAAATATTATGATCTCTCTGCACATGACTGATAAAAGGAACAAAACAAACTTCACACAGAAAAGAGATTATGACTACTGTTAAGTGATAGTTCATGGCTAAATCTCACAGACATTCTATGTAGCATTGGTGTTATTCTGTGATGATTTCTGTTTGGTGCTGATGGACCACGTTAACAGCTTCATGGTTTTTATCCTGCACAGAGACAAGCAGTATGTCTGATACATGCATAGGAAATCTATCCCCAAGATCCTCCCCTGAGCCCAAAGTTATGCAAAGCATCCTTGTCCTTCTTTGTATCTTTATATCTTTGCATTTTTACGGACTCTCTCCTCCATCTTCCTCCTTTGTTTGTCAGTTTTTAAAAATCCCAGCTGGTGGCTGAAGAACACTTCTACATTAGTTGCTGCATGGTTCCCAGCTGTCAGCCCCTACATTCTCATGAGCCATGACCCCAGAGTATCTAGGTTCTACTTTGCTTGGAACGGAATACAAACTCTCCTAAACTCTTCATAAATTTCTCAATTTTATGCCCATTCACAATGGTGAATTGTTTTTCATTAGTCTCCTGCCTACAGGCACATATTTGAAACACACACTACAAGGAGTGATAAACAAGAGAGACTGAGCTTCTGATCCTAAATAAACTATAAAATCAATAGCAACTGTAAATGAAATATAATATTATGATCATGTTAATGTTGATGTAACAGAATTTTTTTTTTATGTTTGCACTCTAGGGGTTCAGAGTCTATGCAGTGTTAAAAGAGTAGTTCCTGAAACAATCTGGAGATTATGGAAAAATCTTTAAAAAAGTAACTTTCAATCTATCTTTCTTATTCTCTCTTTACTTCTCTGTGTTAATTTCTTAACAAGTCTACATTTTATCCTTTTCCTTTAGAGACTGTATATTCAATATGTCTTAGATTTTAACCTGGAAATTAAGCATACTTTAAAAAACTAATCACATTGTAGTTATTTGATATCTTTAACCACTACCTGGAAAATAGAAGGACATTTCAATACTAATATATTTACATTTTCCCAGCTTTTTAACATTTCTTCTGCAATGATAATGTCTTTTACTCAGACCCAGGAGTCTCATGCCTCCTGTCAGCAGCCATGAAACTGACAGGATAGCTTTTTGGATTGCAAATAGGATAAAATTTAAATACTCTTTGCATTTCTTGACAGTTTTTGTAAAGAGGATGATAGATGAGAAGGAGATCATTTTCTTGATAGAAAAAGACAAAGACTGTTCACGGGGCCAGTTGTGGGAAATGAGAAAGTCTCCCAAAACCAATAGCAAATAGTCTTGCAAAAGAAGTGGGCACGGTTGCAGTAAGTGCCCTCCAATGTCGTCCACACACATAAGGCTGGTATGTGAGAGGTAGGATTGAGCCAAGCAGTCTGTATGTGCTTTGTTTGCTCTTCACTTACCTCCTAGTAAGAAGGAAGGACAAGGAGCCCCCAAAATTGAAATGGAACTTTGAGTGAATCCAAAATATTATCAGTTCATGTGGCTGAGCTGCAAGCAGCCAATGGGCTACTAAAAACTAAGAATTGTGTCTCATAGTGCCTTACTTACTAGCAAGTATTCTCGTTCCCTGTATAACTGCTGACCCCTCCCTCTGATTCAGTAGCTTTAGAGAAAAAGCTGGATATGCTTGGGAATGTTGAGGAGGGAGGAAACTCAAACTTGTAGAGTTCTATTGAATCCAGGAGCCCAAGTCACCATCCTCTGTGGCCCCCTGGGGGGAAGATGTGCTAAATGCAGGAGTGAGTGAAAGTGCTGAGGACTGCAGGGTCAAGCAAAACTAAGGCGGTTGAGAGAAAGAAGCTGCTGATTCTGTGTTCTCTCAGATGCTCAGAGGTACAAGAGGTAGAAGGTAGCACAGTCTCTGGGGTGAAGAGTTGAAAAGAAACCTCATCACTTCCCTGGCTGTCCCCACACCCCCATCCAACAGTATCAATTGTTTTGCATTTGCCATGCTTCTGTCCTGGGGATAGCATAATCTTTCTGCAGCCTCTGACTCAAACAAGAGTTCAACTCCTCGGTCTGTGTTCATGAAGCAAAAAGTAAGCACGTAAACTAAATGAATGAAAATGGTTTTATTTCGGCATAATTCACAGAGACAGAAAAAAGCTAACGTGACAGTATGAGTGGGGCACTTTGGGCTAATTCAAATCCTCTTGTTGTTTATACATCAGAATCTACAGTAGGAATTTATGTGGGATATGCCTGTGCTTTCTCATCCCATAAAGGTGGAGAGATTATCCCCAAGAGTTAAAGTGCAGGTAGAGAAGTGTTAGGGAGACAAACTTGGCTTAAGTTGCCACGTATATATGCATCAGATGGTATCCTGAATTTCTTTACCTCTGATGTCATACTTTTCATTATGGAGATATAGTTGTGCTTGCTGTAAAGTCAGAAGCTTCAGTCCAAAGTGCCCTGACAGGGATGATATCATTTTCCTGTGAGTCATTGTGGCAAAGAAAACCTGACGAATCTCTGAGTTCTGTTTTCATGTTAAGCTTTATTGGAACTACATGGTCAGATTTATACAGTCCAATTCCTCCAGAAGTCAGAAAAAATTGTCACTGATGACTTTGTAACTTGGAGCCTCTTGCAAAGAGAGGGCACCTCCACCTAAAAGCGCACTTTAGTAATTTTGGCTTCGTGTCCTCCCTGGCCATGACGCTATATACACTGCTTTAGGAATTCAGCTATTATCTTGATAGTCGGCTTTTATCAAAACTATCCCTTAGCCATAAAGGCTTTTTGGCTCCCCAGCCTCAAATTCCCATGTTAAAGTAGGTCAACTTGAACTACATCACTAACAAGTTAGGAAGAGGGCCAAAAGCCTTGATTGACAAACAGAATTCATATATTCAAGAAAAAACACAGACTTGCCGCTTCAAAATCTCAGCAATATAGGAAAAATTGAGGGCTCTCTTTGGTGAAAATTCTATGCCCCATTCAGTCACATGAAGCAAAGTCTTGTGGAAATCTTTCATTACAACCCTCCCTCCTGAAAACATACTGACTTGCACTTTATGGGAAGTCATAAAGACCTATAAGTGTTCAAGGAAACAACAACAGCTGAGGAAGGTATTGAAGTTAGCCTCAATTCTCTGGTCAATGTTACTATGGATGGTACAATTCTGGTAGACTTTCTCCTTATCAGCCTCATTAGAGTCTTTACAATTACAACTCATCCTGCTTCACCTGGATAATGACACAGGAGAGTAAAAGAGTCAACACAGAAACATAAGAAGAAAATCACATGGTTTTCTAAAACACTTTATTTTTGTAAGGAAGATTGGCCCTGAGCTAACATCTGCCAATCCTCCTCTTTTTGTTGAGGAAGACTGGCCCTGGGCTAACATCCATGCCCATCTTCCTCTACTTTATATGGGATGCCGCCACAGCACGGCTTGACAAACGTTGCGTCGGTGCACGCCCGGGATCCAAACCAGCGAACCCCGGGCCGCCTCAGTGGAGCACGTGCACTTAACCACTTGCGCCACCGGGCCGGCCCCTCTAAGACACATTCTGATGGCCTATGGTATTTGTTCATCTAGTTGAGTCTGGGATTCTTACGGTCATTTCAGAGATCAATACTGTAGGTCGGTCTAATTCTGCAGCTTGATAACCTTCTGGGTAGTAATATTAAATGCTACAATAGACAAATGGACAGGATTTGGTCTCAGCCTCTGTTGTTATATTAATCAGAGAGATCAACAGAATGACATATGCATAGGAAAATTTTCAAGAGGCCATTATAAAATTAATGGGGATATTTTGATGTGAACAGGTTATGTGTGTAAATTAAATGTAAATCCACACAGGGTACTGTAGGGGAGTAGAATTTGCTACCGCAAAATGTCTCTCTTTGGCTTGATAATTTTTAAGAACAAAAGACTCATGAAGAAATTTTGACCTTCCCAATAACTGCCTGAAAGAATTTAAGATAGAAGGTCTGTGTCAGGAAGGAGTTCATACCATAGATAAGTATAGTATAACATGAACTAGGTGTGGTAGACAGGGAGGAACCTAGAAAGGCCTGCTTGCTCAAAGTCCTCTCCACGTCTAATTGTCTTTGCAAAGAATGGTAAAAATGCTTTTTTATCAAAGACTCACTTTTCCATCTCCATGTGATTGTTTTCCTACCCTTTGAATTCCAAGCCACTACCCCAAACATCCTCCTTTGCCTATAGCTGAAGATGGCATTTAAAGTGGTGGCTTCAGCCATTTTTGCAAGTTACTCAGTTTTGCTGGGTTTCTCCTATGTATACAACTTATTAAACTTTGATTTTCTCCAGTTATTCTGGCACATGTCTGTTTAATTCTTAGATCAGCCAAAATAACCTAGAGGATGGAGGAATATTTCTTCTTCTCTACGGTTGGTGATGAAAGTGAGAGAAACTCAACTGGCTGAATACTGCTGGCTTCAGGACTACTGCAGCTGAGAGTTCCTGGACCTCTGGGAAGAGCTGGCAAGAAGTCAAAGCTCTTATCATGTCAGTGTCCCAGATTTCTGTCTGCAGGGTCCAGTGGAACGGATAGTGGTGAATTTGTTCCTTTTCTAAATTTAGATTAGCAGGACAAAATATTTGTGAAGCTAGTTTCTTGGACTCAGCAACTCTGGGGAATTTGGTAGAGTACTCTTTGGTTGTTATTGATCCTTCTCCATCCAGAAATGTTCTATGTTTTTCCTTGTCTCTGTCTTTGGTCATAAAGAAGAAAAAGCATAGGGCAGGATGCAAGCATAGGCCCTATAAGCCTGTTGTCCGTGCTGGCCCTGCACTCTAATAACAAACTTTGGTGTGGGTTAATATGCACATGAGGTAAAAGCTGTTGCTTTGGGGCAACTTGGAAGTCAAAGTCACAAAATTCTTGGCACAGGTTGAGCATTTAAGAGCCACTAAGGTGCTCACCACCTCAAGAAGACTCCTGTGATAGGATAAGTTGGTCACAAAATGGGGTACATGGACACTAGGTCAGCCCATGAATCTCAAGGAAATTTCTGTACGATGAGGTACTCTGTCAAATGATACACAATTCCCAACCCCACAGCACATCCCTCTTAGGTGTTAATTTGGCTCCAAGAGACCTAAGACTTAGCTACATATATATAAGACAAAAATTAAATGTCCTCTCCACAAATATTAGTAAAAAGATTTAGCAGGTGAACTTAATTCTCTCCAACTGCTACAACAAATTTTGGATCCAACTATTCTTTTATAAACTACTGAGTTTTGTATTTACCTGATCCATAGCAAAAATTTAATGGAAGCTATAAATTTTCTGTCTGTGTCTGCTTGTGTGTTCATGTGTGTGTATGTGTGTGTGTGTGTGTGTGTGTGTGTATATATATATATACACATATATACATATATTTAATGTAAATGTGATATTTTTTTTTTTACCTCTGGATGGTGTAGCCAAAATTAAGAGCTCTATTTAATTGGCTCAATGTAAGTGCTTATATAAATTATTTTTAAAAGTAATAGCAACTAATCCAAATGTTTTTCAAGTTACCATGATATGAAATAATATTTGGTAAATAAAATCCTATTGAAATTTGTTGATTTGTTTGAAATAGACATGTCCTCGGATTTCCTAGCATTGGAGATGATGCAGACATGCAGTCTGGGTTTTCTAGTCAAATAAGCTCCTGTTACCACTTTTACAAATTTATCACCAAAAATAATAACTTACAGTGATAGTTAATTTTGTCTCATGTCTCATGAAGTTTTTGTGGGTAATGTAAACGTATTTGTTGGGAGCAAATCATGTAGATAGATGTAAGTGAGATAAGAGTTTACAGCTTAACTTTTAGCAATAATTATATTCTATGGCATGTGTACTTAAAATAGCTTCCAAAATCTCTTTCATAACTCTAAACGTTGAAGTTTTGCTAAGTTAACTTAAATGATGGAAAATTAACCAGAGATCTAGATCATTTCCAAATAGGATAAAATACAGAAACATTAATTGCTAAATAAGACTAAGTTTGCCTAATTTTGTCTTCTTATTACAGAGAAACTAAAGATGTTTGGGTCTATTACTAAATATGTTTTGTGCTTTATTGAAAGATTGTACTATGAAATAGCATATGTTTCTAGAAATTAGGAAAAATTAATTTATAATTTTGCAAAGCCACAGAATGCTAATATGAAAGACAATTCATAATTGCTTACTTCTTAGTTTTCACAAAAAATTAAGGCTTCTAACGTTTAAGATTCTAACTAACATGTGTAAAGCTGTTAAAATTTAGTAAGAGAAACATCTCTGTATGCAAGGAAAGTAAGAAGTATGTTTTTGGTAAATGAGATAAGAAAGACAGAGAAAGACTAATACTGTAATGATTTCACTCATATGTAGAAGATAAACAAACATATAGATAAGGAGAAAAAATTAGTGGTTACCAGAGGGGACAGGATGGGCATAGGACAAAAGGGGTAAAGGGGAACATATGTATGTTGATGAATGGAAACCATATTTTAGTGCTGAACATGATGCAGTCAATACAGAAGCCAAACTATAATAATGTATTTCTGAAATTTAAACAATGTTATAAACCAATAATAAAAAAATTTTTTTATAAAAAATTAATTAAAAGAGCAATAAAAACTTTTGAAAAAAGAAAGTATAAGGAATGGAGATATTTTTATTTGTTTGTCTTAACAGTGTAACTTTGTCCTGAAGTAAAACTTATTATGGGAAAGAGAGAAGCAATTTTTATCCTGAGGAGAGGCTAGGAATGAAGGAAGTCGTGGGACAAATTCTGAATGTGAAAAAGAACGTTATAGAAGGTTTGTGGAAGAGAAACACTAAGAAAAGAATTTTGTGCATAGTCCAGTTGGTAAAGATTGAAATAAATTTAATTAAGTAAATGAGTTTTAATATCAAAAGTAACCTGATGCAAAATTCGAATTTTGTTTTCTCTCTCTTTTAAAAAGATAGTTTTCTTGGACTTTTAAACTGCCCTTGATGAAGTGATTATGAAAGGTTTGTCTTTACCTTTGAATAAGCCTACCGAAAAGACAGAAATTCTGTTTTATCAAAACAAATTCCTGTGTTCAAAAACCCGAGGTCTCCTATTAAGAGAACTAGGGTTTTATTTATTATTTATTTTAAATGTTTAATTCTCTATGTTTGCCTTTAAGATCTCTGGTTGTCACTTTGGTTAAGTGGATAACTAAGCATCCTTTGATATTTTGGGCAAACTTCCTCAAAATTCAAATACTATTGAAAGCCTACTTTTGACCTGAAAGTAACTGAGTATTTCAGCAGGACCCTGGGAGTTCTTAAAGAATTAGTTCTCTCTTTCTATAAATAGGGAGATATTAAAAAAAAATTAGTTCTTTGGTATGTTAAATTGCATGGGAAGCATTGTCAAATAAGTGATGCTAAACATCCCTTATGGATATCATTGCATGCATATGTTATTAGTATAAATGTTCTAGAAATTGTATGAATTTTTTTCTGGTATGTCCTGGGAGCTTTAAGGACAAAGTCAACAAAGGTTGACTTTATTAAACAAATAAAACTCCTTGGAAATATCAGCCTGGTACTTTGCATACAGGATTGCCATCAACATTACCAGGTGAGTAAAGATGGTCACTTTCTGGCAGGTGCAAGAAACTCAGGATGTTTTGGGAACCTCAAGAATAGAGGAATTTACCTAAATCTATAGTTATTGCAGGTAGAGTCTGAGGACAAGTCCTTGGTTTGGCTTTCCTGGCCTTGAGAGGCCTTTAAAAGTTCAATCTGAGATTCCTTATGAAAAGTTCCAGTAAAGTAGATTTAAAAGAACCTATATGATGAATCACTATTCTTGCTGTACTTATGTAAATAATTGTGGCAAGTTTATTTAAACCAGACTTATTTTGTAAACCAATAAGTCTTAATTTTGCTATCTTTGTTAAAAAAATTGAGGATGATTTTAGAGAGAAAAACTATGTTTCAGTAGAAACTATAATACACATTTATGGATGTTAGATTCTAGTTCAGTTAATTGTCTTTGAGGTTTTTGTTTTCTTTTTGTTGTTGGTTTTTTTTTTTTTTGGTTTTATATATTTTTTAATTCTTTTTTTTATTGTGAAATTTTTGTTGTACATTATTGTTTACCAGTCACCATATAAGTGCATCCCTCCACCCCTTGTGCCCAGCCCCCACCCCTAGCCCCTGGTAAACACCAAACAGTTCTATCTGTGCGTGTGCTGGTTTATCTTCCACATATGAGTGAAATCATGCCCTGTTTGTCTTTCTCTTTCTGGCTTATTTCACTTGACATAGTACCCTCCAGGTCCACCCATGTTGTTGCAAATGGGACCATTTTGTCTTTCTTTATGGCTGAGTAGTATTCCATGCTATGTATATACCATATCTTCTTTATCCATTCATCAGTTGAGGGACACTTGGGTTGCTTCTATGTCTTGGCTATAGTGAATAATGCTGCAATAAACATAGGGGTGCATAAACCTCTTTGGATTGTTGATTTCAGGTTCCTTGCGTAGATACCCAGTAGTGGGATAGCTGGATCATAGGGTATTTCTATTTTTAATTCTTTGAGGAATCTCCATACTGTTTTCCATAGAGGCTGCACCAGTTTGCATTCCCACCAGCTGTGTATGAGGGTTCTTTTCTCCACATCCTCTCCAACATTTGTTGTTTTTTTGTCTTGGTGATTATAGCCATTCTAACGGGCATGAGGTGATATCTTAGTGTTGTTTTGATTTGCATTTCCCTGATGATTAGTAATGTTGAACATCTTTTCATGTGCCTATTGGCCATCTGTATATCTTCTTTGGAGAAGTGTCTGTTCATTTCCTCTACCCATTTTTTGATCAGGTTGTTTGTTTCTTTGTTGTTCAGTTGTGTGAGTTCTTTATATATTACGGAGATTAACCCCTTGTCAGGTATATGTTTTGCAAACATTTTCTCCCAGCTGGTGGGTTGTCTATTGATTTTGATCCTGGTTTCATTTGTCTTGTAGAAGCTCCTTAACCAGATGAAGTCCCACTTGTTTATTTTTTCTTTAGTTTCCCTAGTCTGAGTAGGCATGGAGTCCGAAAAGATTCCTTTATTACCAATGTCAAATAGTGTGTTGCCTATATTTTCTTCTATGAGTTTTATAGTTTCAGGTGTTTGGTCCATTTTGAGTTAATTTTTGTGAATGGCTATAGCAGATGGTCCACTTTCATTCTTTTGCATGTGGCTATCCAGTTTTCCCAACACCATTTATTGAAGAGACTTTCCTTTCTCCATTGTATGTTCTTAGCTCCTTTGTCAGAAATTAGCTGTCCGTATATGTGTGGTTTTATATCTGGGCTTTCAATTCTGTTCCATTGATCTGTGTGTCTGTGTTTGTACCAGTATCATGCTGTTTTGATTACTGTTGCTTTGTAGTATGTTTTGAAGTCAGGGATTGTGATGCCTCCAGGTTTGTTCTTTTTTCTTAGGATTGCTTTAGCTATTCAGGGTCTTTTGTTGCCCCATATGAATTTTAGTATTCTTTTTTCTATTTCCGGGAGGAATGTCATTGGGATTCTGATTGGGATTGCACTGAATCTGTAGATTGCTTTAGGTGATATAGACATTTTAACTATGTTTATTCTTCCAATCCATGTGCATGGGATGTCTTTCCATTTCTTTATGTCATCATCAATTTCTTTCAATAATGTCTTGTAGTTTTCATTGTATAGTTCTTTCACCTCCTTGGTAAGATTTCTTCCTAGATATTTTATTCTTTTTGATGAAATTGTAAATGGTATTATTATTTTGAGCTGTCTTTCTGTTAGTTCGTTATTAGCATACAGAAATGCAACTGATTTTTGTAAATTGATTTTGTACCCTGTGACTTTGCTGTAGTTGTTGATTAATTCTTATAGTTTTCCAACAGATTCTTTAGGATTTTCTATGTTTAAAATCACGTCCTCTCCAAATAGTGAGAGTTTCACTTCTTTGTTTCCTATTTGGATTCCTTTTATTCCTTTTTCTTGCCTAATTGCTCCGGCCAAAACCTTCAGTACTATGTTGAATAAGGGTGGTGAGAGTGGGCAGCCTTGTCTCATTCTTGTTCTCAGAGGAATGGCTTTCAGCGTTTCCCCATTGAGTATGATGTTGGCTGTGGGTTTGTCATAAATAGCCTTTATTATGTTGAGGTAATTTCCTTCTATACCCATTTTGATGAGAGTTTTTATCATAAATTGATGTTGTATCTTCTCAAATGCCTTCTCTGCATCTATTGAGATGACTATGTGGTTTTTATTCTTCATTTTCTTAATATGGTGTATCATGTTGCTTGATTTGCGGATGTTGGGCCAACCCTGCATCACTGGTATAAATCCCACTTGATCATGGTGTATGATCTTTTTAATGTGTTGCTGTATTTGGTTTGCCAATATTTTGTTGAGGATTTTTGCATCTATGTTCATCAGCGATATTGGCCTGTAATTTTCCTTCTTTGTATAGTCTTTGTCTGGCTTTGGTATCAGGGTGATGTTGGCCTCATAGAAGGAGTCAGGAAGCGTTCCGTCTTCCTCTGTTTTTTGGAATAGTTTGAGAAGGACAAGTATTAAATCTTCTTTGAATGTTTGGTAAAATTCTCCAGAGAAGCCTTCTGGTCCTGGACTTTTATTTTTTGGGAGGTTTTTGATTAATATTTCAATCTCTTTACTTGTGATTGATCTATTCACCTTCTCTTTTTCTTCTTGGTTCAGTTTGGGGAGGCTGTGTGAGTCTAAGAATTTATCCATTTCTTCTAGATTGTCTAATTTGTTGGCATATAGTTTCTCATAGTATTCTCTTATAATCCTTTGTATTTCCGTAGTATCCATTGTAATTTCTCCTCTTTCGTTTCTAATTTTATTTATTTGAGCCTTTTCTCTTTTGTTCTTAGTAAGTCTGGCTAAGGGTTTGTCAATTGTGTTTATCTTCTCAAAGAACCAACTCTTTGTTTCATTAATCCTTTCTACTGTTGTTTTTTGTCTCAATTTCATTTATTTCTGCTCTGATTTTTATTATTTCTCTCCTGTTGACTTTGGGCTTTGTTTGTTCTTCTTTTTCTAGTTCTGTTAGGTGTAATTTAAGGTTGCTTATTTGGGCCTTTTCTTCTTTGTTAAGGTGGGCTTGTATTGCTATGAGTTTCCCTCTCAGGACCGCTTTTGCTTCATCCCATACGAGTTGGTATGGCCTATTTTCATTTTTGTTTGTTTCCAGATATTTTTTGATTTCTCCTTTAATTTCATCAATGATCCATTGGTTGTTCAGTAGCATGTTGTTTAATCTCCACATCTTTGTCACTTTCCCAGTTTTTTTCTTGTAGTTCTTTTCCAGTTTCATAGCATTATGGACTGGAAAGATGCTTGTTATGATTTCAATCTTCTTAAATTTATTGAAGCTTGCCTTGTTTCCCAACATATGGTCTATCCTTGAGAATGTTCCATATGTGCTTGAGAAGAATGTGTAGTCAGCTGTTTTTGGATGGAGTGCTCTGTATATGTCTACTAGGTCCATCTCTTCCAGTTTTTCATTTAAGTTCACTGTTTCTTTATTGACTTTTTGTCTGGATGATTTATCCATTGATGTAAGTGGGGTATTACGATCCCTTACTATTATTGTGTTGTTGTTAATATCTCCTTTTAAGTTTGTTAATAATTGCTTTATGAACTTTGGTGCTCCTATGTTGGGTGCATATATATTTATAATTGATATGACTTCTTGGTGGAGTGTCCCTTTTATCATTATATATTTCCCTTCTTTGTCTCTCTTAACTTGTTTTATCTTGAAGTCTACTTTGTCTGATATGAGTATGGCAACATCTGCTTTCTTTTGTTTGCCATTAGCTTGGAGTATTGTCTTCCATCCTTTCACTCTGGGCCTGTGGTTGTCTTTAGAGCTGAGATGTGTTTCCTGGAGGCAGCATATTGTTGCTTTTTAATCCATCCTGCCACTCTCTATCTTTTGATTGGAGAGTTCAATCCATTTACATTTAGAGTAATTATTGGTATATGAGGGCTTAATGTTGCTGTTTGGTCACTTATTTTCTGATTCTTTTGCGTTTCCTTTGTTTCATGTCCGATGTGTTTTGGACTGCCAATTCAGTTTGGTTGTTCTGTCTTATGACTTTTTTAGTTTTCTCTTTATTTATCATATGTGATTTTGTTCTGATTATTTGTTTAGTGGTTACCTTGAGGTTTGTATAAAAAAATCTTGTGTATGAGATAGTCCGTTATCTGATGGCCTCTTATTTCCTTAATACTAAGTCAATTCGATCTCTTTCCTCTTCCCCTTCTAAGTTATTCTTGTCACAACTTATTCTATCTTGTGCTGTGGGTGTGTGTTTCCAGTGATGAGCTTGTATTTATTTTTGGTGTTTTCCTTCCTTTGATCTTTGATTTTGGTATTTAAGTGGTTGCTAACCTATTCGGTAAAGATCTACTATTTTTCTGATTTTGTCTACCTATTTTTCTCCTTGCTCCAAGTTTTGTATTCCCTTTCTTTTCCTTTTCTCAGGCCTGAGGGCCTTCTTGAGTATTTCTTGTAGTTGGAGTCTTGTGGCCATGAACTCCCTTAGCTTTTGTTTATCTGTGAAAGTTATTATGTCTCCATCATATTTGAAGGACATTTTTGCTGGACAGAGTATTCCTGGCTGAAAGTGTTTGTCTTTCAGTATTTTGAATATATCGTTCCAGTCTCTCCTAGCCTGTAAAGTTTCTGTTGAGAAATCTGCTGAGAGCCAGATGGGAGTTCCTCTGTATGTTATTTTTTGTTTTTGTCTAGCTGCACTTAATATTGTTGTTTTGTCATTGACTTTAGCTAGCCTTACCACTATATGCCATGGAGTGGGACTTTGCCTGTTGACATATTTAGGCAACCTGTTGGATTGATTTACTGGTATTGCCTGCTCCTTCCCCAGATTTGGGAAGTTCTCGGCTATTATTTCCTTGAATAGGCTCTCTGTTCCTCTTTCCCTCTCCTCTCCCTCAGGAATACCTGTAATTCTTATGTTACATTTCCTAATTGAGTCGGAAATTTCTTGGAGACTTTCTTCATTTCTTTCTAGTCTTAATTCTCTCTCCTCCTCCATCTGGAGCATATCTGTATTCCTATCCTATATAAGGCTAATTCTTTCCTCCATATTGTCAGCTCTGTTCTTTAAAGATTCCAGATTCTCCTTCATCTCCTCCATTGTGTTCTTCATCTCCATCAATATTGATTGGTTTTTCTTTATGATTTCAATCTCTTCTGTGAAGAAACTCCTTATCTCATTGAATTGTTTATCTGTGTTTTCTTGTGTTTCGTTGAACTTTTTTATGATAGCTATTTTGAATTCTCTGTCATTTAGGTTATGGCTTTCTGAGCCTTGAGGGTTGATTTCTGGGAGCTAGTCATTTTCCTTCTGGTCTGGCGACTTAATGTACCTTTGCATTGTGGTTCCTGTATTCGCTTTGTTTTTCCTCATCCTAGAAATATCTGGTTGCAGTTTCCACCTGCCACCACCGTATGGGGGTTAAGGGCTGTGTAATCTGAACCCCCTGCAATCCACCCCAGCAGCTCTGTCTGGTCAGCTGAGCTGCAGTGTTGGGCATGCAGGGTGGAGAGGTCTCTCTCTTTTGCCTGCTGGGTCCCTGGGGTGGGGGGCTTCTCACTTGCCCCTTGTTATCCCCTCTCCTTGTGTGCTCAAATGTTGATGGCACCCCTGCAGCAGTCCTGAGACCTCTGTGTGGGAGTTTATTACTGGCTGAGAGAGCCTGAAGAACTACAGTTTCCCTGCAGAGGGCTGCCCCTCCCCGCTCTCTGGGAGCCGTGGACCCGAATTGCCAGTCTGATGGGGAGGGTGAGGGTTTCTCCTTACCTCTCCCCACTTTCTCCAGGGGCCCCAGCACATCCACTCTCAGATGTGCAGCAGTGTGGGTCTTTCCGATCTTCCTTTTTGCTGTGTAAGAGTCCCTTGTTGGTCTGTGACTGTCCCTTTTGTTGTATCTTATCAAAGGTAGAGTTTATGGGAAATCTCACTCTGCCATGATGCTGATGTCATTCTTAAGAAATTTTTACTAAAAGAGAATATTCTCCTTAATAAAAGAGTATCACATCAACCAGTGGTCTTGCAAAGAAGTGAAAGACATGGTATCAATGATTTTGACTTCAGGGAAATCTGGAAAATGCATGAGTTTGAGAGTCAGTGGGGATAGGATAAAAGATTTACAAAGGCGTGCCACCAACAACCCATAGTAAAAATACCACTGATAGAAAAGATCAAGAACATAACAAATCCTGGATTAATTCCCTTCTGAAACAGAGTATTTCTGTAAGAAATAGTGCACCTCAATATATCAAACATGGTAAATCATTTATAAGAAATTTATTAAAACTAAAATATAACAAATTATGCAAGAAAAAAGTATATGAAATATTTTGAAAATCAACTTTAGATTAAGCCTTCAGACACATTTGCCTGAACTGAAAAGACTTCAAAATAAAGAGAAAATTTATGAATGTAATAAAGTTAAGAAGTCTATCAAAAATTGTTCTTTAGATTCACCACCTCAAAGATTTCCTCCTACTGTCATAACTAACATTTCTAATGAATATGGGGAGGTCTTTATGTGAACTTCATTGCTTATACAACACCAGAAAACACACATTAGAGAAAAATCTTACAAATGTAATGAGTGTGGGAAGGCTTTTAGCCAGTGCTCAGACCTCAGTAATCATCAAAGAATTCATTCTCAGCAAAGACCTTACAAAAGTAACAAGTATAGCAAAGACTTTAACCAGTTCTTAACCCTCACAGGACATCAGAAAATCCATTCAAGGGAAAAAACATGTAAATGTGTGTAGCAAGTGTTTTGCCATATGTTCACACCTTTGGGGTCATGAGAAAATTCATGCTGGACAGAAACCATACAAATGTACTGAATGTAGCAAAGCTTTAAAGCAATGTTCTGATCTCAGAATTCACCAAAGAATTCATGCTGGAGAGAAACCTCACAAAGGTAATGAGTGTGGCAAAGCCATTATGTGGTTCTCAAACCTCGCGAAACATTGGATTATGTATCTTGGAGAGATGCCACAGAAATGTAATGTTTGTGGTAAGGCTTTTATCAAACATGCACAACTTTGGGGTCATGAGAGAGTTCATACTGAAGAGAAACCCTACCTATGTATTGAATGTGGCAAGGCCTTAGGCAAAAGTCTAGCTTTAAGATTCAACAAGAATTCATACTGGAGAGAAGCTTTACAAAGATTGTGAATGTGGCAAAGCCCTCACCTTATGTTCAAAACTTAAAAGAATCCATACTGGAGAGAACCCTTATAAATATAATGAGTGTGGCATAGCCTTTACTAGAAGTTGAAACCTTACTGAACATAAAAGAATCCATACTGGAGAGAAACCATATAAATCTAATGTATGTAGCAAAGCCTTTTGTCAAAGTTCAGCCTTTAGAATTCATTGTAGTATTCATAATGGGGAGAAAGCTTACAAATGTGATGAGTGTGGCAAAGCTTTTAATCAAAGGCCCAGTTTCACTAGACATCAAAATATCCATCCTGGAGAGAAACCACACAGATGTAATGTTTGCAGTAAGGCTTTTATCGTACATTCACTCCTTCAGGGTCACGAGAGAACTCATGCTGAAAGAAACTAGAGATGCACTGAATGTGGCAAGTTCTTTAGGCGGGCAATGGTCAGACCTCAGGATTCACCAAAAAATTCATCCTGGAGAGAAGCCTTACAAACGTAATGAGTTGTTTATCTAGCTCTCACAATGGAAATGAGTTGTTTAACTAGCTCTCACAGTGGACTACACATCAGAGAATTCATATTAGGGAGAACTAAGACACTAATCATTCTTGAAGATTGATCAACTTCATATATTTAATTCTGTAGTTATTAAAAGTCCAAATTACATACAATTAATGAGATAAACATCAGAGGAGCAAGAACATCTGTGGAAAAGCCCAATTATCTTCAATTTATAAAATATTCTATTATATGAGATTGTTTGAAATGGATATATAAGTATGAGTAACTTTAAACCTGAGGCTTGAAATCAGTTGTGCTGATATCTTCACAGACCTTTCATATGTCACCATGATAGTCTCTGGGAAGGGATCAGTAATGTGAAAGGGCTTGCTTCCTGGTTGGATTCATTCATATTCATGTTCCTTGGAAGAACAAAGATATTCAATTTTAATATACAGTGTTGTATAAGTTCAAATAAGAGCGTGGGCAGGGATGGAGAATAGATGTGGTGATCATCATCGTAATCAGTGTGTTCCGAGTCCGCTACAGGTTTCTCCTTATGATTGGGTCCACTGTGGATTATCTGAAAGCATTGCTCTACCAGATGACCGTGAGACAGAAAGGCCAGGACATTATGGCACTGGGATCTTCATGGGAGCAGAATGATAGATTATAAAGTACTTAATGTGGTAGAAATAAAGGAGGGAAAAGGATGGTCACCCTCTCCATTGAAAGGAAGTAGCTATTGTATGTCACAGATTAACAAAAAAATACTCTTACTCTTGGAAACTTAAGGATGAGCAACTATGAGAAAAGAGATTAATCAAAAAACCAGAATACAGTGTGCATATGTAGGATTCACATTTAATCAGTAAGATCTGTATATGGATTTTGGTACCATTTTCTTTAGATGTATCATAGTTCTCACCTTTTAATTAATAAAATCTAATCATTGTTTCAGAACTCTGTGAGGGAATCATATTCTGTCAACCCAACCCAGTCCCACCTCAGTGGGGGGTCTTCAAAACAAACACTAAAACACGCTTGGGATCTGAAGGTTGAATGTCGTCTTTAACAATTTTTTTGCATGGTAGGATCAAGCAACATACAATTTGCAGAATATATTCACATAATTTGGACTTGAGTTATTTTCCCCACACTCTGCTCCTTGTGTATCTATGAGGCTATAATGGAAATACCATTGTTTGCAGTTCAAAATCAGAATCTGCCCTCATAATACCTGCATCATTGTTCATAAATATGCAACATGTGATTGTATTCCCATATGTCCTATTTTTCTGCCTGTAGAAGACCCATGCCTTCCATTGGCTTATATTAAAGTGAGCCAAATATATATATATATATATGTACATGTGTCTGTGTATTATTGAGCATCTGAAAAATATTAGAAAATAAAATTTTAGAAAGAACTATAAAAATAGCATTTTTTTTCCTGCTTGGAACCTTCATTGGAATAATTTGCAAATATTGCTATTCATGAGTGTGTAATGAGTGAACATACTCAATGAAATGGGAAAGTATATTGGGGTTTTTGTTTTTATTTTTTTTGTAGGTAAACTAGGAACTTTATATATTCCCACTCCCCCTTCCCAAAAAAACTCTCAATCTGTGATGTTGGTATTGAGCATTGTTACTTGATTCTTTTTCAACTCTAGTAAAATTACTTTTTGTTTTTTATAATTTTTTTTCTTACCATATTTTTACTTTCCTGACTTTTAATCCAGTTTATGTATTTAATTGACATTTCTTCCCTGTGTTACCCTGGTGAAAAATTTAGCAATACAAAACTCAAGGGGCTGTTTGGACAATTAGGAGACATGAAAATGCACCTAGCACAATGACAGGTACACAGTGGGTGCTCTATAAATGTGAAGAAAGGGAGTCTCTTTCGGTCTTTATTTCAACTAAAGAACTGGAATGATAGAAATGATGAACTGAAATCTCATAATGTGGAGGCAGAAGACCTATTGCTACATGATAATTCTCATACTAGGATTCTGGGAAAGCAATATAAGCAATAAGTTCATTTTATCTTAAAAATCTCCAATTCTTCCCTTTCTGAATATTGACATTGCCATCATCTCTTGCCTCCATTACTTCAATAGATACTGGACCCCATATCTATAAGGCCTTGTAGGATAGTTTCAGTAGATCAGTATTTTTTATTCTGAAGTTGATATGAAGCCTTTAGACGTTTATTTGTTGTGTTGAAATAGAATTCATATACCATAAAATGCACCCTTTGTTTTTAGTATATTCACAAAGTTATGCAGTGATCAGCACTATTTGCTTCCAGAATGTTTTCATCACTCGAAAAGGAAGTTCTGTATCTGTTACAGTCACTCCCAATTCCCCAGATGCTGGAAATCGCCAATCTGCTTTCTGTCTCTAAGGGTTTACGCATGCTGGTTATTTCATATATACTGTTTACTTGAAATTTGCTAAGAGAGTAGATCATAAGTGTTTTCACAAAAAAAAAAACACAACTGTATCTGATGGATATTTTAATTAGCTTGATTGTTGTAATCATTACACAATTTACACATAAATCATCACGTTCTATACCTTAAATATATATCTTTTTTTTGTCAATTATACTGCAATAAAGCTGTAAAAAATACCAAGAAAAGAGCAAATTTTCCCTTAATCTTTTTGTTCTATTCAGAACGTCAGCAGTTTGGATAGAGGCCCACCCATGTTGAGGAGGACAGTGTGTTTTACTCAGTCTACTGATTCAAATGTTAATCTCATCCAGAAACACCCTCACAGACACAGACAAAATAATGTTTAAATATGTGGAAACCCTGTGTCCCAGGCAGGTTGACATAAAATTGCCCATCACACCATTTTACACAACTAGCCCATAAAATATGGAAAAGATCCCTGGGTGCAATTATTTCCATAGTAAACAAGACCAAGCTCAATAACAGAGGCAGGTTGCTCCTTAACCTACACCCTTCTTTGTCTTCCAGCAGCCCTCTTCCCACCTTGAGAGTGAGAGTGTGTGATGATTGGGGCAGTAGGAAGAGAGAAGGAGGCTGGGTCTTTGACGACTTCCTAGAACACCTGTCACATCCTGAACCGCAACCTCTAGACATCCTGTTATGTGAGATGAATCTCCTGCTTGTTCCAGGCACCATTTTAAAGATGACTCTCCACTCACAAAACCTTAACTACCTGACAAAGGACACTGTTTTGTGTTAGGAGTAGTGTGCAGCATTTTGAAGGAAATCTTGAAATATTTATGTGACTTAAAAAATGTGGGGCTGGCCCGGTGGCTTAGCGGCTAAGTGCACGCACTCCGCTACTGGCGGCCCGGGTTCGGATCCCAGGCACACACCGACGCACCGCTTCTCCGGCCATGCTGAGGCCGCATCCCACATACGGCAACTAGAAGGATATGCAACTATGACATACAACTATCTACTGGGGCTTTGGGGGACAAAAAAAAAAAGGAGGATGATTGGCAATAGATGTTAGCTTAGAGCCGGTCTTCGTCAGCAAAAAGAGGAGGATTAGCATGGATGTTAGCTCAGGGCTGATCTTCCTCACAAAAAAAATAAAAGTGAATGAAAATCTTTCTCCACTGCTGAGGTGGACCTATTTATCTCATGTTTCGTAAAATAGATAATGTGAGAACAAAATATGCTGTGAGAATTTATGGCAAACGTCCAGGACACTTGGCCTTAATTATAGGAGCAAGCAATCTGGCGTCTAACATTCTGATACCAATTCCTATGGGGGGGAGTTTCCTCCACTCCACCAAGCAATTCTCCAACACCAGTTGGGTATCCTACAATTCATCTCAATTCTGACACTATCTACTTGGAGACAGCATCAGATCCCACAAGTTAAGAGCTTAGTCCCACAAGACTGCCCTCCCACACACAAAGACACACTTCAGATGTCAGTTGAAATCCCAGGATGTCACTTGTGCTTCTGACCAACCGACTAGGTCAGAGGTTCCAACGACCCTTTCCTCTGGTTCACTTAATTTGCCAGAGCAGCTCACAGAACTGAGGGGAAAACATTTACCAGTTTATTAAAGGATATGATAAAGGACACAGTTGAATAGCCAGATGAGGAGATGCATAGGGCGAGGTCTGGGAGGGTCCTGAGAGCAGAAGCTTCTGTCCCCCTGGAGTTGGGGTACATTACCCTCCCCTGTAGATGTGTTTCCCAGCCTGGAAGCTCTCTGAACTCCTTACTATTGGGATTTTATGAAGGCTTCCTCATGTAACCATGATCAATTATTAACTCCATTTCCAGCCCCTCTCCCCTCTCTGGAAGAAGGGGTTTGGGGCATAAAATTCCAAGATCCTAATCATGGCTTGGGCTTTCTGGTGACCAAGCTCCATCCAGGAGCCCACTCGAGTCACCACATTAAAACAAAAGATGCTCCTAGGGCTCCTATCACTTAGGAAACTATGAGGATTTCAGGAGCTCTGTGTCAGGAACCAGGGGCAGAGACCAATATATATATTTTCTAGATATATATATATATCTCACACCACATCTCAAACCAAAGGCAGTAAATGAGTATCTCTGGGGGTAGGAACCAGTCATTATACTCTTTAAACCTCACTGGGTAATGATGATGTGCAGATTGAGAGCCAGTCTATTTTCATGCTTATCACACTTCAACCTGCATATGAAACACCTGGAATTGTTATCAAGAACCCAGATCCTGGTCCAGCAGGGCAGACTTGTGCCTGAGAGTTTGTATTTCTTACAAGCTACAGGTTCCTGGATTACAGTGTATGTACCACGGTCTTCTTTACTCAGGAAAATAAAATTTGATGGAGGCAAATAAAACAAATTGAACTGAGGTGATAAGGAAATATCAAAACACCTGTAATACATGGTATATCTCAGAGAGTTTTATTAAAATTGAAAGAAATTAAACAAGCATAATTCTGCCATGGTTTTTAATAACAAAATGTACAAGGGTAAGACAATATTCCCCATTCCCCAAGGTGAAAACAGTTTCCACTGAAACTCTTCCTCAGTGTCAAAAATTCTCAATTCAAGATGCAGACATTTACCACATCCATAGATGAGCCTTTTGAGTTCCCCAAATTTCAGTTATTTACTTACCCACACAGATGAATTCCATAGCTTTCTATTGACATTATAGCATAATGTGGTTTCCTCATGTTGACAATTTCATAAGCTCCATTTTAAATAACTTAAATTTACAAAATTTAAAGGCAGTGTCTGTTCTTTGGTCCCCAATATTGTCTGGAGTCCCGGCATTTACACAGGCCCCAGCTGGGGAAGCTCTGATTCACGAAAGACAGCTGCTCCTGCCTCTTTCCCCACCTCAGCCTCTCAGTCTCTTCCCAGTCATGTGAGACTTGAGGCTCAGTCTTTCCTCCACGGGGGCGTCACACTCAAGTCACTCTCCTGGAGTGAGGATAAGACCAGAAGGTCCTCATAGAGGACACTCACTGGGACATGGGAACCTGTCCCTCAGACTCCTCCAAGAAGTGAGAGCTCTGGCTGCAGGTGTAGACTTCTCTGGAGGGAGAGAGGTGGGGGTGATTGAGAACCTGGAGCTCTGCCATTCCTTGCCCCATCTCGTGAAGATAGTGCCAGCTGGCTTCCCTGTAACACCCCTGGTGGGGGTGGAGGACAGCACTGGTCTGGACTGGGCTCAGGTCAAGTGAGTTAGGGAGTTGAGTGGAGCCTGGAGGTCAAAGTTGGGCATCAGGCTTCCTCGTCACTTAGGGTGTCTGTTTGGATCTAAGTCTAGTTGTCCTGGGGGAAGCTGAAAAGCCTGGACAGCCTCCAGACCAGGTCACTGAGAACTCAACTGGGGGTTTTAGAAGAGGCTAAATCTTCCTCTCTTTGGGGATTTCTGGCCAGTCTGGATGGGGACCTGGGAAGACCTCTCGACCCCTGCCTGGGTGATGGACTTACAATTCTGGCCACAACTTTGTGTGGCAGGCTGTGGGCTGGGATTTGAGTCCACATAATGACACTAGATTTGTGCCTCGGGGTTACAGACACGACCCAGGACAAGTGACTTCTGGCAGACTGGGGAATATCACGGGAAAAATCATCAAGCCTGCTGGCTGTCAACTTGGCAATGAGAGCTGGGTCCTGGCAGTAGCTATTCAGAGCTTGGTGGGGCGAGTCAGTGAAGTTCACCTCACGTGTTTGGGCTGGTCCACAAGTGCTCGGTTCAGGTGCTTTTTTAAGAGACTGTGTAGGCCAGAATGACCTCATATCAGGTGTCTTGACAGGTGGCCGACCCGTGAGAACAGGGCCCAGGACAGATCTCTTCTGGGTCGTTTGGAGAGGCATTGGCCTGGTGAGATGCTGGCAGAGAAGAAACTTCGAATTAGACACTCAGGAGTCAGAATTGTCAGACTGTATTAAGGGAAGGACTGACATATTTCACTAGACCATAGAAAACAAGTAAATAACAAACAACTTAGGACAAAGGGGAAATAGCAAATTAATAAAATAGATACGGGAAAGATAAAAAATACACATTAGGATGTTCTCTACATCAGGAGGAAAAAGAGGAACAAGAGTTTAAAACAGACAACACATGTGGGATTAAACTTCACAGAAAAAGACATACGAAGAGTCACTGTACATTTGCAGAGATGCCACTTCGGAGGTGGTCAGGGGAAAAAATTATAAGACTGATCTGATTTTCTCCCTATCAGATATGCCAAGGAAAAATTTCCTGATATTCTCTGTTGTTAAGATCAAGGGTACAACCATTTCCCTATGCAAGATGGAGAGTATAATGGCAAATGTTCTTTTTTTTTTTCTATTTATAGTAAATTTTATTTTATTTGTTTTTAATTTATTTTAATTTTTGTTTATTGCGGGTATTTATCCAAAGAACTTGAAAACACCAATTGGTAAAGGTACATGCACTCCTGTGTTCATTGCAGCGTTATTCACAATAGCCAAGACTTGGAAGCAACCTAAGAGCCCATCAAGGGGCGAATGGATAAAGGGGATGTGGTTTATATACACAATGGAATACTACTTAGCCATAAGAAACGATGAAATCCAGCCGTTTGTGACAACATGGATGGACATTGAGGGTATAATGCAAAGTGAAATAAGTCAGAGGGAGAAGGTCAAATACCGTATGATTTCCTTCATTAAGTAGTAGATAATAACAACAACAAACAAACACATAGAGACAGAGATTGGATTGGTGGTTACCAGAGGGTAAGGGGGGAGGGAGAAGGGTGAAAGGGATAATTCAGCACATGTGTGTGGTGATGGGTTGTAATTAGTATTTTGGTGGTGAACATGATGTAATCTATGCAGAAATAGAAGTACAATGATGTACATCTGAAATTTTTACAATGTCAAATGTTCTTTTGAAGACCAGTTTGGGAGTATTTACAAAAATTTAAAAGATGCCTTGTCTTATACAAGATCATAGAAGGCATCTCAGAAAACACTTCACACATGTACAGAAATGCCTCCACTGGCATTTGCTGGTCTGCATGAACAAAAGAGAAAACAAAAAATATTCAAATAAAGGAACCGGAATATGAAAATTACACAAATAAAACAGGACTCCTCTAGGCCAGCCTGGGTTTTAACTGCACACCTGAGGGGCATGGATGTGAAGTAAATTAGAGACAGAGAAGAGGACAGAGCTGGAGAGCAGGGGCAAGCGTCACCTTCAGAGGGACAGGATCCTGTGGATCCCATCCAGGGACTTGGCTTCTTCTCCTGGGGTCTCACGGGAAATTTCTGTGGTAGAGCTTTCCTCTGCTGCTCCTCCTGCCTGCAGAACAAATCATGTCTACTGTCTGGATGCCCCTGACATTCCTGTCCACATCAGTGAGGGAAAGAAAATCAGTCCTGGAGCCCAGTCTCAGCCCTTGTTGTAGGGCGAGGGAGGCATTTAACCCCCCAGGAAACTTTACAAAGGCAACTCCTTTGCAAAGTGGAGGCAGCCCCCACTTCCAGGAAGTGCCCCCTTCCCTACTGCAGTTTCAGCATGAAGTGCTCTCCTTCAGACTCAACTGCTTCTCTGCCTGCCATGTGCAACATCCTAAGATATTCCCTGGCCCTTCCCCCTTAGTGATTCTCGGGGCAAGAGTGAGCTCTGAGTGCTAATCCCTGGACGGCATGGAGCTCTACTTCTCTTGAGTCTTGTTGTCTGTACCCAAGATGGCTGTGCAGGAAGAGTAGAGGGGGGGACACAATCTCCTCAGGTTCCAGAGCCCAGGGATCATTCTGAATCTGTGATTCCCCACCTCTGTCTTGGTTCTATCTCTCTGTCAGTCTTCTTAAAGGACCCTAGAGACTGCAGTTCCTGGGGCTTCATGGGTTCTAGGTTCCTCCTTCTTATTGTAGCCCAAGGGTTGGAGGTCAAGCGCCCCATCCCAGCACTTCAGTGGGCACCTCCTGCTGCTGGCCGTGTGCCCAAAGGCCCCACAGTTCTTCCACTTCACCTGTGGGTGGAGGAGGAGAGTGGTCAGTGAATCAGCAGGAATCACAGGCAGCTTTCAAGGTTGATGTAAGGACAGATGTTTTGAGTTTGATATCAGTTTGGGGGAGAGGACACAGACCTGTGGCCCGTCAGTTGCCAGGAAATTCAAGATATTATGGTCCCGCCCAGAGTACATTTTAGAAAGGGATCTGAGAGGAAGGAATTTAGTATCTAAAGGTGATGGTTCTGAACTGTATTTGAGTATTGGACAAACACTAAGCTGGACAGGACATTTAATAGAGAATAAGGTTGCTCCTCAGCAACGGGCCCATCAGCCAGGTGAGGACATCATGAACCTGGCCAGCCTTGGATAAGTAAGAACACCTAAGTTGCAGATGCAGAGGTTTCCATGTGTAAATCCACTTTCTGGGGTCCATGAAGACCCTCTGGTTCTTGAAACATCCTAACCTCCACTTACACGGGCATCCTCCTCTCCTGGTAAAGGAGTCTTCTGACCCACCGTTCCCCTCTGTAGCTTCTTCAGATTCTGGACTATAGAGGATCTTTGGGGCTGATGGTGTGTATCATGACCTGCCATCTGCCTCATGTCCTCGGCTTTCTGGTCATTCTCCCTCAGGAATTGATTGTTGGTCTTCCTAGTCACAAGAAAAGGACAAAAAAAATTTATGTAGACACAGAGACAGAAGTCTCTGGTACCCCTACTTCTCTGAGTAGATGGGGGCTCACTGACCACTAAATCACACCCACAATGGTGTGCTCTTCCCATGAGCTGATGTCCCACTCTGTGTCATTGTGGGATCTTTTCCCATCATTACTTACTCCCAGAACAGGACACTGCCTGAGACAAGACTACTTGGTATACAA
Organism: Ceratotherium simum simum; assembly: GCF_057802395.1. NCBI lineage: Eukaryota > Metazoa > Chordata > Mammalia > Perissodactyla > Rhinocerotidae > Ceratotherium > Ceratotherium simum. The sequence goes on from NC_141932.1 coordinate 8,334,812, forward strand.
ATGGTGAAATTAGATTTGCAACCTTTAATGCCTGATTCTGGAGACTTTGTGATGATCAGCGTTACTTGTACAGTTCCTCCCTGAGAATTTTAATGTGACTTAGGCCTGTGTTCTAGGTTTTTATCCAGCCACTCCCTCCAAATTAAATCATCTACCAATAGTTATCAAAGCCAATACACAGGCAGCCAACAGCTATTCATTTTTTCCCCATATATTTACAGAAAACTCACAATTTTCACAGAACAACATCTTACTGAGAAAACCTGCCAGGTCCTTTGACAAAGCTTTGCAAAGATTGGATATGAAGCTAATGGGCGCCTGTGAAAGAAATACATGACCCCATAACCACATGCCAATTTTCAACAGAGGCATGCGCAAAGCCAAATGTGGATGAGCAATCTGAGGATGCCTGTGCAAGCTCACACATATGTGCAAATTCACACCAGACCACTCACAAATAAAAGCCTATGTATGTTGAGGGACTCACAAGTCAGAAGCCTCCAGGTATGTTCAGGCAGAATTCCAGAGCCCACACTGGTGTTCTGTAGGGAATCCCCCCAGGCCACACCCACATCACTCCGTGACATTTGTTCTACCTCTCCTCTGGGTGTCCATGGTTTTGTGAAGCTATGTGGGGCTGGTCCACCGAAGGCTGACATTTCTTATTCGAGACACAGCGGGCAATTGGATCCTCTCCCGGCATCAGAGGAAACCGTAGCAGAACCTCCACATCGGCAACGATGATCCATTTCTCTGCCGTGTCAATCTGAGAGAGAAAAAAATAATCAAGATACAATCAGAGTTCTGCATACAGAAAGAATCCTTGATATAATAGAAGATAAACAAACTCCCAATTTGTTGAGTTCCTTAATATAATGCTAATCAGAGCGTAAAGGTCCTTTCCTCCAATCCCACAATGAGTTTGCTGATGGCCTTCAAGTGGCACCAAGGGCTGAGAGCTGAGTGTTTAGGGAATGCTGTTGGACCCCAGGTGGGAACTGAGGCCATATCAGTTGCAAATGCCCCCGCCCATCTGACACTGCATGTCCAGTTCGTTGATCAATGCCCATGTATCCATGCTGCTAATCACTGAATTTGATCCCTGGTCATGGGAGGAGAACCTGCCCGGGCAGTGACGCAAGGCTTGGAGGCCACTTCATTCCTCCACATGTCACTTGCCCAGCATCTGCCATACTCACATCTCTTTGTGGAATCCCAAGCTGCTGTAAGAACTCTTTGCCCTGTTCCATTGAAAGCGTGTTGGGGTCCATCATTGTTGTGCTGTCCTGCAGATTCTGTTGGTCTGTGGAGGGTAGAAAATGAGACTGCTGAATTCTCCACCTCCCTGGGATCTCCCACATGCAGGATGCAGTCAGGTCCCATCTCTCTTCTCTGCCCACCATCTCACCTTTTACCTTTTGCTCACACTACATGTACATATCCTTCTAATAGCAGCACAGTACCAGTTTGAATGAAAATAAGGTGATAAATCAAAAAAAGTTTCTCCACTAGACTGAACACGTTTCCTATGTATGAAATGCCGATTCCTCATGTAGAGACCTTACATAATATACCATAAATCACTTGGAAAAATTGATGACGTAATTGACCTCAAAGGAAATTTAGTATATTAGAACACTGAATATTTTACACTTTTTATTCCATCTTTGTCATAATTTAACAAAATTAGATATAAATGTATTATTTAACTTCATAATATTACGTAATTTTTTAAATATTAAATACATTCCCCCAAATTTCTGAAATCAAAAATGAAATTTAAATGGAAATCATAAAGAAAAATAAAAAATAAGCACTTTCTGTCAAAACTTAGGAGCAGGACAAAACCTGGGTTCAGGGGAAATTCCTTAGTCTAAATAGACACATTACAAAGAAATGTAAAATTTATAGGAAGTGTTCATTTTAAGATATTAGAGACAGAACAAAAGATTACAAAAGGAAGAAAAAGATGGAATTGGTTTAATCAGGAAATGAATAGAATCTAATTGAAAAATAAATAGAATGTTACAGAAAAAGATATCATTTCCTTGAAAACAGCAATAGAATATATTACCACAGGCTGTCATAAAAAGATAATCAAATTTATCATAATAGATTATATTAGGCAAAAGAAAAGACAATTTTTCCATAGAAACAAGAGAGAAATGATCAGGGAAATGGTATATCTATCCTGTGGCAATCATATTTGAAAATATTTCATAAAATATTCTTTCCTCTTCAAATTTTGTTACCAAAATCCAGTAGTGAGGGAGCATTTTACAACTACAAATTAAGGTAGAATAATTCTTTCCTCTACATTGGACTGGGGGCTTCACAGCTGAGGTCCTGCTCTGATTTATTTATGGGGTTAGGATCAGGATCTTGAATTTTAACCAGCTCCAAAGAAGTTCTCATGAATACATTGGAATAAAAGGTAAATTAACAGGGGTCATCCCGGTGGCTTAGTGGTTAAATTCTCGAATTCTGCTTCAGGCCTGGGGCTCTCTGGCTCTGGTTCGGATCCTGGTATTGGACCTGCTCTCAGCTTATCAAGCCAAGCTGAGATGGCATCCCACATAGAAGAGCTACAACTCTACAACTATGATATACAACTATGTAGGGGGAGTTTGGGTGGGGGGAAAGAAAAAGAGGAAGATTGGCAACAGATGTTAGCTCAGGGCCAACCTTCCTCAGAAAAAAAAAGGTAAATTAACAAATCACTTAAAGTTTTCAAAGGCCCTCAGTCAAAGGTATCCATAAGTTTTACTCACCACCCCACACAAATCAGCAGTTGAGTGATCATTCCTTGGAAATTTTGATCTTTGTCTAAAAATTAACATTTCTGAAATATTTTTTGAATCAGGCTCTGTGCTAAGAAATGCTATGAAACAATTAACTAGTCCTTACCTCAACACCTAAGATGGCCCTTATAGACTTTCCTACTCTCCTATTACTCTGGGGGACAAACGAGGCCCCAAATAGTAACAGAAACTACCCTGAGGTCATGCTGTCTCTCTGTAGCCGCTCAGATATGTGGACACTGGGCAAGCTCCATTGGAGACAGAGCGGTTTCCAGGACGACTCAAGAGGAGATGCCTGAGAAGAAAGTCCTTTCTTCTGCTGGGCTTTATACTGCTTGCGGGCCCCCAGCACTTTCCTTCCCGATAATCCAATCATCTTAACCTAATCACGTGTGATCCAGTCACTGCAGCTCTCCCCTCCTGGTTAGACGGAATGTTTTATTGGCTGTTTACCGTTCCTTAGCACTTTCATCTCCTGTGTGTATATCTGAAACAATACACTATAATTTGGTCTTCGTCATTAGCAAAGATTTTTTTAAAAAATACACAAATAACTATATACTTTTAACCATATATAGTTTGTTTAAAATGTTTATATATATGTTGCCAATGAGAGAGTGTGTACATGTGTAGCGACAGGGGGTACATGGGAAATCTCTGAAACGTGTGCTAAATATTGCTATGAGCCAAAAACTGCTCTAAAATAATATAGTCTATTTTTATTTTTTTTTTTTTTTTTTTTTTTTTTTTTGGGATTTCTTTCTTTTTCTTCAGCTTTATTGAGATAAAATTGACATATAACATTGTGTAAGTTTAAGGTGTGCAACATGTTGATTTGATACACATATATATTGCAAAATGATTACCATCATAGAGTTCATAGAGTTAGCTAACACCTCTTTCCTGTCACATAATTCCCATTTCTTTTTTTTTTTTTTTTTTTTTTTTTTTTTTTTTGGTAATCAAATTTGTTTATTGCAGTAACATTGGTTTATAACATTGTAAAAATTTCAGGTGTACATCATTGTACTTCTATTTCTGCATGGACTACATCATGTTCACCACCAAAATACTAATTACAACCCATCACCACACACATGTACCGAATTATCCCTTTCACCCTCCTCCCTCCCTCTTCCCCTCTGGTAACCACCAATACAATCTCTGTCCCTATGTGTTTGTTTATTGTTGTTATTATCTACTACTTAATGAAGGAAATCATACGGTATTTGACCTTCTCCCTCTGACTTATTTCACTTTGCATTATACCCTCAATGTCCATCCATGTTGTCACAAATGGCTGGATTTCGTCGTTTCTTATGGCTGAGTAGTATTCCATTGTGTATATATACCACAGCTTCTTTATCCATTCGTCCCTTGATGGGCACTTAGGTTGCTTCCAGTCTTGGCTATCGTGAATAAGGCTGCAATGAACACAGGGGTGCATGTACCTTTGCAAATTGGTGTTTTCAAGTTCTTTGGATAAATACCCAACAGTGGAATAGCTGGATCATATGGTAGTTCTATCGTTGATTTTTGAGGAATCTCCATACTGTTTTCCATAGTGGCTGCACCAGTTTGCACTCCCACCAGCAGTGTATGAGAGTTCCCTTCTCTCCACAACCTCTCCAACACATGTTGTTTCCTGTCTTGTTAATTATAGCCATTCTGACAGGCGTGAGGTGATATCTCATTGTAGTTTTGATTTGCATTTCCCTGATAGTTAGTGATTTTGAACATCTTTTCATGTGTCTGTTGGCCATCTGTATATCTTCTTTGGAGAAATGTCTGTTCAGGTCTTTTGCCCATTTTTAATTGGGTTGGTAGTTTTTTTGTTGTTGAGATGCATGAGTTCTTTATATATTTTGGAGATTAAGCCCTTATCAGATGTATGGTTTGCAAATATCTTCTCCCAATTGTTAGGTTGTCTTTTCGTTTTGTTGATGGTTTCCTTTGCTGTGCAGAAGCTTTTTAGTTTGATGTAGTCCCATTTGTTTATTTTTTCTATTGTTTCTCTTGCCTGGTCAGATGTGGTGTTTGAAAAGATGTTGCTAAGACTGATGTGGAAATATAGTCTATTTTTAAAAATATTTATACATATGCCAACCTGCTGGCTGATTCATTCTGCATCTTGCAGGTGATGAGACAACTCAGTCTCCCCGTGGCAAGGAGCTCAGTGGCAACCAAGACTTCAGAGAAGTTGACGTCCTGGGCTCCAGTGAAAACCAAGGTTGATAATATTCTGGCTCAACCAAGATATGGAAACAACTTGTGTCCGTCGATGGATGAATGGATAAGATCAATGTGGAATATATACACAATGGAATATTCTTCAGCCATTAAAAATAATGAAATCTTGCCGTTGTGTAAATGTAGATGGACATTGAGGGCATTACACTAAGTGAAATAAGTCAGAGAAAGACAAATATGGTCTGATTTCACTTATAGGTGGAATCTATAAATAAATAGATAAATAAAATAAGCTCACAGATACAGAGAACAGATTGGTGGTTGCCAGAAGTGTGCATGTGGCTGGAGGTGGATATGAAATGGGGAAGTTGATCAAAAGGTACAAACTTCCAGCTATAAAATAAATAAGTCATGAGGATGTATGTACAACATGGTGACTATAGTTAATAATAATGTCTTGCATATTGAAAGTTGTTAAAAGAGGAAATATTAAAAGATCTTGTCACAAGAAAAATATTTTGTAACTATGTATGGTGACAGACAGTACCTAGACTTACTGTGGTTATTGTTTTGCAATATATACAAATGTTGAATCATTATATTGTACACCTGAAACTAATATAATTTTACCTCAATTAAAATAATTTTTTGAAGAAAAGAACGGGCTGTCTCATTGCGTGTGTGGGGATGAACTAGGGTATGTGGTGTCCCTGGGGGGCAGTGGGTCACACAAATACTTTATTTATCCACAGAATCAGAGCCCAGCTCAGATGGGGAGAACTCAGGAGGTTGGACGTCAGGTCCAGGGACAGATTCCTTAACAGCACAGGTAGCAGCTGCTTCTCAGCCTGAAGGAGAAGTGGAAGCAAGCAGGCACACAGGCATGGGCAGGGAGGGAGGTGCTCAGCAATTGAGAGGGATTTAGAGATCCCAGAACCCAGGGAGGATTTGGGGATTGAGGATGGAGTTTGGGGATGCTGAGAGAGAGTTTCAGTGATTTCCCCAAAGCCTAGTCTATGATGCTTCACGGAGGTGGGGTCCTCCTCTCTGGGAATGGCAGAGGTGTTTATGAAAGCAACCAGGGAGCATATATCAGCAGAACCCAGAGGAGCTATGTTGGTGAACCCACACAGGCTGGGCCTCCATGACAGGCCCTGACCCTGGTGGGGAGAGGTGCTGGGATTGGAGAGTTCTGGTGTACACAGGGCTCTGAGTTTCTAACCTGTAAATGTGCACTGAGGAAAAATGCCCAGCCACACTCCACCAAGGGAGGAGCTCTGGAACTGGTAAGAGACACCATGTATTTGATGTGTATGAGTGTGCATGCCTGTGTTTATATCTGTGTGTTCGTAAATATGTGCGCCTGTGTCATCACGTATGTGTGTGTGCTCACATGCATGTGAAGCAGAGGGTGTCCACCATTATGGAACAAATCCCAGACTTGCAAATTGAGAGGCATTGGATAGTGAACCTGAACAAAATACAGATTTGTTTGTAGGAAAAGGCAAAGGGTTAATCTGAACTCCCATTTTATATTTCTTCATGAATTATAAGAGCAAGCAGTGGTCATTTCTGAAAATTCAGCAAAAAATAAGTGGAGAAGACTGTGGTAACTATCCAATGAGTTGTTTATCTCCTAGATAAAGAAATAGCATGTTACCCCTTCTGATCCATATCATCTAGACTTCCAAATTAATTGGCATTGAGTGATTCCCATCATGTTCCTCCTTTTACTTGTCTCTTTTTGAAAATCCTTCTCTGGTTCTTTGGTTCCATTTCTCTGCTCATAATTTAATGATCGTTCTGCTCAGTGGTCTGAACGTTAGGAATAACTCACTTTTGGCTGGAAGAACTTGCCAGCACAGCAGAGCATCCAGTGAGACCTCTAGGAATTAAAAATAGCCTCTACCAATCATTTACAGGCCCCTCTGTAGATGTTAACTAGAAACTTGTAACTGGTTTTGGTAATTAGCAACTTTGGAAAAAAATTTTTCCTAAATGTTCTCAACTCCCCGCACCTGCAGTGTCACTGCCACGATAGGTGAAATAATAATTGCAATTCTGAGGGGAGGTGAGGTCACCAGATCTTAGGATCTGGCTGCCTCCCTCCCTCCCTGTGCTGGCTGCCATGACCTTCACACTGAGCTCAACAGCCAAACAGCAGGACCGATTTGGGAGAATCTTTTCTATTTCAGTCTGAAAGGCAAAGTTGGTAAGGTGTGGATGCCTGTCAGGAGTACACATGGGTAAGTAATCATGTGGAAAAAAGGGGTTGTTCTGGGTTTGAAATTGGTCCAGTGCCAAAGCCACACAGCAGGAGGAATCCTTCTGCGGCATGAGCTGAGTTGGTAAAGAGATGGGGTTGGAGACTTTACACCAATCTCTGACTGTAACTCATGTGATGTAGTGTAATCCACAATGATACTGATTGTTGGTATTTAATTCAGTGAAAAGAAATCCTGATTTTTAAGGGAATTAGGACCTGTAGTTCTGAAACCAAATGCTTTCAACCTACCTTACAGAAATCATAGACAAAATTTTTAGGATTGCTAGAGATGTACCTAGAATTCCTCCATGTGTGTAATAAAGACTAGGATAAAGAAATCTGTAGGAATCATGTAATCTTGTGAAGAAACAATGCATGCCAGTGACAATTGCCAGAATAGAAAAGTTTTCTCTAAATCTGCGAGCATGATGTGCTTAATGGAGACAGTTGTATCTCTACTGAAAACATCATGGTCTGTTGATCATGGTGTAACCGAGTGAAAGGGGCTCGTGCTGCTCACTGCAATCCGGTGCCAGTCAATTGCAAATGAGCTGGTGGTTAAGAAAGGAAAGTTTATACGATTAGCCAGCAGAACTGGAAGATGGTGGACTAGCGTCCTAAAGAGCCATCTTAAAATCATACAGAATCTTCGTGCAGTTATATAGGAGAAATGGGCAGGGAAGGAGGGGGTTTAGGGACATCAACCATCCAGTGTGATGAACTTCAAGGAGCCACATTATCTCTTTCTTCTGTCATTTGTGATGGGTACCAATACAGAGTTTTTCTTTCTGGAGGTCATCATGTTCCTGGGAACTCAAAAAACAATGTTATCATCTTATCATAGCTTGGAGATATATGTAAGCAAGAGTCATAATACTAGCATATCACGTATCTTGCAAAAGGGAGAGGTGCTTAATCATCTAGGCTACATGCAGGCTAGAATGTATTCACAGAGACTAGTGAATCAGAGTCGTAGTCACAATATTGCCTCCTTTCCATAAGAAGGTTTCCCTCATGCTAACTTAAGATCTAGCTGTTACAGTGGTGAGACTGTTTTCTCTCTTGAAGCTAGGGAAACAGCATTTAAGGAAAAGATGACTTTATAATGATGGGTTTCAGACAGTAGCTGTCAGAGTCAAATGTATCCTGTCATATTTTCTCTAATATCAATCACAAATTCTATCATGTCAATTTATAAAGCACACAATATTCACACATAAGTGTTTCCAATTTGCCTGTCATATATTAGTATATTTCATAAAACTTACTACATGGCTAATAGTTTATAATAAGGTATTAATAGGTAAGTGTATGCTCTAAAATTAGTGATACTTTTTACCTTACACCGTTTTATCCCGTATTAGTAGTCCATGTCCCATATTTGAGGGCGAGACGAGAGACTGTGATAGATATCATTATACTTTTGTTCATAGCATAAAAGCAAATGCCCAAAATAGTTTTGCTTTCTGTTTCCATCCTAATATGGAGCCATTTTTGCATTCATTCAGTTCAACTTGTCATGGGACATGTTCCTATAGGACGAACTTGCAATTAGTGCACTTACATTTTCTTAAATCTCTAAAGTTCTATTCATTTTGATATTGGCCTATAGAATCGATCTTTGCACATCATGGAAAATTGGCACAACAAAAATTATGAAGTAACCTACTACCAAACAAAAATAAAATGACAAAGTTGAAAAGAAAACTATATAGAGAGATGATTCCAAGGACACAGCTATCGAGCTTACTTCGTGTAGCACAGCGGTGAAATGCACTGTCTTTGCAAACAACCCAGCCAGATTCAAGTCCGTACTTTGCTCTATGTAGGATATGAATTTAGACAAATCATTTATCTTCTCTGGCTATGTTCTCCTTGGCTTTAGGATGAAAGTAATAGTAGCGATGTCTCACAGGTTTGTTAAAAATAAGTTACCACATGTATGACCTTTATAGCAATGATTCATACATTGTAGGTGCTCTTCAAAGGTTATACATTCAACTCTTGAAAGTCTCTTAATGAAAGAACAATGTTAACTATTTTTCCTTTTAAGCTTCATTGATAAATAATTGATATAGCATAAATTGCACATATTTAATGTGTAAATTTGATGAGTTTGGAAATATGCATACCTCCATGATACCATCACCACAATCAAGGTACTAAACATGTCCATCACCTCCAAAAAATTCCTTGTGCTGCTGTATGTGTGCATGTGTGTGTGCGTGTGTGTGTGTGTGTGTGTGTGTTTGAGGTAAGAACACAACATGAAATATATTCTCTTAAAATATTTTAAAATGCGCAACACTGTACTGTTAATAATAGGTGTTATATTGTACAGCCAATATCTACAACTTATTCATCTTGCATAACTGAAACTTTATGCACATTGAACAGTAATTTCCCATTGTTCCCTGCCTCCAGCCCCTGGCAACCACCGTTCCATTCTCTGCTTCTATGAGTTTGATTGTTTTACATTCATCATATAAGTGGAATCATACAGTATTTTTCCACCTATGACCGTTTATTTCACTTAGCACAATGTCCTCTATGTTCACCCGTGTAGGATATCCTTCTCTTTGAAACTGGATAATATTTTACTAAATGTATATACCACATTTTCTTTATCCATTCATTAGTCAATGGGCATTTCAAAATTGTTTCCATACTTTGGCTATTGTGAATAATACTATAATGAATATGGGCATGCAGATATCTCCTTGAGATCTTGATTTCAATTCTTTCAGATATATACCAAGTGGGATTGCTGGATGTTGTAATAGTTCTATTACAATTTTATGAGGACTGTTTTCCATAGCAGCTGCAATATTTCACATTCCTACCGACAGTGAATAAGGGCTCCATATTTTCCACATCCTCACCAACACTGGTTAACTTTTGTCTTTTTTGGATAATAGCCATCCTAACAGATGTGAGGTAACATCTCATTGTGGTTTTGATCTCCATTTGCCTGATGATTCATAATGTTGAGCACTTATTCACATACTTGCCAATCATTCATACGTTCTTTGGAGAAATGTCTATTCAAGAACTTTGCCCATTTGTTAATTGGGTTATTTGGTGTTTCTCCTGTTGAGTTGCAGGAGAGTCTTTTGTATTTGGGATATCAACCCCATAGCGATAGATGGTTTGCAACTATTTCCCCCCATTCTGTAGGTTGCCTTTTCACTTTGGTGATTGTTCCTTTGCTCTGCAGAAGATTTTTTTAGTTTGATATGGTCCCACTTGTCCTTTTTTGGATTTGTTGCCTGTGCTGTTGGTGTCACATCCAAGAAATTGTTGCCAAGATCCACGTCAAGAAGCTTTCCCCCTATCTTTTCTTGAAGGAGTTTTACAGTTTCAGGTCTTCTGTTTAAGTCTTTAACCCATTTTGAGCTGATTTTTGTGTATAGTGTAAGATAGGGGTCTAATTTCATTCTTTGACCTGTGGATATCCAGTTTTCCCAACACCATTTCTAAGGAAAAACTAGTGAGAAGTGGAGAATATTGGACTTCAGTTGACATGGTACATGAAGCCCACACCTCTTGTTCCTGTGCAGGATCTTCTGGTTCTGAAGACAAATTTCAGTCACTGGAAACTCGCAGAATGCCCTCCGGAGATGTGGTCTTAGGAGTGATCTTCTTAACGCAGACCATGGTTGGACTCCTGGGGAATTTCTCTCTTCTTTACCATTATCTCTTCCTTTACTTCACTGGGGTCAGGTTAAGGTCCAAGGATTTGATTCTTAAGCACATGATTGTAGCCAACTCCTTATCCCTCCTCTGTAAAGGAATCCCCCAGACAATGGAATCTTTTGGGTGGAACCATTATCCCAGTGATATTGGATGCAAACTTCTCTTCTATCTTCACAGAGTGGGCAGGGGTGTGACCCTTGGTACCACCTGCCTCTTGAGTGTCTTCTGGGCCATCACAATAAGCTCCAGGAACTCCAGGTGGGCAGAGCTTAAAGTGAAAGCTGTCAATTACATTATCCCTTCACTTTTTCTGTGCCGGATCATGCACTTGTTGGTAAATGTCATTTATCTTATGTTTGTGAGTAGCAATTTGAGCAAGAAAAATATCACAAACCAAAAACATTTTGGATACTATTCTACTATTCGTGATGATAAAACCAGAGACTCGTTGTATGCAGCACTGCTCTCAATCCCTGATGTTTTCTGTTTTGGGCTCCTGCTCTGGGCAAGTGGCTCCGTGGTTTTCATCCTCTACAGGCACAAGCAGAGAGTCCAATATATTCATAGGACCAACGTCTCCCCCAGATCCTCCCCTGAGTCTAGAGCTACCCAAAGCATCCTTGTCCTCGTGAGCACCTTTGTATCTTTTTACTCTCTCTCCTCCATCTTTCAAATTTGTATTAGTATTTTTGACAATCCCAAATGGCTGCTGGTGAATATCTCAGCCTTAATCAATGGATGTTTCCCAACTGCCTGTCCATTTGTTCTCAGGAACCGTGACTCCAGCATATCCAGGCTCTGCTTTGCACCTATGTGGATTGCAAAATCCCCTAAACACATGATAAATAAATAAATTGTATGTTTTGGCATAGTGTTCAGTTGTTTATTCAATCATCCCCTGAATTGTAAGCTTAATTATGGAACAATCACCTTGCCAGAAAGTGGTAACGAAGAGAGGGTGAGCTTCTGTCCCCAAAATAAACAATAAATAGTAATAGTAAATGTAAATAAAACCTCATGTAATTATTATGAAAATACTTGTATAACTTTAATTTTATTCACACTTCCAATGGAGTAGCTCAGAGCCGGTGCAACTGAAAAAAAAATAACACCTGAAACAAATCTAGAGGTTGTGGGGAAGTCTTAGAGTGTGTAACTTTTAATGTGACATATTAAATCTATCCAGAAATTAACTAAGCATGGAATTGTTGGGAAAGTTACAGGACAAAGTGAAATGTGCCATAGTCATTCAAGAAAGTGAAGAAAATAATTTTCTCAGGTAATAAGGAAGTAGTATGGGGTGAAGCGGGAGTGCAAATTTGGATTCAGTTAGGAGCATTTTAGGCTAAATTATAATATTTCAACTTGATCCCCCCCTGGAGGTTGTACAGCTGACTGTTCCAATCCAATCAGGTGATTGGTTTCTGGTGTTCACTCCCCTGTAGGGACACAGCTACACACACACACACACACACACACACACACAGGCACACACAGGCTCAGATTTCAGTTACTTCATTAGCATAACAAAGACACTTCTACCATTCAGGAAATTCCAAGGGTTTTTGAAGCTCTGTGCCAGGAACCTAAGACAAAGACCAGATATATAATTTTTTATTATACCACAACTTCCAATGACCAAAGATGGAGCAATTTAAGCAACAAAATAAATTGCACAGCATTGAGTTATAACACAAAGTATAAAATAAATATAAATGAGTTCATGCTGATATGAATGAATACTTGAATCAACAAATAAAGGAGGGAGAGGAGACACAGATTCCACACAGTAAAATGGCAACTGATATATGTGGCTACTTAGTCCTCCAGTAAGTGGAACTTTATTCAACACCCCACCCCCACCCCAAACACACACCACACAGCATTTAACTTTACAGTGGAGAAGCCTGATAAACACTCTCCTAACTAGCTGACCAAGATTAACATCGCCTGAGACAATGCAGCTTTAACTGCGTGAAATGTCTGGGAGTATATGATGTGGTTTGATGTGATACTCCTCTCAGAAACACATCAACCAAATTCAAGTTCAGTTAGAAGCATTTTAGGCTAACTTATAAAATGTGTACATCCTTTGAGAGATGGTTGTCATTTAAAATCTGATTACATGGAGGAATATCAGCATATTTAAAACATTTTCATATAGAAATGGCCAAATGGACCTGGGTTGGGACAAAGGAGAGCACAAAAACATGTTTTCACTGATTTAAAAAAAATGAGATGAGTGTCAACACTAAAAGAATAAATACATAGACACATGCTGTCTGGGATAAAATTGTGTGGATTTGTAGAAGGTAGATTTCTTCTTTAAAATGTGAAGATGCCAACTGGCCATGTTGGAAAGAAGGAGATTTGGGGGGAGCACTCTCCAATCTCTAAGGTGAAGAAGTAAGAGGATCCTTCCATTTTATTGAAGTTCATGTCAATAGATAAAGAAAATGTGTTATATAAATACTCTAGAATATTGTTCAGCCCTATGACAGAAGGAAATCCTGTCATTCGCCACAACATGGATGGACTTTGAGGGCACAATGCTAAGTGAGATAAGTCAGACAGAGAAAGATAAATACTGTAAGATATTACTATATGTGGACTCTAATAAAGGCAAAACTCATGGAAACAGAGAGAGGAATGGTCTTTGCCAGGCAAGGGGGCTGGGGGAAATGGGGAGGTGTTTGTCAAGGGTACAAACTTCCAGTTATAAGATGAATAACTTCCGGGGTTCCAATGTACAGCATGGTAATTATAGGAAACAATTCTGTATTATATACTTGAAAGTTGCTAAGAGAATAGATTTTAAATATTCTCACCACAAAAAAAAAAGGTAATTATGTGAGGTGATGGAGGTGTTAACTATCCCCGTTGTGGTATTCATTTCACAATATATGTGAGTATCAAATCATCACTTTGTATATCTTAAACTTATATCATATTATATTTTCATTTTATCTCAATAAAACTGAGGGAGAGAGAAAGACTTATCACCCTCACACTGCTTGCTTGATATGTTAGAATCCCTTCCATATTGTGGGAGCTGCCAACTGTTTTGCCTCTCTCTGTTTCTCTTCATTGGGATATTCCTGCCAGGCACTGCAGACCTTGTGCATATTGTGACTGCCAGCATGGCAATGAGACTGGGGTCCTCGACAAAGTGCTTGGGTGCAGCATGGGGCCCGTGGAGAAGTCCACTTCCCATCCTTAGGCTGGTCCATGAGGTAAGAGGGAACTCAGTTCGAGTCTTTGGATGGAAAGCTGCACCAGGTAGATGGATCTCATCTCAGGTTTCTTGACAGGTGGATGGCTTGTGAGAACAGATCCAGGACTGATCTATTCTTGGACGTATGGATGGTCATCAGCCTGGTACGATGCTGTGTGAGAAACACCATTCGAATAAAATGTGTTTGACTCTCAATGAAGAGTAAAAAGAGAACTCAATAAAAAATGACATAGAGCCTATGAAAATATCTCACAGTAAAAGAAAAGAAATGGACATTTCACATATAAAGAAGCATCCATGCTCAATGGTGGTCAGAAAAAAATAAGTTATATAATAGCATATGTTTGTTCTGTGACCCTCAGTTTGTTAAATTAAACGTTTACTAATATTGTCTCTCTTTAAGAGGAGTAGACACACACCATTTCATACGTGCTTGCAGAGGATATAAAGGGCTAATGTCTTTTTGAAAGACAATTAGGGAATCTTTATCAAAAGTTGGAAGATGCATATTCTTGTGTATAAGTTTCTGCCTCCTGGAAGACACTTGGACATGTGCACAGAAATGCCCCCACAGCTGTTGCTGGTGGACATGTAAATAATAGCAAAAATAGAAAGAAAAATACACGTATCTCAGAAATCCCATTGGTCACCAGCACTTTTAAGATAATCCCCCCACATGAGAGACACAGAGCAAAGCAAATAAGGAGACTTGTGAAGAGCAACAGAGCAAAGACCCAGGGTGGGAAACACCCTCAGAGTCACCAGATTCTGTCATTTCCTTCCAATTCTGCTGTTGCCTCTCTTGGAGTCTCCTGGGAATGAATCTTCAGGAGTAGAATCTTCCTCTGTACCTCTTCTTGCTTACAGAAGAAATCATGTTAGGTGTCTGGACCTGCCTCCACTCCTGCCCCTCCCTGGGGACTGGGAAACAAGGGCACAACCCTTACTCCTGTTTTGGTGTGAGCGAGGCATTGAAGGTCCCTTGAGCTTTGCCAAGTATTCTTCTTCCCTCATGTCAGATCCAGCCCACAACTCCAGGCAGCCCCCCATGGTTTCTCGAGGTACACTCGAGAGATGATGTACTTTCGTTTAGACTCTTTTGCTCTTCTGTCTGCCATATGCAGTTTCAAGACATCCCTGTACCCCCAGGACTCCCTGAAATGACCCTCTAGGACTACAATGAGTGAATGTTTCTCTTCTCCAAGCATTTAAGAAATTTTAACATATATATATATTTTATATAGAAAAAACATATATATTTTTAACAATATTATATGTTAAAAATTATATATATAATCATATGTAACATATATATATATATTTTAAACATGATATATTATTTTGCTCTCCTGAGTGAGGAACCCTGGAAGATATTGAGCTCTTTGTATACTTCTGCTGAATTTCTCCCTCTGACCTTGGAGATGGCTGTGCACACAGAAGGAAAAAAAGACATTAGAATTCCCGTGTCCAATATCCCTGGATTCTAGTTCAAATGTTGGTTTCAACCACCCAGATTGCTCACCTTTGCCTCTTTCCTTCTCTCTGGCACTCTTGCTAAAAGATCCTGGGATCTGGAGTTTCTGGGCGTTCCTTAGCTACAGGCTCTCCTTTTCCTTATAGAACCCAAAGGCTGGGGGACAAGAGCCCCACCCCTATACTTTACAGGACACCTCCGGGTCCTCACTATGTGTCCAACGGACTGACATTTCTTGCTCATTATCTGTGGGTTGAAGAGGAAGGTGATCAATGAGTCAGCATCAATTACAGGCAGCTTTCAAAGGTTGACATTAGGACACATTTTTGGATTTGGGTATCGGTTTTTCAGGAGGGGGCACAGACATGTGGCCAGTTAAGTATCTGGAAATTCATGATTCAAGAGTCATATCCACCACTCATTTTAAATACGGACACCTGGAGAAAGGATCAAAGGGTCTGAGGATGATAATGATCCAGCTGTCCTTCTCAGCTCACATTGTGGATGCTGAGCAAATTCCGTGGGAAATATTGGGACTTCCAAGATAATTGAGGAAGGGTGAGAAAAAGCGGCAGTTTCCCTCTCATGCTTGCTTTTTTACTGCCTCACGAAGCCCTGCTCAAGCACTGGTGCGAAACTAATCAGCTCAACGCAATCGAATCTGATATAATTATCTTCCCCACTCCCAAATACAAAGGGCTATTGATTTCCTGTTTACTTTTCCTCTGCATTCTTATTTTACCTCACATGTATCTATCTGATATAAACGACTATAATTTCATCATTCTCATTTCCAAGCATTTAAGAAATTTTAACATGTATGTATACACTTTTAACACTATATATTATTTTCTTCAAGTGCAAAATACTTATACACATGTCAATATACTGTCTAATTCTGTATCATGACCTCTCTCAATTGTTTCTAAAAAATCTCCTTGTTACACATGTACCTCTAGTTTATTCAGTTTCACCACTGTGTGTTATTTCTTTGTGTCAGTGGAGTGGACTTTTTGAGTTTAATCCCCTAGACTATTGATGCACATTTATGTTGTTTCCAATATTTTCCTTCCATTATCAACACTGCCATGAATATACTTAGGCAATCTCCTTGTTTCCATGAACATAAAGTGAGGAAATGAATTTCTGGATCATCCTTTACATGCATTTTTGTGTTTATTTCATGGGACCACATTGTCCCCTGAAGGGGTTAAGACAGTATTACCCACAGTACCTGCGGAGGACAGTCTCCGGTTCCCACATCATTGATACACTGTGTAATGCCTGAAATTTTACTGCTCGCTTGAATGTGAAATCGTGGTGTGTTCTAATTTGCATTTGTTTTATTATTAACAACGGTGTATGTAATGTAACATAATATTCATCATGAGTTTGCTAACGTGAGAATTCTGTTTTCAATTTTTTTTCAACTTACTTTGGTTTGTCTCTCTTTTGTTTTGAATCAGTAGAAATTAATTTTTATATATTCTAGATACTGCTTCTTTATGAATGATGGGAAATGCAAGTATACACTTCCATTTTGTAACTGGTTTTAAATTATATTTACAGACAGAATGTATCGGTTTTAATGTCATAATAAGTAATAGTAATGTAGAAATTTTGTTTAGATCTTGGTTCAAAAAAACAAAAATAAAAAAATTGATGGCTACCAGAGGAGAATGTGGTGGGGAAGAGGGCAAAAGGGATAATTAGGCACATATGTGTGGTGATGGATTGTAATTAGTATTTGGGTGGTGAACATGAGAACATGATGTAATCCATGCAGAAATAGAAGTATAATGATGTACACCTGAAATGTACACCACATTATAAACAAATGTTACCGCAATAAAAAGACAAAAAAATAAAAAAGAAAAAGAAGAAGAAGAAAAGAAAACAAAATGTGTTGGAGTACAATGGGAGAATGTGAATATGAACTGGATATTAGACGACCTTAAGAAATTATAAGACTAATTTTGGGTTAAAATAGCCTGGGGGTCTTCTTATTCTCATTTATATCCTTGAAGAATTATTTATTAGAGATGAATTTTATGGATCATAACTTATTTACTAGAGAAATACATAATTCTAGGATTTGCATTAAAGTACTCCAGCTCCATTTCCCACTCAACCCCCACTGGAAAGGAGAACTTTGGAATGGATGACAAAAGATTGGCAAAACATTGGCACATTTTGAAGTGGGTAAACAGAGATTCACTTTATTTTCCTTAATCCTGTGAATGTTTAAAATGTCCATAATGAAAGCTTTAAGGAAAATAAATCATTAGTGGGAAACTATGTTTACAATTAATTATTTTTGTTTCATTGCTGGCTTCACTTTTATACAAAGATATGATATTTGTCAGACATATTCATAGCTAAAACTGACTTGTAAATTTTCCTACAGTGAAATCCAAACCTTACTGATGCAGGGCAGAGTTTCTTCACTCTTTTGCTAAGAGTCGGAACAGGAGAGGGAAATATCAGTTTGCATAAAACTTCTGGTAAACACATTTTTTAAAGTTCAATTTTCATGTGACTTATAGAAAATGAAATTATCAGAGAGAAGAACATTGAAAATAGATACATTTCATTGTTATGGAAGAACTCTTCTGATGAGTCTGTGTAATCCCTGCACCCTTGGGCAAGCGTCACTTCTCACTTCACGGTGGAAGCAGCAGCACAAATTTAGCCAAGATCTTCAACAGTGTTGGGTGGGAACTAGGACAGAACTAAGATATCGAGGAGTTCCCTCTCTTCCAGTCCCTCCGTCCCCTACTTTGCTTTTTGACATCGTGAAAGGACTGTGGAAAAGTGTTTCCTAATCTGTGTGGGGTTCCCCAGGACAGCTACAACCAGCAACGTTCCTAATCTGAGCTCAGCTGAGGTTCTGATGAGTGGCCAGAAAGTGGGATATTTTCAGCCAATAGGAGCGAGCCACGCCCTGCTAAGAGACTAATTAAAGGCATGTCCATCAGGCCAACCTTCACTTCTGACTCTGGACGGTTGGAAAGAGCGTCTTTCGTTTCGGCTTCCAAATGGAAACAGCAACTGAAGACCAAAGCCTCCATAGCCCCTCCATCCCATGCCCCACTGACCAGCCCACTTTCCAACACAACTCCCTTAAAGAAAGGGGCTCAGATGTGGAGGAGGAATCATTCCAAGAAAAAGGCAAGACATTCCCTTCTCAGTTAAGAGATAGCTGCACCCAAAGGCAAGGTAGGGCCTTGGGCTGTCAGTATGGAGGCTGCAAGTAGGGGTGGGATCAGGGATACCTACTTTTGTGTGTTTGGTTGGGTTTTAGTATGAGATTGATGACAGGAAACGTCACCTAGCCTTCAGGAGGGCTTTGAGAAATGTAACTACGATACTCTGGAACCATGTTACTCCAGTTCACACTGCATTCTGACCAAACAGCCGCAGTGGAGAGAACTGCCAACAAATATGGGTCAAGGATGGACTAGGGGGTTCTTTTGCCTCGAAGGAGGCTGGTCGCCTAAACTCCTTCTTTTTCTCCAAGGTCTTGAGCCCAAGACAGATGAGGAGAACTCCAAGGAAACTGAGCTCAAAGGCAGAAACAACTGCATTGCTCCATCAGGTAAGATGTGATTCTTCTGGGGAGGAGAGACAGGACATGGAGCAACTCAGTCTCCCTGAGAAGAGACCTGGGTGCGCTTTCAAAGCCAGGCCTTGCAGATCCTGGACTCCAGGCACAGCTGGAAGTATTGGTTACAACCTCGGCTCCTTCTGCGTCCAGATCAGACTAGGTTTCCAGGGTCTCCGGTTGCAGGAAGTCACTCAAACTCTGACTTCATCCACAGAATCAGAAGGCTGCTCCCATCAGGAGAGCTCAAGGAAGAGGAAAATGGGTTCCGTGGACAGCGCCCGCAACACAAGTAGGATCTTCCATGGTGGTCCGGAAGGGTACGGACAGAAAAGCAGGTACCTATCCAGTGCGTGGGCACGAAGGGGGTTGTTCAGTGGCTGAAGCGGGTTTGGAGACTCTGGGATCCAGGGAGCATTTGGGGACCCAGGGTGGGCGTGACACTGCCTCATGCTAGAGATGAGGGGGCGGGAAGGAGCAGGAGCTAGGTGGGATTCACAGGAAGGCGGAACGCGCATGGTGGGATCCCCGCCATGGCGGTTCATGGGAATTGATCTGGCAAGTCTCTCACCCACTTACTTCCTGTGCAGGGGCTTCTCCAAATGAGCGCAATATGATTTTGGGTAAAAACAAACCGAAGGTCCCCGACGCAGGCCACAGCAGTGAACGTGAAAAGACCCAGGATGCCTGCCCCAGGAGACCCCGGAGGAGGAGCACTGGGCGCAGCAAGCGGCCCAGATCCAGGTCTCCAGGAGACCAGCCGCCTCCACTTCGGAAAACCCTGGTGACCTCCCTGCGCACCATATCTGAGGCCATTTATCAGGACGTAGTTCAGGCGCAGATCCAGCAGGTGCATTCGCCGCTGCCCTGGGAGCAGCTCGCCCAGCTCGCCCAGCTCGCCAGTCTCCGGGGGCCTCTGTCCGACCTGGAGCAGACCTTCTACGCCATGGCCACCCAGGCGGCCTATGTCTTACCTGCTAAGGGCTGACTGCTCCCAGCCCCACTCCCAGGACCCCAGGGTCCAGCTGAGAATGGAGGAGAAGCCCAGAGCTCCTCCTAGGAGGGAGAGTGGTCCCCCTCTTCCCCCGAGAGGAGACAGCTGAGGCTGTCAGAGGACCCGATTAGGCTTCAGTGAAGGGAACTGACTATTCTACAGAAGATGCATCTCTGGGAGTGAGGACAAAGCCCTGCTACTCCTGGGACTCTTCCAGATGACCAGCAGGGCCTAGTTCTGACACAGTGTGTTACTAAAAAGTAGAACTTGGGTGGTCATAGAAAAGAAACTTGAAAAATAGACTCAGAATGGTGAACTCTGGGTTTCCTTGAGGACTAGGATCACAAAATTTAAGTTCCATGTTAGACATTGTATGTATTCTGAATATGTTAGGACAGTCGAGCATTATTTTATAATGAGAACAAATATCAGATTGTAATTCCCATGTGTTTGTATATTTTAAAGTGTAGCAAAGTCAGCATAGATTTATGTCCCCTCCTCCCTTCAATTCTGAAAGGCTGTAGCTCTTCCCTGTCTTCCCCGCCATCTGTGGAGTACTGATATTGACAAGCCTTCAATAGCCTTCTCTATGGTGAAATGTGTTTATTTATCAGTTTCATGAAATCATGGTGAAGTCACCATGTCACTTTTATGTGCTTTTTACTTTATAGAAAACCCGAGACAGGATATGTTAAATCTTATTGACCGCATGTATTTATTCTTCAGCTGGCTCATATTATATGCTGAATTTTAAAATTTCTTCTATGCTATAAATTTCAATATAACCTTTTTTTACTAGACGATATTAAACCTAGTATAGATATTGTCAATTATCTGCATATTGTTTTTTTTTATTGTATATAGTTTTCTGTTTGCATTTTACACTGAGATCATGCCATTTTCCTCAGATGAATGTATCTCATTTCATGTAAGAAAAATTACATTTAACTTTTGGCATGTTTTATCTTTTGTCTTATACTTTCCGTATTACATAGTGATGAAATAAATACTAATGTTTTTCAGATATTGTATATTTTCGATAATTAAACATATGCACCCATATTGAATTTGTTTCATTAAATCTGTGTGTTAGGAGGCTGTTTTCTTTCCAAGTCCATTTCATGTCCACCTTGACTCTTCTACACCTCACAGCTCTTGTTGTAAGTAGAGGATTGCAGTTTAGCATTCCAGTGAAGGTTGCCAATTCAATGATGTTGTAGTCCAAATCAATTTGAACCCATGACATGGCTTCAAAACATACTAAACAGGTGCCTACATATGTACAAAAATTACGATATGCAAGCCACATCTGGAGATCAGGGATGCAATTTCAAAATGACAATATAAAATACCTAACAATAAATCTAAAAAAATGTATCAAGCATATATGAGAAAGATCATACAAAATTTCTGAAATATATGTAGGCAGACATAAACAAATATAAAATCACATCATGTTCGTGGGTAGAAAAACTCAAGATTATCAAAACATCAATTGTCCCTAAGCTAAGTTAGATTTAATTTGGTCACAAACCAGAGAGTTCCATCAATTAGCTTTTGGACTAGGCATGTTATTGAAAAAAAAATCCATTAAGTGAAAATACAAATAAGGATAGGCAAGAAAACTGTCAAAAAGAGAAAAAAAGAGGATAAGATTTTATTGAAGCAAGCTTCAGAGCTCTCTTGTACGAGGTTGTACCTAAAGTCATTAATGTATCATACACTAAAAAAATCTATTGAGAGGCTAGATATCATTTTCAGTGTTCTAAACACTTATGTGTTCTCAGCAGAACAATAACTACAGAAAGGGAGAAGTTTATGAGTCCCTCACAAATAAAACCACCAGCATCAGATGGTTAAATGGACAGATTCTACAATTCCTTTAACTCTCAGATAAGCCAATGCTGCTTACTCATTTAAATAGTAATGGATATTCACCATATTTTTCTACACCTATTTTGGGCTGAATTTTCAGCAACCAGCTCTCATTGCTTTTGTAATTAATGAAGAAACAAAATAAGATTTGAAATAAATCGTTTGTTTTTTTCTAAACACAAATATACAATGGGATCCATGTCCACTGGCTAGTACTACCCACATCCAAGTCAGGGATTAGAGCCATAATGGTGGACAATCCACACTGCACAAACACACACACCAACACACAAACATTTACACATAGATGCAAACACATGTGTATTCAGAGCACACACTCAAATACACAGCCATATGCCCTCACACACTTACCCGCATGCTCGAATACACTTTCCTTAGCAAACTCACACTTGCCCTCAAATACACTTTCCTTAGCAAACTCACACTTGCCCATACACTCATCAAAGACAAGCACATACTCACATTTACACACACTCACCCATACTCACACATTCCCATTTGTATAATCACATTCACACAGTCATCATGCCCAAGTGGATCTCCATGTGCTCGTATATGGAAGAACACAGGCATGTCCTGACCTTGGATGCCTAAAAACGGGGGGAGGGGGCACTTTCCACCCTTTTTACTACACCCGGCAACAACCCACAAAGATGATATTTACCAAGTTCAATATTTCAAAGTGCTTGACTTTTTGGTGAAGGTACACAGTGGCTGGCAAAGTTGGAAGGTTGCAGGTGTGTGAGAGAGCAGGGCACAATGAGGGCAGAGCGAAGAGATGTGATAGGTAGTGTGCAGAGGGCACAGAGTCATGGAAGAAGAGATGCAAGGCAATTCAAAGACACGGAATGCCCTAATACTTAACGATAGAGACAGGGACAGAAAATCGAGAGGGAAAAGCTAAATTGGAGCCCATGGCACTGGAGTAGAGTCAGGAACATCAGTATGAACACAGAGCTAGCTGTAGATAGGTCAGTAGACACATAGATCCAGAGAAAATGTATGTCAACAGATATTCCCAAGGTCTGTCTGCTTAGAGGGGCTAATAGGCATGATACCCAAATATTGATGAGAACCCACAGCACCTACATCCGGGTTTCTAATACCACCCTCTGATAAAAGGCTCCTTGGAGAAATGGCTGATTCTTAGGCAGGAGTAGGGAAGAGATAAGATGAGCCAGGAGGCTCTTGTAGTGGCAAACACAGCAAGGAAGTGCTCCAAACACAGAAGATAGGGGCCATATCAAAGGAACTCAGCAGCCGATCTGAAAAAGCTCCGGTGTTCTCTCACTACTTCTCTGACACCAACAGAGTGTCCCACAATTCAATGCAACTCTGACATGATCTGGCGTTAGTACAGACCCCACAAGTGAAGGGCGAAGTCCTTCCCAGAACTCCCCCACTTCAGAACCAGTCAGGAGTCTCAGGCATTCCCAAACCCCCCACACTTCTGCCAGCCAAATACAAATGTAAGGCTTCTAAATGTCCGCGGTGATTCCATTTTCAATAGGACGACTCGCAGAACTCAGGAAAGTGCTATACCTGTGGCGATCATTGATAAGGTTAACTCCTCTACGCGAATCCACAAATGCAGGCAGCCCCAGTGGCCCAGCCAGCTCACAAATCTAAACCCAGCTCAGCCTGCACTTATGGGAAACACCTGTCAAGGAAACCTAACATACACCAATCACAGTCCTCCAATTCAACGTTAGCCAGGCTAACCTAGGCTAGGCTTACCTCAGCCTAGAAAACAGGACCCGCTTGCCTTGTAAGGAAACCCCAGACCTCCTAGCCACTCATGCCCTGTTTGCCAGTTGCCCCTTCTAATGCTCTATAAAACTCCCTCTTTCCCCAAATCCCTCAGAAGAGTGTCCACTGCTTGTGAGACACTACACTCCCCCAACTCATGGGTTGTTTTCCCCGGAAGGAAGGACATCAAACTGGTTAATACTTGTTTTGGTTTTGACATTTGACATCATTTTACTATAAAGGATACTGAGAAACAGCCAGATGAAGGGATACGTGGAGCAAGATCTGGGAGGGTCCCCAGCACAGTAGCTTCTGTTGCCCACTAGGACTCTCCCTGGAGCTTCTCTCTCCAGATATTTTAGTCAGGGTTTTGTGACCTAGGCATGATTGATGAAATCACTGGCCATATCATTGAACTTAATCCCCAGCTTCCTTCCCCTCCCCGAACTTTTGGTCGCTGACTGTTCCAACCCAATCATGTGGTTGGTCTTTCTGGTGTCCAGTCCCCTGTAAGCACACACACAAACACACACACACAAATGGACACACACACATTTCAGTTACTTCATTAGCATAACAAAGACACTCCTATCATTCAGGAAATTCCAAGGGTTTTTGAAGCTCTGTACCAAGAACCTGGGACAAAGACCAGATATATATTCTTTTTACTATACTGCAGCTCCCAGTGACTAAAGCAGGAACAATTTAAGCAACAAAATACGTTGCATAGCATAGAATTATAACACAAAGTATGAAATAAGTGTAAATGAGTTTATGCTAATATGAATACACAATTGAATCAACAAGTAAAGGAGGGAGAAGAGACACAGCTTTCACACAGAAGACTGGTAAATAATGTATATGGCTACTTAGCCCTCCAGTTGGTGGAGCTGAATTCAACACTTGTTCTCCACCCCAGACACACACCACACAGCACAGTATCTTTAGAGTGGAGAAGACTCTTTGGTGAGCACTCTCTTAACTAACTGATCAAGATTAACATCACCCGAGATAAGTTAATTGTGGTAAACATCTGACAGTATATGCTGTAGTTAGATGCAATATTCCTCTCAAAAATCTATCAACCAGTCTATCCATGAGAAAAACATCAGAGAAATTTAACTTTAGGGACATTCTTAAATGTGTCAACCCAGTATTCCTCAAACCTGTAGTGAAAAACATGGAAATACCGAGAAAATGTTAAGAGCAGAAGAGATTGGGAGAAAAGATGACTCAATATAATGTAATTTCTTGGATTGGGTCCTGAAAGAGAAAAACGACTGTGTTAAAATGAGTGAAATGTAACTAAATTCTGGAGTTTAGTTACTAGTAATGTACTGTCAACCCACAAAAACAGAAACCAGTCTAAGAGGCAAAGTGTTTATCTGGGATCAAAGAATTGCTATTCAGGGAGCACAAATTCAGGTAGAAACCCAAATTGTGTTCCAACTATAGAAAAGGGGCTCGGGGTTTTAATGGGCAAAAGGGAGGAAGATGAGGTAAGTTGTATTAAGGAAGAGTTCACTGGTGCCAGATGAGGTAAGGCTAGGTTTGTACTTCACAGACTAGCTCGAGATTTGGTCATCAGGCAAAAGGGTAGACTTGTACTTCATTGATCAGTTAGCGATTCGGTCATCAGCAAAGTCCGGTTTCATCAGTCCTTACAAACAGGATATTCTTGTCCTTACTGACTTCTTGGAATGTTGGTGGTGTGGTCCAGTTTGGAAGATAAAGAAGACAACATGTGCAAGGCAATTCCTCTGAAATGGCTTCTCTGGCTCTACTTTAACATGGCTCCACTCCTGTCATCTTTCACTGCACCAACACTGGTTTCTTAGTTTTGACAATTGTACCATTGTAAAGTTAAAATGTTAACATTTGGGATACTGGGTGAGGGATATTTGTGAACTCTCTGTGTTATCTTTGCAAATCTTCTGCAGATCTAAATTTATTCCGAAATAAAATGTTTATTTTTTAAAATGGCAAATGTTTATTTTTTCATTACAGAGAATTATATTAAAATATTTCTATGGTTTAGTAAATATCTTCTTTTTTTCTTCTTTCAAAGATGTCCATTTTCCTCCCTCGGTGATTTCAAAAGCAATAAAGCTCCTATTAAACAAAATATATTCTTGTCTTTCAGCTCCAAATTGCTACTCATCCACTGCTCCAAACTTGATGAAACGCTCCTCCATAAACTTGCATCCTCAAGTTGGAAATGCAGAAGTCCATCCTGAGACCTCTTTCCTGCCATTGTAGCCAAGGGGCATCAAGATTTAACACAGAACAACCTACCTTCTAACCACCCCCAAAATCCATTCGATCTTTACCCACATATCAAATCTCTACTCACTTGCTGCCTCCCACCTGCACCCTTTCTAAAATTCAGCTGACACGTCTTCCTGTATTCTTTGTCCTGCAGTTTACTCTTCAAATGTTTACCTGAAAATATTTTAATACACTAATCTTCAGCATAAACTTTATCATATTTCAAATGCCCACAATTCCTCTCCAGATGTAAGGCACAATATTGACATTCCAGCCTCCAATGCCTGCAATAACTAGAACCTAATTTTCCCTCCAGTTTTGGCCCAGGCCATTTGCAACACAAATCAGGGCCACTGTTCCCACCTACAATTTCCTGAAAAACTGTTCACATGATGTTCCTTTTTATGTAAGTGTCCTCACAATTCCAAGCTCAGGTACCTCTTGGAAAAATTTAATATCTCAGATTGAAAGTTACCCATTCAAAGACATTTCCAGTATCTTTACATTATTTCAGGACTGTTTTATGAAATCTGAACTTTTCCACTGCAACCATTAATAAAAATACGACTATTGGGGCCAGGCCCTTGGTGTAGTGGTTAAGTTTATATGTTCCGCTTCAGTGGCCTGGGTTCGTGGGTTCAGATCCTGGGTGCAGGCCTACGCCACTCATCAGCCATGCTGTGGCAGTGACCCACATACAAAGTAGAGGAAGATTGGCATGGATGTTAGCTCAGGGATAATCTTCAAGCAAAAAAAGAGGAAGATTGGCAACAGATATTAGCTTAGTGTGAATCTTCCTCAGCAAAAAAAAAAAAAAAAATACAACTATATAAGTATATACATATTAATTACATGAGATTTCATTTACCATGGCTATTGTTATTAACTATTTCATATTAGGCCAGTGTCAATCAGTCTTGTCCACACCACTCTCTGTAGTGAAACTGGTTCATGATAGTTCTTAAGATTCTTGGAAGTCTAAGGGTATCAATGACCGAACATGGTGCAAGACAGACAATTCATATTTTCTAATGAGATGAGGGAATTATGTATTTCTTCCACAGCAGACACAGTACAGCCTGGATATGCTGGAGTCACAGCTCATGAGAACAAAAGGGCTCATAACTGGAAAACATGCAGCAATTAGTACAGCAATGTTCACCAGCCACCAACTGGAATTATCAAAGAGAGCCAAATAAACATAAATGATGGAGAACAGGGCATAAAATGATATGAAGGTGGTCCCCAAAACAAGAATGCTTTGGGTGGCTCTAGTCTCAGGAAGGGATCTGGGGGACAGATTGTTCTATGAATATTTTGGACCTGCTGCTTCTGCCCGTACAGAATGAAAACCATGGAGTTGCTGGCCAAGGTCATGAGTTCCAAACACAAATCATCGTGGAAAGATGTCAGTGCTGCATATACTGAGTCTACGGCCTTGTCATGCAGTGGAGCAAGACAATATCTAAATCACTTTTCTTTGTAATGTTTTTGTTGCTCCATATACCATTCATATAAATATGGGAAAAAAACATATTTACCAGCATGTGGAGCACCCAGCACAGGATAGTGGAGGGGTCAATACACTTCAAGGCTTTTACTTTAAGCTCTGCCCAGCTGGTGTCCCTAGGGCTGACTGTAACGGCCTGGAAGATGCTCAGGGGACAGGTGGTGCCAATGGACACACCACTGGCTACTTATGAACATATAAAGGAACTCTGCATCCAAAACAATTGGCAAAATGTTTCAACCCTAAAGCTGCCATTGTCTCTGGGATTCCTCTAGAGAGAATGACCAAGGAGTTGACCATAGTCAGGTGCCTGAGAATCAAATCTGAGGATCTTGGCTTGCATCTCCTGAAGCAAAGGAACATATAATGATATAAGAGTGAGGAATTTCCCAGGATTCCAACAACTATCTGGGATAGGAAGATGGTTCCTATTTTCAAATCCACAGAGGTCTTTCTGTCATTTTCTAAGGCTCAATATTCAAATTCACAAGCAGAGGGTTCTGAATGGAAACAAGAGTTTTGGGCTACATTTTCATGGAAAATAAAATCTCCTGCACCCCGAGAATTAATGTGTAAAATATATGTTCTTTTGTTAGGAGATTTCCCAAGTTTCATGTGTTTCCTTTTACAGCACTTATGATGTATGGACACTATTATTAATGCTTTACTTATTCCAACTTATTTAATATTCACAACTCTGTGTGTTAGGAACTAATATTACATTCCTTCTACAGACTAGGAGAATTTAACTAAAGAAAGGTTAACTGACTCATCTAAATAGCAGCAGAACAAGGATTTGACCTGGGTAGCCTGGTTGCAATGATATGGGTGTTGACTACTGTTCTATTCTATTACAGTTACCTAGTTGTGCTCTTTAAATACATCTATATACATATTTATACACACATATATATATACCTTGTCATATTTTAAATTTATATTGCTTTATAAACTTGGTTTGATAATTTCCCATTTTTGTCTGAGTATTTGTTCTATAGACTAAGATAATTTAGGGGTGAAGATTCAGAGGTCTTAACTTATAGATGCACTGAATAATTTTACATGACCCAATTTTATTTATTTAATACAGATGCATGTCAGGATGGCAACAGAAAAACTCATTTCGTTTTCTGCCTGGACCAAAAATACAATAGCACTCATCACAGAAATTATTATACAAAATTAGACCATGCGCTAAAATACGGGACACAAAGTGTACATAAGTGATAAAGCATTTTAGGGAAGAAAATAAATTAATCCTATTTAAAGATAATATATATTTATTATTTTAGGAAAAAACTAACTTGAATTAATATCTGATTTGGGAAAGCTGTTAAAATACAATACAAATATGCAAAATGGAATTTGAAGGCATGGAATTTTTTTCTGATTAGATTATATTTTAAATTAATTTATTCTTTTAAAATTAAATTAAATTTAAAAAATAACATCCTTAATTTTTTGCATTCTGAAATCCTCTATTATGAGGTTAACTTTTTTTAAAGGGCCTTTTCTAATTTCACGAAGGAAAATAATCTCTCCATGATCAACAGACCACAGATATTCCCAGTAGAGAAACATTTACTGTCTCTATTAAGCCCATCACACCCAAATTACAGAAAAATAATTATATTTCAGCACTTGCCATTCAGTCACATTGTTTCCATTAGAATTAGACCATTCAGTTAGTTCCATGGTCCTCATTATCACACGCACAGAGCTGTTACAGAAATCATGATATTGTTCTTGAAAATGTCTCTGTGGCTTTTGAACACTATATTGAATAGTAGATTAATTCTGAAATTATAATCTTGAAGCATCTTAAAATTTAGACTTTGATAGGACTCAGATCAAACACCAAGAACCTCTTCATGAGGATTTTACCAAATTACAAAAGCAGCAGCAGTCATAGGTTGGTTTAGAGTCTCAGCCCTCTAGTCTCTCTCCATGTGCTCACCCTGGGCCTCAGGAATTATTCCTCCTTCCTGTGCAGTTTTCCACTGGGTTGCATTTCCAGACACGCACACCTCTCTAGATTCCTGATACAACCCCTAACCTTCCAGAATCTCTCAGACTGAAATAGAAAATACTCACTGACTCCTTCCTGCTGCCAGGACTGTGGGCTCAGTGGAAGGGTCATAACAGCCCAAGCATGTGCAACAGGGAGGAGGCCAGATCGTGAGACATGGGGTAGTGATTCTGTGACCTCATCTCCCCAAAGAACTGCAAAAAATATATTTTACCAAAATTGACTTCAGCAGAGATAGTGAGTCTAAACAGACCAATATCCACAGAGGAAAGGGAGATGTTTATAAGAGTCCCTCACAAAAAAAAGCACCAAGAACAGATTATCAGGCAGACTCTTCCATTCTTTTAAATAGCACATAAGCCAATGCTACTTACTCAATTCAAGAGCATTAAAAGTACATTTTCCAAATGATTTACATGAATCAAATAAAATAGTGATATTAAACCGTCCCACAGCTTGTACCAAATAGAATACTACAGAAAGATCTCACATCTGCCTACAGATGGCAACATCTAAAATAAAATATGGAAAAAAACTAAAAAGTAATATAATATAAAAATAATATACAATGACCAAGTGAACTTTATGTCTGGAAATCAAGAATAAGTCAATACTTGGAAATCCATTAATATAGTTCATCACATTTATAAAGAGAAATGAGGGGATTCTACTCATAGTTTAAAAAAACCTATTTGGAAGAATGCAATATGTGTGGATGTTAAACTAAAACACTCAAAATTAGAAATTGATGCATCTTGGGCCAGCCCGGTGGCTTAGCGGTTAAGTGCACACGCTCCGCTACTGGCGGCCCGGGTTTGGATCCCGGGGGCGCACCGACGCACTGCTTCTCTGGCCATGCTGAGGCCATGTCCCACATACAGCAACTGGAAGGATGTGCAACTATGATGTACAACTATCTACTGGGGGGTTTTGGGGGAAAAAAAGGAGGAGGATTGGCAATAGATGTTAGCTCAGGGCCGGTCTTCCTCAGCAAAAAAAAAAGAGGAGGATTGGCATGGATGTTAGCTCAGGGCTGATCTCCCTCACAAAAAAAAAAAAAGAAAAGAAAAGAAATTGATGCATCTTGCGCAACTTGAAAAAACAAAGTCTTCATCTCTTTCATGGGGAAGCACTAGAGACATTGCACTAATGTCAGAAAATGACACTAAGAAAGCACATGATCACCTGGTCTATTCAGTTACCATTGTGGTGGAGGTTTAGCCAGGGCAATTTAAAATGGTGTGAGAATTGGAAAGAAAGATTTAAAAGTATGTTTGCAGACAATACACTTATACATTTGGAAACACAAATGAATTGATAGAAAATCTACTACAAAAAAATAATTCAGTAAGCTCATAGAACACAATATTGATTTACAAAAACAACACATTTCATATATATAAATCACAATCATTTACATATATAAAAACAATTTACATATATAAAAAACAATCATTTACAAGTTACAGTGGGAGGGGCTGCAATTACAAAAGTATAACATAAAGTGACAAACTAACCAGGAATAAGTCTAACAAAAATAAGTAAGTCCTATGTTAGGAAAACTATAAAACATTCCTGAAATATATGAAAGTAGATATAAACAAATGGAAATTCCCATCATGTAGAAAAACTCAATATTATTTTTAAAAAGTCAATTCTCCTTAAGCTAATTTATAAATTTAATTTGATCCCAATATAGACACCATCAGTTAGTTTTAGGAACTAGCAATGTTATTGTAAAAATCTTATACAATAATGAACAAATAAGAATAGCCACAAAAACTCCAAAAAAGACACAAAATGAGTGTGGCTATCGCTACAAGATATATTTATTCACAAATAGACTAACAGATGAGTGAAGGTAAAAATTCAGAAATATGCCAAAGTGCCTAAGTTAATAATCAGCAAAAACTACAGTGGAGATAATAGCATTAACACTGGGTATTTGGGAAATGGAAATTCCTATCAAAAAGATAATAAATGGTCTTATTCTTCTCTTCCTATAGCATGAAAAAGGTAAAAAAAAAAATAGAAAGAAATCTCTATGGTAAAAAAATAATTAAAATAGGGTTGAACTCCTTCCTAAGGCTCGATTCTCAAGCACCTAGCAGTAGCCCATGCCCTGCTCATCGCCTCTACAGGAGTCCTTCGGATAATGACGGGTTTGGGGTTGAAAATTTTCCTCATTGATTTCTGATGCAAACTTGTTTTGTATGGAATACACACCTCCCTAAAATGATAAGATAGCTGTAAATTTTTGTTTCTTTAAACAATGTGCAGTCACTTCATTCATTTCTGAGAGAGATTTAAGCACTAGGATGAGCAGTCACATAACAGAGAGGCTGTGACAAACAGACTGAGTCTCTGCCTTCATAGAATCCATAATGTAGTAGGCACAGCAGGGACTAAAATAATATTATGTGCAATGGAGTAAAATTTCCATTATATTAAATATTGCAATGAAGAAGTCTGAGTCTAAGAATCCATTTAAAATTGGTATCTCTAGGGGCTGGCCCCGTGGCATAGTGAGCTTCACACACTCCCACTTTTGCAGCTGGGGGTTCACAGGTTTGGATCCTGGGCATGGACCTACACACCTCTCATCAAGCCATGCTGTGGCTGTGACCCACATACAAAATAAAGGAGGATTGGCAGAGATGTTTGCTCAGGGACAACCCTTTCACCAAAAATAAATAAATAAAAATAAAATTGGGGTCTCTAACACCTTGGAGATAGTAGAAACTTATATGACCATGTAACTTTGAACTTTATAAATTAAAATTTCTCTAGAATTAACTGGGCAGAGTAGTGTGAGAAGAATTTAGTAAATGGAAAAGCCTGTGTGATGATCAGTGAACAACATGAGAAGGAACAATAATGGCTCTGTAGCAACGGGTCATGGATGGAGCTGGAGATTGTGGGAGATCAAGATTTGGCCACCCTGAAATATATTTCTTCACCTTGATTGTTTTCTGTGACAGACATTTGAACTCCCCCACTAACTGCCTAAAGAATGTGACATAGTAACTCCTTCCTGGAGCAGGTCTTCTATCTGATGGCTGTAATATAATGTAAAACAGATGTTACAATAGAAAAGGCACCAACAAGCCCATCTTATCGGAAGTTCTGTCACTGGCCACATTCTCTGGATGGCCCTGCAAGGAGTTGCCAGATAAATATTTACATTTATAAGGGAAATCTCCATTTATAAAGGTATCTCCCTCTCTGTATTGGGAAGAGGGGGGATGACCTCATTTCTAGAAACTTACCAATGTGGAAGGTGAGGCCTTAAATCTGCATAAAAACCTTACTCTTGTTTACTGCACTTTAGTGGTAATCTCCTGTAACTGACTCCCCCCACCCCCAACATCTTCCTTTGTCATTGGCTGAACATGGTATTTAAGATGAGAATTTCTGCTATTGTGGAGAAACGCAGTGTCCCTGGTTTCTCCCATGTATACATGTTATTAAATTTGGTATTATTTTCTCCTGCTAACCTGTGTTGTTAATTATTTGGCCAGCCATAAGAACCTTAAGGGAAAGGGCAGAGGGGGATTCTCCCTCTTCCACCACCCCCCCACAGTTTTGGCGTAGTCAGCAGGATCCCCACTGGCTGGCAAGTTGCCTTCTCTGGCTGGAAGAACTGCCTTCTCCTTGGGCTACTGCAGATGATGAGTTATGGGAACGTCTGACGAAAGCCGGCAAAAGGTAAGATTTCTTACCATGTCAGGCTCCCGGAATCTCTGTCTGCAGGGTGCAGTGGAAGCAAGCAGTGAGAATTTTTTTCTCTTTCTAAATTGAGATCGGCAGGAGAAATATTTGGGAAACTAGTTTCTTGTGCTTTTAGCAACTCTGGTAAATTTGGTAGAGTACTCTTGGTTTTGATCTAGATCCCTTTTCCTCCCAGAGTAGTCTCTGTCTTGTTCTGTGTCCTGAGAACGTGGCTTTGTGACCAGTGAGAATATTCTCCTTGATCTCCACCATACAGAAGGTGCATTTACCGGAGTGCACCTTGGTGGCCAGTCGAGCAGACTGGGGTTCTGAACTGTCTTTGTCCAGCTGTGCCAACCTCTCAGGGGAGTTTGTCATAAAGGGCCCAGTCCATAAGGGCTTTTGTCATCTTAACCTTCATTGCTTGTTAGTGCTGGAAAAATCCCATTCCAGTAGCACCTGCCTGGTGTCACAGATTAGCGGGTCTGTGACTGGAGGCGTCCCACACTATTGTGGGAGACCGGAGACACCGTTTTCACTACACCATCCTTACTGCCTGTGCAACAAAGGTCTTTACTTTCTCTGAATATCTTTGGGAGTGAATTCTGTGGATCATGGGGGCTACATCATCTGCACCCTCACCAGGGATGCCTCTTGCATCCATGGTAAAGATTTATTCTAAGCATGGAAAGTTACCTCTGGGTCTTTCCCTAAAAAGGCTTATTGGATCAAGTCACTATTGGAATAAATATACAAATGAAGATCCTACTCGCCAATGGCCAGACGACGGATCCTTTGAATTGGGAAAACTTCTAAATTGGGAAAAAAAAATGTTTTGAGAGCTCTCACATAATTGTTTAATTGGTACCTAAAAAAGGCCAGAAAAAAGAAAGGAAAAATTTGAATATCTTTAAGACCTTGACTCAGGTTACAATTGAATTGAGAACACGTAAAAGTGTAAGTGTTGATAAGATTATAAAGGTTGGAATGTTTGAGCTAATTTTATATAAAGAGGTTATACCAGCTTTGCCTGAGTAGGTTTTAAAATGTCTGACTGGGAATGCTTCCCTTGTCCAAAATTAGAAGACCAAGACCTATTGATAAAAGACTTAATAAAAACTATGTTCAGAGGTATAAGAGGTGATGAAATTTTGTAAAAAAAACTGATGTTATTTCTATTACAGAACTGGTTAACAAAAATAGTAACTTAAATGATGGCTAATTTTACCTAACGTCTTATGAAGTCTTGTAGGCAATCTAAATAATTATTGGGAACAAGTAACTAAATAGTTGAGAAAAAGATGAATGTTGGGTGAACTTTAAACAATAATTATGTGTTACGGTGGTTACAGATTCCAAACTCTTTTTCGTGACTTAAAACTTTAGACTTTTGCTAAATTTTATGATAAAAATTCATTGAGTGTCTAGATCATTTCCAAATAAGATATTAGACACTGATTGCTAAATGTAGATTTGTCTACTTTTGGCTTTTTTTTTATTATAGGAAAACTAAAAGGTGTTTTGGGTCTATTAGTAAACATGTCTTGTGTTTTATTAAAAGATTGTACTATAAAGTAACATATTTCTAGAAATTCTGAAGTGTTTATAAATTTATCAAGCCACGAAATGCTACTGTAAAAAAAGTTTATAATTGTTTACTTAGTTTTGACTTACAAATTAAGGTTTCTAAGGGTTAAAATTTCTAATTAGTATATGTGATTGCAGCTACTAAATATTAAGAAAAATATGTCTGTGTACAAGGATAGTAAGATGTAAAAAGAAGGTACAAAGAATGGAAATATTTTGTTTAGTTGATTAAGAAAGATAAATTTGTCCTCAAGTACTAGAGGGAAAAGAAAGACCTGGGACAAATTGTGAATGTAAAAAGAAATTTATAGAAGGTTTGTGGAAGAGGAATTCTGGAAAAAGTGTTTTATACATGATCAAGTTGGATGGGATTAAACTAAATCCAATTAAGTAAATGAGTTTTAATATCAGAAGTAAGCTGGTGCAAAATTAAAATTTGGTCTTCTTTCTCTTAAAAGAATAATTTTTCTTGAACTTTTCATCTGAGAGGTTATAAACAGTTTCTTTACCTTTGAGATGTCTTTGTTTTGTTAAAAGAATTTCCTATGTTCAAAAAACTGAGGTCTCTCTTAAGGCTTTTTGGAGTGTTAATGCTCTGTTTGCTTTGACTTTTTATATTTTTGACAAGCTCCCCAAAATTTATATCTTAAATAAAGTATTTTTTTTACTTTTTTCCTTTGAGAATTTTCAAAGGGCCCTGGAACTTCTCAAAGAAATTTCCTCTCTTCCTATAAGGAGGAAGATACTAAACTTATTAAGCTTATTCAGTATGTTAAATTACATGGCAAGCATTGTCAGACATGTGATGATAAGCCTGCTTAGGTGGTATTATGTGGGTGAACGTTATTGATATAGGCGTTTTAAAATTGTATAACATTACTGAAATTCTGATCTGTCCTGGTTATCAGTCATAATTCTGGTTATTATTTTAAAGTGTTGTATGTCACAAAATTAACCAAATTTCTTTGTCAATTGCCATTTTGAGGTCTTGTTTACAGACATTTCTTTGCTCTAATGCTTTTGCAAAATATGTTATATGTTTCAACTTCAGAAAAGTTCATGCAAAGGACTTTAACAGTTACTCTAGAATACAGGTTTCTTTCAAACTTGCTGATCATAAAACTGAACTTGGTAAGAAATTACAAACTCTGATGGAGAGACTGAGGACTTAATGAAGCTGCTAACAAAAAGACAGGGATCAAAAATGGATTACACAGGACTGAATGAACTGATCATGATGATTATAATTTTTATGATTTTTCATTTGAAATATTGCTGAATTTTTAAGGTTTTATTTTTTCAGATTTAAGGAAAACTTTTTCTCTTTTCTCCTGAGCTCGCTATGACTTATAGCAATTTGGTAAATGATACTTTTGTAAGCAAAATTAAAATATTTCTCTTTTTCTCTCTACCTGATCCCTCCAGAATTTAAAACCTCTTAGTAAGTATTGTGGTTTTCATGGCAATATAGTTATTTGCATAAGTTCAATAAGAATCTGTTCTCCTTATAACAGGACACAATTGGAAACACTGGTTATATTACCAAGGCTGTGACTGGAACATCATATTTGCAATATAGCCATACAGCTTTTGAGGAATGAAGATTGGACTTTATGGAATAAAGCCACGTGGAAATATTGGCCTGGTACCTTATGTTCCAAGGAGCACTTACCAGGATAAGTAAAGAATGTCACTTACCTGGCAAGTACAAGGAACCTCGAAATATTTTGGGGGAACCTCGGAAGAGAGGAATTCACCCATATCTGTAGGTATTGCAGGCAAAGTCTAATGACAAAATCCTTGGCTTGGCTTTCCTGGCCTCGAGAGGCCTTTGAAGTTCAATGTTAGATTCCTTATAAAAAGTTCCAGCAAAGCAGATTTAAAAGAGCCTATATGATCCATTGCTATTCTGGCTGTACTTATGTAAATAATTGGGCCAAATTCATTGAAACTAGACTTATTTTGCAAACTGGTTAGTTTCAGTTTGGCTATCTTAATAAAAATGAGGGTGATTTTAGAGAGAAAAATTATATTTCAGTAAAAACTATAGTATACATTTGCGGATATTAGATCCTAGTTTTGTTAATTATCTTTTGAGGTTTTTTTTAATATCTGTTGACTGGACTGGATCCTGATTTCTTCTAGTCTCCTAAAATATCTGGCTACAGATCTCATAACTAACGTTTGATTTTTCCCACCATTTTCATTTGGAATCACTGAGAACTGAACCTGCCCTTTATCTTGAAGCCGATGGACTTGATATAAATTTAAGAGATTACCCGATGACATCATCAGAGACATTTTAAACTTCAAAAGATACTTTGACACTGACATCTAAAAATCTTCTTAACTGGCTGTCCTCTAAACTCAGAAACTGGTTTACAATTTGCTCCAACCATTAACCTTGTTTTTCTTTTGTTTACATAGAAATGCTTCTATTAAATACTTAATTGCTTGCTTCCACAATATAGGCGTAACCTTGAGAGCCCACCTGCATCACCACCTTCTAAAATGAACTTAATTGAACTGATCTATTATCAGGATTAAGAAATGTGTTCAGTGAGATTCATCTACCAACTCAGCTTCTGGACTATGAAACTTCTTTAAGTTTCAAAAGGACTGTGAAACTTTTAGTTTCAAAGGCGGGACTGTGGAAGATCAAGATTTGGCCACCCTGAAATATATCTCTTCACCTTGATTGTTTTCTCTGATGGACATTTGACCTCGCCCACTAACTGCCTATAGAATGTGAAATAGATGTTACAATAGAAAAGGCACCAACAAGCCCATCTTATCGGAAGTTCTGTCTCTCTGGCCACATTCTCTGGATGGCCCTTCCAGGAGTTGCCAGACAAACATTTACATTTATAAGGGAAATCTCCATTTGTAAAGGTATCTCCCTCTCTGTATTGGGAAGAGGGGGGATGACCTCATTTCTAGAAACTTATCAATGTGGAAGGTGAGGCCTTAAATCTGCATAATAACCTTACTTTTGTTTACTGTGCTTTAGTGGTAATCTCCTGTAACTGACTCTCCCCACCCCCAACATCTTCCTTTGTCATTGGCTGAACATGGTATTTAAGATGAGAATTTCTGCTATTGTGGAGAAACGCAGTGTCCCTGGTTTCTCCCATGTATACATGTTATTAAACTTGGTATTATTTTCTCCTGCTAACCTGTGTTGTTAATTATTTGGCCAACCATAAGAACCTTAAGGGAAAGGGCAGAGGGGGATTATCCCTCTTCTTCCACAGGATAAAACAATATATGACACACCACAGGACACTGGAGAACAGGTTTTGTGTCTTTACCTCACGTCCTGAGACAAAAGATAGTCAGCTGACATGTATGATAGTTTGAGGTGGGGGGAAGCATATTTAAAACACTTCTTGGTAAAATGGACAGAATCATCTGGTTGGGGAGAAGTGTGCACTCCTGCTCCTGCTTAATTAAATAAATTGTTGTAACTGTGCTGGGTCTCAAACGTTCCAGGATCCAACCGCCTACAACCCCTGTACCCCACCCCCAGGTCCCAGCGCTCCCCCCACCTCACTCCTAGGACACGCGTGTCTATCAAGCTTTCAGGGAAACCATTTTCGATTTGCTAAGAGAAAATATCTTGGCTTGCAGCATCAGCAGCCCACACATGTCTAAATCTGCAGGCAGACAGATTAAAAGGAAGCCACAAGCAGACAACTAGAGGTTATTCGCAGGAGGACAAACAGATGTGGAAACCTGCAGGGACTGAGCAGAGGATCAGACCACGTGCCCATGGGCCCCGCCCCTATCTCGGCCCCGCCCCCACCCGGCGGGTCAGCCCCGCCCCGATATGCACGCGCAGGCGCGGTTTCCTGGAGACGGAAGTGGATCGCCCGGAGCAAGCGGCGCGCTCGAGTGAGTGAGTCTTTGTTTCTGGTTCGTATCTGCGCTTCCGGGTCCTCAGGCCCCGCACCCGTCATACCCGGGTTTTGGGGTCGCCTCCTAAGTTACAATTGCTGAACCTGCTCGTTCGTCTGGCTGTGAGTTCGTCCTTTTCACCTCTGGCGCCGTAGCTATAGACGTCCCGAGTCCTGCAGCTCCGTGCGGTCCGGGAGTCTGCGTCTGTTTCCCGTTAAAATCGCTCTGACGCAGATGCTGCCCCAACCTTTCTGCCTTCGGTCCGCGTAGACACCGACCACCGCCGCGTCGTTTTCCTGCTCAAAACCTTTCTGTGACGTCTGACTCCCCCCGCCCAACCGCGTGATCAAGTCCTCACTCAGGAGGCGGATACACGCCCTTTGCCCCCCTCCAGGGAGAGCAGAGGGGAACAGAGATGGGGAGAAAGAGGCAGAAATCAATGGAGTTAGAGGGTCACCTGAAAGTTTAGGGAGAAAGAACTCGGGGATTGAAACAGAGGTTGCAACAGAGTGGGGCCAACAGACTGTAGGAGGAGGAATAGAGAGGGAGGGGAACAGGAGGATGAGGAGAAACAGAGGGAAACACAGAAATGGCCAAAGGAGAGGAGAGAACCAGAAGGACACAGACAAATACAGAGAGCAGAACACACAGCGGTGGAGAAACGCAGGGACCCAACCCCTGGCGACTATTGAGTTGATGGGATATGGGGTATTAAGTTGTGAAGTAGTGATTTGTGCCTCCATAGCCTAATTAATTTCAGATTTGTTGAACTGTTTAAGCTTTGCGGAAGAGAATGAGAGTTAGAAAACCACGTGTTTGAGGCATCTGTATTTTCTAAAATTGCACCAGAAGATAATTCCATTTGCAGCCCCCATCCACCCTGAGGACAGAGACTTAACTCAGTCAATTCCAGGTCACCCTCTTCCCTTTCAAGAAATGAGGAATGACTTTCTATCACCTTGACTCATGTCATTCTTTTCTAAATTTGATGGATTCTCACACTTGTTTTAAGTTTAGTATTTTTTTAATTTCCAAATTATTTTCCCTCTTAATTTTATTGTTCCGAGTATGAGGTTTATATGCTTTCTACTCTGTTATATATTGGAACTTTGATCTCTGTAAATAACTGCAGTATTTCATTGTGAATCTGGTAAGGATCTTGGTAGTCTTTTAACACTGGAAACCTAGTTTAACCAGTTAGTTTAATAGCAGCTTTTTTCTTCCCTAAAGTGATGTGTTAAATTGGTGACCTCTAAGCTAAAGTCTCCAACTAAGTAGATATTCCCCTCAAGTCCCCTGTGTACTTTCTGTGCAGATGTTGAAGGATGGGCTGGATGGATGTGGAACTTTGTTCCAGTAGAGCCCATGTGTCCATGATGAACAGATTGCTCAGAACCCATCTCCAAGTGACCCTCTTTCATGTTTCCAAGACTCGTAACTATTTGTAACTTCATTTTTTCGACATTTTTAAATATTTTTTCTGGAAAAGAGGAATTAAATGCTTGAGTTTGATTAAACCCATGAAAGAGAATCTTCTCTTGGTCAGGAATGTGAAATGTAATCTGGAATTAGAACAGACCTTTTGTACTGCCCTGTCCAGGCCACCACTTACACCCCGTTCTGCTCACTGAACTCAGACCTCTTCAGGGTAACTTGGTAAACTTTCTCCGCTCTAAGCCTCAGTGCCCCCACCTGTAACATGGAGATGATCGAGTAGACCAGGAATTCTGAGTCTGAGCTAGTGGGATCCTTGAAATGATTTTCAAAACTGGGCGTGTGTCTGCATTTGGCAGTTTTCTGGGAGAGGGTGCCCAGTTAGAATTAGAATTTGCAATGTGTCCCAGTCCTCCAAAAATAATGAAAACCAGTAAGGAAGAGGCAGGGACAGAGGCTCAGAGGCCTCTCTTTCAGCTTCACTCTCTCCCTCTCTGTGTTTCATGGGTAAATCTTAAGTTTGATTGTGTCATCTCCTGGCATTAAGCCCTCTTATGGTTCCCCTTGACTCTCAGGACAAAAATCTAAACTCCTCAGTATATCTACAGCAGGGAGCTGTGGAGCTGGGTGGCCCTTCAGAGTTGGTGCAGATTGAGGGAGGGGACATGCTTCCCTGTCCTGCATCAGCCGCTCTTTATTTTTTTTTTTTAAAGATTTTATTTATTTATTTTTTTCCCCCCAAAGCCCCAGTAGATAGTTGTGTGTCATAGCTGCACATCCTTCTAGTTGCTGTATGTGGGACGCGGCCTCAGCATGGCCGGAGAAGCGGCGCGTCGGTGCGAGCCCGGGATCCGAACCCGGGTCGCCAGCAGTGGAGCGCGCGCACTTAACCACCAAGCCACAGGGCCGGCCCTCAGCCGCTCTTTAGATGCTGGCTGCCTAGGGAGGAGCCAGGGACTTGGATGAGGCAGTTTCCTTATGCCCATGCCAGCTGACAAAGGACAGTACAGTTGCAGCAGAGTGTGTGGGTTTCTGCAGGAGGGGAGGGCTTTCTGAAGAAATGGGTGAAAAACTCACTTATTGATCTCTGTGTAGAATTTACTGTCCCTGTATCCCTCCTGTTATAGTGGGCAGCAAAGGACCATCTGTCCCTTGTATTGAGGTTCTCCCTATGTGTATACCTGTGGCAGAGGAAGGCAGTGTGTTGATTCTAAGCACTGAACAACGTATTTTTGTCATACAGAATAATGGTACCTGAGAATCTTGGAGGAAGAGGAAAGAAAGAAGGAATGGCTCTTTCCAAGGTAAAAGTCCTGTTCTTAATGGATTGTTCTGTTTTCTCCTTCCTAAAATGCCACATTTTGGAGTTGTTAATTTTCTCTGTGAAGTGTCCTCCCTAAAATGTTGACTTAGTGTTGTTTAGGTCACAGTACTCCCCAAAGTACTATCAAGATTCGGTGGAATCCCCATCAAAATCCCAACAGCCTTTTTTGCGCAAATAGGAAACCTAATTTTAAAATTTATATTGAATTGGTAAGGATTCCAAATAATCAAAATAAGCATGAAAAGAATGACAAAGTTAGAGCACATACGATGTCCAATGTCGAACCTTACTACAAAACTAGAGAAATCAAAACTGTGTTTCCAGCATGAGGATAGAAATATAAAGCAAGGCAATAGAACTGCGAGTCCACAGATAAACCCATACATCTAGTCAATTCCTTGTTTACAAAGGTGCCGTTCAATGGGAAAAGAATAGTTGCTTAAATGGTGCTGGGACAACTGCATATCCACATGAAAGAATGAAATTGAACCTCTGCCTTTCCCCGTGTGAAAAAATAATTTAAAATGAACCAAAGACTAAATGTAAGACCTAAAACTAAAAAACTGTTAGATGAATAGGTAGGCATACATTTCCCTGACCTTGGATTTGGCAGCGGATTTTTAGATATGACCCCAAAAGCAAAGAGATAAAACAAAAGAGAGAAATGGTCTCCATCAAAATAAAAAATGTTTGTGCACTGAAGGACACTGTTACCTAAGTGAGAACACAATCTGCCAAATGGGAGAAAATGCAGATCACAAATCTGGTCTGGATCTAGTATCCAGAATATACAAAGAACTCCTACAACTCAACAACCAAAATACAAAGAACCTAATTAAAAAATGGTCAAATGACTTTAATAGACATTTCTCCATAAAAGATATACAATGGCCAGCAAGCACATGAAAAGATGTTCAATGAAATTAGTCAAGAGGAAAATGCAAAATCAAAAAGCACAATGAGATATAATTTCTCACCCACTAGGATGAGTATAACAAAACAGAAAATAAAAGTGTTGCTTGGATGTGGGGAAATTAGAATCCTGATACATTGGTGTAAGATGGTGTCACTAGTGTGGGATACAGTGTGGAGGTCTTTATAAAATTAAGCCATATAACCCAGTAATTCCACTCTTGGGTATATACTCAAAAAAATTGAAAACCAATATTCAAACACATGTTCAAAGCAGCAGTATTAACATTAGCCAAGAGGTAGTGACAACTCAGATGTCCATGAAAGGATGATTGTGGTATAGTTAGACAATGGAATTATTCAGCCATAAAAAAGGAGTGTGGTCTTGATACATATACCACACCATAGATAAACCAAAAACATTATTCTAAGTGAAAGAAGCCAGACACAAAAGATCACACACTTCATATCATTCTAGTGATATGAAAATATCTAAAGTAGGTAAATCCATAGAGACAGAAAGCATATTAGTGTTTACCAGGGACTGGGGGGAGAGGGGAGTGGGAAACAACTGCTTAAAGGGTAATGGATTTCCTTTGGGATGATAAAGATGTTTTTGAACTAGATAGAGGTGAAGTTTGTACAACATTGTGAATGTACTAAATGCCACTGAATTGTAGTTTAAAATGGCTAACTTTAAGTTATATGAATTTCACGTCACTTAAGAAAATTTAGAGAAATATAACTTAATCAAACTTTATCTTAAATGGATCGGTAAGAACACTCCCTCCAGCAGAGTCAATCCTTACACATGTCTTCTTGTCTCATTTTGTGTCAAAATAAGAACTCTGTCCCTGTTGACATGGTGAAATGTGCTTTCCTTTCAGGGACGGTTGACCTTCAGAGATGTGGCCATAGAATTCTCTCAGGAGGAGTGGGAATGCCTGGACCCTGCTCAGAGGGCCTTGTACAGGGATGTGATGTTGGAGAACTACAGGAACCTGCTCTCCGTGGGTGAGGATAACTTCCCTTCTGAAGTTGGTAACTACTTTTGTATATCTTTGCGTTTTCCCTTGTGAGTCTCTTGGGAGCCCCTACCTTGCCTATCCGATTTTCAAATCCCTCTTCTTAAGAGAGTGATTGAAGCTTTTTGAGTCAGAAAGACTTCATATTATGGCA
This sequence comes from Ceratotherium simum simum, assembly GCF_057802395.1. Classification (NCBI taxonomy): domain Eukaryota; kingdom Metazoa; phylum Chordata; class Mammalia; order Perissodactyla; family Rhinocerotidae; genus Ceratotherium; species Ceratotherium simum. The sequence continues at coordinate 8,378,568 of NC_141932.1, forward strand.
CATGGACTCTAACTTTCCCTTTCTTCAGAAGTTGTGCCCTTTTTATGCATCATTGGTTGTGGTTTCAGAACAGTAATAGTCGGAAAACATTATAGCAAATTTTTAGAAATATCTGATTCTGTGGTTTTGCCCTTGTGCTTTTGATTCAGTAGTTCTTGGGAGAGAGCTAGATACCTGCATACTTAAAAGAACCACTTAGTGTTCAGAAGGAGGCAGTGAGTTGACTGATTTTTGAAATACTTTTCTAGACCCGTCTATAATGTCCTCTCTTCTTACTGAACAAAGAGTTGGGAATGTGTTCTGCAAAAGCATAGCATATCATGATCAATTTTTCTTTATAAGTTGAACTCTCTCTCGAGCACAATATTAGCTTCATTGTGGAGCAGCGGAAACAGCCCTGAACTCTGAAGAGAGAAGTGGAAATAGGAAAAAATGCAGACAGATGGGAATGTATGGAGGTGTGAACACAAGTAAGAGCTCACATGGGCACAGAGTGAGCTGCTCAATAAATATTTTTTGGGAAACTCTCTTCAATTGGGAAAGATCTGTGGGAAAATAAATGTTTATTTCTTATAAGCTCCCAGAGAAATCCGCCCCACACATACGAACTTAGCGCTGTGTTATTCAAATGTGTAAAAGGTTAAAATCACACTCGACCATGGTGCTGCAGCTCATGCAGAGGCAGGCAAAGCCTTTGTCATGACATACAACAGCCTATTATCTGGCCCACTGACCACTTTGGTCCCATGGTTTGAGGGAGACCAAGATGGCTGTCTCTATGGAGTCCTCTTTCCCCTTGATCTCTCTTGGTTCTCAGTTCATAGAGATGAGAGCTGAGGCCTCTATAGTCCTGACCCCAGGACCTCTTAAGCTTGCATTAACATTTCATGTCCTTGGAAGAACTTCTCGGGAGATAGACAGAGTAGCTGCTCTTCCATTGTCTCTGGGGTTCCATGAAACTCCCTGGGCTGTGTCAAGCCCTGCCTGCCTGTTCAGGCCCCTCAGCCATCTCTTCAGGTCTCTTTTTGCCACATGTATATAAATAGGAATGGGATTTGAGATTGTTTGAGATTGTCAGTGAGCAGTAATATAAAGAGTAGACACTGAGATCCTCTCTTTGGTCCCCATTGTTTCGTGGGAGTCTTTCAAGCACTCACCCCACAGCCTATAGGCACAGCTCACAGCCCCTTCTCAAGAACCCCACAAAATCTGACTTTATTTTACTGCTGTATCTTTTATTTTTCTCCCTCTTCCTGGTCTCCCTATCACAGAACATAGAAAGACCTTGGTCTTCCTGATTCTTATTCTCCTCTAAGATTTTGCCTCTGAAACTCGCTTTTGAAATACACATTACAAGGGTCTGAAGTTTCATCCTCTTTTTCTGTTGAGATAACTCATCTTTAGGTGATAGACAGCTTCCAGTGGACTTTCCCCTGGAGGGTGTTTACTGGGTAACAGAAAATTCTTGAAGGAGAACACTGATTAATAATGTTAGGACATCATCCTGCTACTTACAGAAGTGCCTCTTGAAGCCAGTGGGTAGTGGCCGGCATGTCCCAGTATCCTGAGGTGGAAAGTATTAGGAGAGCCTGACTGATAAGTGTTTCTAGTTGTCCTGTTTTTTGAGGAGTTGAACAGTGTCTCCCAAGGGCAGTATGACAATATTGATCAGACATACTGTGATCATCTACTTTGAGCCGGCAATAAATAAAAGGTGTAGGAACTTAACCTAAGGAGAACACCGTCCAAGTTCACAACCTAATTTCTGTGAGACTGTTGAGTAAACTACTGTTCATGCCACATTGTTTATCCCATACGTCTGCTCTTGTTCATTCACCTTTAACAAATACTATTTTGACACATTTTATTAAGGAAGTTTATAAAGTTGAATGATGCCTATGTTTTTTTTGTTTGTTTTTTTTTTTTAAATTTTATTTATTTATTTTTTCCCCCAAAGCCCCAGTAGATCTTTGTATGTCTTAGCTGCACATCCTTCCAGTTGCTATATGTGGGACGCGGCCTCAGCGTGGCCGGAGAAGCAGTGCGTCGGCACGCGCCAGGGATCCGAGCCCGGGCCGCCAGCAGCGGAGCGCGCGCACTTAACCGCTAAGCCATGGGGCCAGCCCACGATGCCCATGTTTTTTAAGTCTACTGTAATTTGTTTTGTTTAAGCCACTGATACTTTCATCTGGCAAATTTCATTGTTATAACTGACCTTGTTTTCTATTTATTTCATCAGTTCCATATTTTTGATGATACCCTCCCTGTTCTTTGTTTTATATCTACAATTTGGGGCTGTGGAGTCATGGAATGCATATTGTCTTATATTTTTTATGAGATTTCTTTCTCGAGTGGTTATGACTCAATATTACTTCCGCCAAAACCTGTATAACCTCCAGAATTTTTTGAAAAGATAGTCTTAGTTATTCTTTTTACTTTTGTTTCCTATTACTTTATGCTTAGCAGTATTAACATATACTTTTTTTTGGTAGACAGTTTTTTTGAGCAGTTTCAGTTTCACAGGAAAATTGGGCAAAAAGTAGAGATTTCTCATGTATTTCCTACCTCCACACATTCAGACCCTCCCCAGTGTCAGCATCCCACACCAGTGTGCTATATTTGTTATCATTCATGAACCTACACTGACACATCATTATCACCCAAAGTCCATCTTTACCTTAGAGTTCACTCTTGGTGTTGTACATTCTATGGGTTGGACCAATGTATAATGACACATATCTACCATAATAGTATCATACAGACTAATTTCATTGCCCTAAAAATCCTCTGTGCTCTGCCTGTTAATCTTTCCCTCCCTCCTAACTCCTGCAACCAGGGGTCTCTACTATATTGATATGCCTTTTCCAGGGTTTCATATACTTGGAATCAAACAGTATATAGCCCTTTCCTATTTTCTTCTTTCACTTAGTTGTATTCATTTCTCTTTTCTCCAAGTCTCTTCATGGCTTCATAGCTCATTTCTTTTTAGTGCTGGATAATAGTTCCATTATCTGGCTGTACTTCAGTTTATTTCTCCATTCACCTACTGAAGGACATCTTGGTTGCTTCCAAGTGTTGGCAATTATGGATGCAACTGCTATTTTTATGTGGGAATAAGTTTTCAGCTCATTTGGGTAAATACCAAGGAGGGTGACTGCTACATCACGTTGTAAGAATATGTTCAGTTTTGTAAGAAACTGCAAACTCTCTTCCAGTGTGACTGCCATTTTGTATTCCCACCAGCGATGAATGAGAGTTCTTCTTTCTCCACATCCTTGCCAGTATTTGGTGGTGTCACTATTCTTGATTTTGTCTAGCCTCATACGTGTGTGTAGTGGTATCTCATTGTTTTTACACATTTTCCTCAATTGAATCTGTGACATTTTTTAAACTGAGAATTTTTGAAATCTTAAGAACACTTTTTTAAATTAAGTTACTTAGCTACAGAAATACAATTAAATTGATTTTCCATAGTTTTTTTAATATAAAATACATTGTATTTTATGCCGTATATGTAGTTTTCAAAAAATAACTTTTGGATTTGATTTTAATTTCACTGACTTTATATTTTTTTGCTACAAATAACTTATTCTCATAATTATTCTTGTCTAGAATCATCGTGCACATCTTGGTACACTAACCTAATATTTAAGTATCTCATTTTATTTGATAGAAAAGTTAGGCAGTTTTTTATTCTCCATGGTTCCCTCATTACTACTGCTTCTGAGACTTGCATTTCCCAGACAATTTAAGTTCTTGGAATTACATATTTCAATTAACCCATGAAGCCTGTTTTGTTCCCTGTCCTCCTTTTCATCTGAATTCCATAAAAAGTCATCTGTTCCTTGCTGACACACATCCCATTGCTGTCCTGTTCTGGGTATTATTGGATACTTATGTTGCTGACCACAAGTCTGCATGTAGACCTCTGCGTGGATCACCATGGCACTGCCAAAACTTGCTTCTACACTTAAATGCTGCTACCAACACCCATTTTTCCATGCCAGCCATTCTGTGCTCATTTAGTAATGCCCCTTAAGGGTACTGCTTTCTTATGATGTGTGTGAAGTCAGAATTTATTACTTTTTGATCAGTGCATATTAATTTCTATTCATTCATAATGATAATAACTATATATCTACTAATACATATAGTAAGAGCACTTCTCATGTGCTGTCTCCTATGTGTCTTGGATTGTCATATGAAAAGTTCCAAAGACATGATTTCAAATAATTAAAATATTGCAGCAAAATGAGGATTCTCATATTTTCATATAACAAACAAGGACACACAGACTGATAAATTTAATGTGGCAAAATTGATAAATTTCTATTTTTAAAAATATGTAATATAGTTCACAAGTTATATTTTACCAAATCTAATCACATCCCCAAAGAGTTAAAACCTTGGCAAAAGCCTCCTGCTAACTTTTTTTCTGTCATACAGCTTCTGTGCCCTGCAGTCAGACATCATCCAGCACCCGTGGTCACCCTTCATTGCTGGACTCTTGAGAGAGTTTTATGGCATCCATATGAGTTCATAGAGAGCAAATTTGTCCATTCTTCTCTTGGTCATCATTTCCAGGTTTTTGCTTTTGGGTCTTACCAAGAACATTCTTGTACATGTCTTTTGGAACATATGTATGACTCTCTTGAGTATATCCCTAGAAATGGAATGTGTGCAATATTCAGTTTGGTCATTTTTAGAACAAATACTGCCCTAAAAGTCAACATACATTCTTTCCAGAACACCACACTGTCTCCCTTTTTAATTTCTTCCACGTTTGCCTCATTCCCATAGTATAGTTCCTACAGAATGAGTCAGTATTACACCTCTTGCTAAATGACTGTGTCTCTTTTTCCAAGCTCAAGATTTTAGCTGTCATAGCACAGTCATAGTCCCATAGATTTGCAAGCACAATTACTGCTCCCACACTGCCCATTACTCTCACCTGCACTCTTCCTGTTCTAAATCCCAGTCCTCTCCTTTCCTCAGTTCTTTCATTGATCTAATTGAACTGTACTGGCACTTTTGTGTCTGTTAAGTTTGAGTACCCAAGCACCCCAGTATCCACAGGACCTGCCCCTCCCCACACTACATACATTGCATTATATCTTGTATGTTGTCTTTTTGTAATTTTTTTCTATATTAATGTTTTCTTTGACTTTTAAAGTTTTCAAAGCACATCCTACCTACTATTTTTGACCTCATAACTGGATAATTAAATGATACTCCAGAGTTAGAGAGTTGATCTATGTACTATTATATAACTGCAGGCATGAAATCATAATTGAGATTTCAGACAGTCTTCCCTAATTCTTAATCTTTATAATAATGTGTGTTTACCTAAAACTGATATTTCAAAATTCATTGATTCTCAACATATTTTTCCTTTTTCCTACTGATTGCTCCTTCTGGGATGTAAATTCTTTCTTTAGAAAGAATTCTTTAGCATTCCAGAGACTGTTAATTTGTATGAATGTGGTTACTCATTATCTTACCTGCTGTATTTATCATGGGTTATGAAAATGTTTTATTTATTATTATTGTGATATACATTTTTTATTATCTTTTCCTTGCTTCCTATGAACACACCTTATTATAAAGATTAAGAGTTAGGAAAGACTCTCTAACTGTGGAGTATCATTTATTTATCTGGTTATATAGCCAGACAATATGTATGGTGTATAATGTGTGTTTTGAAAGCCTGTTATCAAAGATCAGAGAAAATATGGAAAAAATTATGAAAAGAAAATTTAAATAATCTGTATATCACAGTGGTGTTTAAAGAGAATGCTTCAGACATTTCATAACTATGTTTAAGTATTAATTTTTGTACAGTGATCTAATTCAATAAACATTTCTCTTCCAACTCTTAATAGGAAACCTTTCTGCTAGATTTGCAATAAAGGGATTATCACCAAGAGAGGACATTGATAAAGGAGAATTCTACCATTTAATGTTATTGGAAAGCAATGGAAGGCATAGCATCAACAATTTTGACCTCAAGGAAGTCTGGGAAAACATACATGAGCATCAGAATGAATGGGGATATGATGCAAGAAATTACAAAGGAATGCCTTTGACTCATGACAAAAATCCAACTTATAGAATAGATTGGCCACGTGATAAATCTTCAATTAATTTTCTACAAAAGCAGAATGTTTCTGTAAAAGATAATACATACCAATATTTCATGCATGATGAACTATTTATAAGGAATTTGTTGAAACTGAAAAATCACATAAGCAATGCTGGAAACAAGTATATAAAGTGTTTGGAAACTAGAACTGAATTAAGTTGGCAGGCACACCAGGCTGAACTGCAGAGATTTCAAACTGAGGAGAAAATTGATGAATGCAGAGAAGTTGAGAAGTCTGTCAACAATGGTTCCTCACTTTCACCACTTCAAAGAATTCCTCCTAGTGTCAAAAACATTTGTAATAAATATAGCAAGGTTTTTAAATATCCTTTTTTACCTGCACAGTATGGGAGAACACACATTAGAGAAAAATCTTACGAATATAATGAGGGTGGGAAGCCTTTTAGCAAACGATTAAACCTCATGAGTCATGAGAGAATTCCTTCTGGACCGAGACCTTACAAAGGTAATGAGTGTGCCAAAGCTTTTAATCAGTGCTTGAAACTTGCTACACATCAGCAAGTCCATACAGGAGAGAAACCATATAAATTTGATGTAGGTTGCAAAGCCTTTCATCAAAAATCAAACCTTGCAAGACATCAGAGAATGGATACTGGAGAGAAATCTTACAAATGTAATGAATGTGGCATAGCCTTTGCTGAGCATTCAGGCCTTACTCAGCATAAGAAAATCCATACTGGAGGTAAACCTTATGAATGTATTCAGTGTGACAAATCCTTAAGCAGATTTGGAAGCCTTAGAAGACATCAGAAAATCCATACTGGAGAGAAACCTTACAAATGCAATGAGTGTGGCAAAGCTTTTATGGAGGGTTCACATCTTACTCGACATCAGAAAATCCATACTGGAGAGAAACCTTACCAGTGTAATGAATGTGGCAAGGTCTTTAGTCAAAAGTCATGCCTTATAATTCACCAGAGAATTCATACTGGTGAGAAACCTTACAAATGTAATGAGTGTGGCAAAGCCTTTGCTTGGCATTCAAGTCTTACTTGGCATAAAGGAATACATACTGGAGGCAAACCATACAAATGTAATGAGTGTGGCAAAGCCTTTACAGAGAGTTCATATCTTACTCAACATCAGAAAGTCCATACTGGAGAGAAACCTTACAAATGTAATGTGTGTGGCAAAGCCTTTAGAGAGTGTTTATCTCTTACTCGACATCAGAAAATCCATACTGGAGAGAAACCTTACAAATGTAATGTGTGTGGAAAAGCCTTTACAGAGCGTTTATATCTTACTCGACATAAGAAAATCCATACTGGAGAGAAACCTTACAAATGTAATGAATGTGCCAAGGTCTTTAGTCGAAAGTCATGCCTTGCAGTTCACCAGAGAATTCATACTGGTGAGAAACCTTACAAATGTAATGAATGTGGCAAAGCCTTTGCTGGGCATTCAAGCCTTGCTCGGCATGAAAGAATCCATACTGGAGGGAAACCATACAAATGCAGTGAGTGTGGCAAAGCCTTTAGAGAGCATTCATATCTTACTCGACATCAGAAAGTCCATACTGGAGAGAAACCTTACAAATGTAATGTGTGTGGCAAAGCCTTTAGAGAGCATTTATATCTTACTCAACATAAGAAAATTCATACTGGAGAGAAACCTTACAAATGTAATGAATGTGCCAAGGTTTTTAGTCGAAAGTCATGGCTTGCAATTCACCAAAGAATTCATACCGGTGAGAAACCCTACAAGTGTAATGAATGTGGCAAAGCCTTTGCTGAGCATTCAAGTTTTAGTCAGCATAAGAGAATCCATACTGGAGAGAAACCTTATGAATGTAATCAGTGTAACAAATCTTTTACCCGATTTGCAGGCCTTAGAAGACATGAGAAAATCCATACTGGAGAGAAACCTTACAAATGCAGTGAGTGGCAGAGCTTTTGCCCAAATTTCAAGCTTTACTAGGCATCAGAAAATACATACTGATAAGAAACATTATAAACTTAGTGGAAGTGGCAGTGGGTTTATTCAAAGGTCAAGCTTTGAGGATCATCAGAAAATTCATGGTAGAATAAAAGCTTACAAATATGATTGAGATAAGACTTATGCAAGTGTTCAAGCCTTACTCTACATCAGAGACTCCATTGTGGAGAGAAACCATATACTATTAATACATATGCCAAAGCTGGTAACCAGGGCTCACACCTCACTAGGTATCAGAATATACATCTTTGAAATCACACAGATGTAACGTGTGGTAAGGTGTATCCACAGTTTAAGCCTTGTGGACCATAAGAGAATTCTTACAAGAGAACTCTTGTAAATGTAATGAGTGTGATCAGCTTTGTCAAAAAAGTACAACTTTGTGGTCATGCAAGAATTTGTATAAGATGGAAACCATACAAATGTGTAGAGGTGTTTAAGCAATGACCACGTGATACACCAAAGCGTTCATACTTGACAGAACTATTACACATATAAGGAAGCTGATAAATTGTTTAACCAGTTCTCTCAGTGGACTGCACATAAGAATATTCATATTAGAGAGAACTAAGTCTATTACTTTTGAAGATTAACCAATCTCAGATGTTAAATTCCACAGAGAATTAAAAGTTAAATTTATTTATGATTCATGAGATGATGTGTGTCTGTGGAACAAGGATATCTGTGAAAAGGTCTACCTTCAGTTTAAAAAATGTTTTAATTGAATTATTTGAGGTTTCCTAAAAAGACTACATTATTATTGATGAGTTACAACCTCATTTGAGATCTGTTGATGTTATACTTTAATTATATGCTTTTCATTTGTCACCATGATGATCTCAGAGAAAGAATTGGTAGTAAGATGGACATACTTCATTAGGTTGGGTTTATTCATATCCATGGAACCTGGAAGAACTATGACACTAATTTTAAGATGTAATATGGTATAAATTGGAGAGCATGGGGAGTGGCAGACGATAGATGTAAAATTGTTATCTAAATTATCATGCTTTCTGTGGCCTCAGCCCCTTCTGTAGCTTTGTTGCTATGACTGTAGGCCTTTGTTGATGATTATAGGAAAGGATTGCTCCACCAGATGACCATGAAACAGTGGGCCAGGACATTGAGAAAATGACATTTTCACTTGAATAGAATGATGAGTTACTAGGGATGGCATATGTGGTAGAACAAATGGAGGGGGAATGGTGGTCTCCTTTTTTGAAAGCTAATGGGTGTTGTATATCATAGGTTAATGAAAATTAGTCTTATTTTTGGTAACTGAAGAGACAAACATAATAGCACAGTTTAATCACAAGAGCCAAAGAGTGTGCTTGTAAAAGATTCAAATTTAGCCATTGGAATTGCATTTTCATATCCTTTTATTATGTATTATACTTTCACATCTAAATAAAGTGTAATTTTTTTTGTAACCCTGAATGAATCATGTGCCTTCTACTAACCCATGCATCTCCCACTTAATTGGAGTGCTTCATAATGAACACTAATGCTACATCATTAGGCTCTCTAGTTGAATGGCATCTGTAACAATTTCTTCCCATGTTAGATTCATACAACTTATGGTTTTGAAATATATATTCATAATTTGCATATGAGTTGACTCCATAGTGTATTTCAGATTATTTCTGTGGCTATAATGAAAATACCATTGCAGTGCAATTTTAGACTCACCCTGCTAAAACCTGCCTCCCTATACGTAAATATACACCATATAATTATATTTCTACATGGGTTTTTTTTGTGTGTACTGAAATAAGATCCAAAGGTTGTGCCTTTACATAATTTGAAAATAGAAATATAGTTAGCATTTGAAAAATACTAGGAACATAAATTTCAGAACTGAGGATGAAAAGAACATAATCTAGTTTTTCTGCTTGGAGTGCTTGGGAAATAATTTGAAAAGAGCAATGTTCATGAGTTTCTTCTTAAGAATGAATGCATGCATGAATAGCATAATTTTTTTTGATAAACTAGAAATTTCATATATAGGCATACTTCAGAGATACTGTGGCTTCAGTTCCAGACGACGACAATAAAGTGAATATTGCTATAAAGCGAGTCACACAAATTTTTTGGTTTCTCAGTGCATATAAAATTTATGATTATATCCTATTAAGTGTGCAATAGCATTATATCTAACCAGTGTGCATACCTTAGTTAAAAAATACTTTACTTGGAGTCAGACTCTGCCCTAGTAGTTAAATTTGGCACGTTCGGCTTCAGCACCCTGGGTTCACTTCCTGGGTGCAGACCCATACCACTCGTTGGCAGCCTCGCTGTGGCAGTGACCCACGTACATAATAAAGATTGGCACAGCTGTTAGCTCAGGGCAAATCTTCCTCAAGCAGAAAGTGGAAGATTGGCAACAGATGTTAGCTCAGGGCCACTAATCCTTAGCAAAAGAAAAGAAAAAATGCTTTATTGCCAAAAATTGCAGAACATCATCTGAGCCTTCAACAAGTCATAGTATTTTTGCTGGTGGAGGGTCTTGTAAAAAAAGAAAAAACATCTGCAAAGCACAGTACAACAAAGTATGCCTCTATATGTAAACACACACAAAAATTTGAAAGCAGGATCTAGAAGAGATGTTTGCATACCTGTGTTCACAGAAGCACTATTCACAGTGGCCAAGAGGTAGAAACAACCCAGATGTCCACTGACTGACGAATGCACAAATGAAATGTGGTCTATACATACAATGGAATATTATTCAGCCTTAAGATGACAAATCCTGTCATTTACTGCAACATGGAAGGACCTTGAGGACGTTATAGTAGGTGGGATAAGCCAGTCAAAAAAGACAAATACTATATGATTCCCTTTATTTGAGGTGTACCTAAAATAGTCAAATTCATAGAAAAAAAAGAATGGTGTTTGCCTAGGGCTGGGGGGATGTGAAAATAGGGGGAAAACAAGTGAGTTTAAATATTCATGGTAATCAATTGCATCTATATGCAAATAAGAAAATGTGCTATATTTTAACTCTAGTAAGCTCAAATAATGTAAAATATTATGAAAGTTGATACAAAAAGAAAAGAGACATGAGGTCAGGGGTGCTCCTACTGTATGTATTAATAGTTACACAGTTATTATGAATCAACAAAAATGTGAACTTTTCCAAGTTTAATAAATGAGACTTACTAAATATCACGAGAAGAACATAAGTATCTTTTTTGGAGAAAGTAAGTAAATGACCCATAGTGGGGAAGGATTGTATTACAGGGCACTGTAAGTAGCAGCAGTAACAGGCTGAAATATTTCCTGGCAGTGACGTGAGACCCATGGAGGAGGTGCAGAGGTGGTGAGCAACATACACAGCAAATAAGAGCCAGAGAACAGCAGAGCACCAGCAAGTGGGAGAAAAGGGACCAGGTGCACTCCATATGACGTTCAGATAGAGAAGAAACCAGGCAACAAGACAGTTGTCATGTGTATACTCAAGAACGCAATTTCCAGAACTTTAGAAATTTCTGCAGAAAATACAGGTGTTAGAGACGACAGTGGAAAAGTCCATAAAGTGCAAGAAATGGGCTAAGTTTCCTTTAAAATATGAAGTATTTGTTAATTCAATGTACCAACATGGACATGATGAATCTAGACAGGGAAAGTAATTATTAGAATATAGCAGTTATACCAAGAAATAATAACTCAGTGAAATTTACACAAAACTCAACAAATGATGTCTAGAAAACTGAAAACATACCATACAAAAAGTAATGAATCTTATATAACAAATTATGGCGAGTCAATTTAATGGTATTTCTGGGATTAAGACAGTAACATATATTCTCCAGATATGAAATTATCTAATTTAAATACTGTAATAAATTTAATCAACAAAAATTTAACTTAATATTTGGTACTAAGGTGAAAAGATGTAGATGGAATGATTAAAACTATCTTCAAAATATTCTGGATTTCATGTAACATTTAGGGAAACCGCTGCTGAGCCATATCCTGAACACTAGAGAAGGAAATGGTGTAAAATGTATGAAACAATATCCATTCCCCAATTCAACCCTCCCACACTTTTGAAATGTAAAACAACACTAACAGCATCATCAAAAATAATGGAATTGATGACTAAATGAAAATCAATTCATTTATAATGCATAGAAATATACAAGATGAAAGTAGCAGTGGCTTAAACAAAACAAATTACGATAGACTTCATTGAAGGCATCGTTCAACTTCATAAGCTCCCTCACTACAATGCTTCCAAGTTGTACTTGTTGAGATAGAATGAACAACGGTGCTCACAGGGGATGGAAAATGTGGCATGAATAATAGTTTAGTTGACAGCCTCAGAGATATGAGGATGTGAACTCGGACAATGTTTTCCCAGGATAAATTTGTATGCTATTTATTGTGGCTGAAAGAGGATGATCATTAGTATATGTGATCTACACTGTCACAGTGCCTTTAAGAGATGCTTTTGTGACACTCCTCAAAACTGGAAAGACAACCGGAAACATATCACTTAGGGTCTCATGATAATTCTGTCTTACTATGCTGGGACATACCGCTCTACTGCATATCTTCAAGCAGTGCTTCTGTATGTAGTAGGATAATATTGCAACACATTAGTGACAGAATTCTCTATCAAGAATTTTCTTACCAAGAAACCCACTCGATGGGAGAGTCCACCACAAGTTGTCCATCACCTAAAGCTGGATTATTACAGTAAAAAAAAAAAAAAAAGGATGAAATTTCAGACCCTAGGAATGTGTATTTCAAAAGCCAGTTTCAGAGGCAAAATCACGCAAATGCGAATATGAAATCAGGAAGACCCTACATTCCTAGACAAAGTAGAGTGGTGCGAGAGAGACATTCAGGTTGATTTCACGTTTTAAAACTGATGCTAGAAGAAAACACCCTCTGTCACTTACGTCTGTTTCTCAACTTTCCATTCCATTCCCAATCATTAAGATTTTGAAGTCAATGACTCACTCATTTAGCTTCAAATTTATTATAAAAACAGTCAGAACTGACTTCCCCTTATAGGTATCTTTTCTAGAATTTATCAGGTATTTGTGCATATTAATATGTGACTTCCATGTGCAGCTTCTTTCACCCTGGTCTATGGAGAGCTCACAGTGCCTCCAGGTGGGGCCGCTAAGCAATCCCTGGTGCCCAGCCACAATTGTTACCACACCTCCAATCCATGGGGGTGAAGCCCTGCCCAGTACCATGCCCTATGGAGCCGCCTCACAAGTCCCACATCACTGGGTCATGGTGAGATGGAATCTAGGTGGAGATGAGAAGGACTGAGGGAAGGCCCCAGGTGTCTGAATGAATGAACAGGTGTCAGGCATAATACTTCAGAGGCAGAGATTACCAAGTCTAAAGAAGGGCATTTCAGGAAAAAGAGTCAGAACAATCAACTAAGAATATTACTTTATCTGAGAAAGAGCCATTGTCGACTCCTTTTCTTTCTTTTTTTGACATTCGTCCTCAGGCAACATGAACCTTTAGAAGCAATCTGGAAAGTTACTCCTACACAGAGACCTACAAGTGACTTTTTCCACCACTTTCTTCAGAACTTGCCCCCCTCTTGGTGAAGCTCACACATAAGGTGCAGCAGTGGGGACCCTAGGCTGAACCTGTCACTCCCCTTCTGGTCACACACCTGGCCCTGATCAAACCCCATGCAGAGCAGAGCCCCATTACCCTCAGCCCAGATCTCAGCCTTCTGGAATGGGAGGACTCTGAGACCTGGTCTCAGTGCTGGACACAGATTAGAATCACCTGGGGCACTTCAACTATTACTGAGCCTGGGCCTCACCTCAACTATTGGCCGGAGAATCTCTGGTCAGGGGACACAAGAGGTGTATTGCAAAATGCCTCAGCAATCTAATATGAAGCCTGGCTTGAGCACGACTTAGAGGAGGCAAGCCCAGCACACCTCCCACTTTCTTTTTCTTTTCCAGCATTATTGAGATATAATTAACAAATGAAAATTGTGTATAATTAAGGTATACAACGTGATCATCTGAAATACATATACACTGTGAAATAATTATCACAATAAAGTTAATTAACCCATCCATGACCTCACAATGATCATTTTTTGTGTCTGTGTGGTAAGAAGATTTACTATCTCAGCAAATTTCTAGTATATAATACACTATTATTAAGTATAGTCACCATGCTATACATTAGATCCCCAGAACTTATTCATTTTGCAACTGAAAGTTTGTACCCTTTGCCTAACATCTCCCCATTTTCCCTACCTCCCAGGCCCTGGTAACCTCCATTCTACTCTGTGTTTCTATGAGTTTGACTTTTTAAAATTCCATATATAAATGAGATCATGCAATATTTGCCTTTCTCTGTCTAGCTTATTTCAGTAAGCATAATGTTTTCCAAGTTCATCTATTCTGTCATAAATGGCAGGATTTCCTTCATTTTTGTGGTTGAATAATATTTTATTGTATATACATACCATGTTTTCCTTATCCATTCATCTGTCAACAGACATTTACATTCTTTCCACGTCTTGGCAATTGTGAATAATGCAGTCATGCACATGGAGTGTAGATATCTCTTGAAGATGCTGATTTCATTTCCTTTTGACATATAGCCAGAAGTGGGATTGCTAGATCATATTCATGTTCTATTTTTTAATTTTTTGAGGAAACTCCATACTGTTTTCCACATGGCTGTACCAATTTACATTCTCAACAGCAGTGCACAAGGGTTCCCTTTTCTCCACACCCTTGCCAACACTTATCTCTTCTCTTTTGCTAATAGCCATCCTTGTGGCTTCGCTCTCCCTTGGGGCCTTGTTGTCACCAGGATCCAGACAGTGGAAGGGGAAGGAGCAGAAAGAAACATGCAGAGCAGGCAAATGGAGCAGTGGTGGGGTTGAGGGTGTGGCTGGCATGTTAACTGGGAGGGTGGTCCGAGAAGGTGGTATCAGAACAAGAACCTGTGGGAGGAAGGGTGTTTGCAACCTGCATCTGAGGGGCCAGATGGTTCTAGGCAGAGGGACAGCCCCTATGAGGGCGCTGAGGCAGTAGCAGCCTTGGCCCCAGGAAAAGGAAGGACACTTTTGTGGCCGGAGCAGGACGAGAAGGAGGAGACAAGCGGGGAGGAGGGCAAAGAAGCACTGGGGGAAGTTGATCAGGAAGGGCCTTGGTCTTCAAACATTTTTCTTCTGTATCTCAAAAGAATTTTAGAAGCCATATATTCCCTCACTCATTTTAAGTAAACATGTAATTTATTCTTTATCTTATATATTAAAACACTAACAAATAACCTAATATCTTACGTGTTCTATATTCATGTCAAAATGTTCATCTAAGCCCCAGGAATCATAGGGTCGCCCTTAAACAAGATGTGGAGATGCAGAGGGAACGCAATTGGAGGAGATCAAGAAGTCAGTTCTGCACATAGTAAGGTGGAGAGGCCTGTTAGATGTCCCAGCAGAAATGTCTAGAAACAGGATACTAGACTTCAAGGGAGAGATCTGGTCTTGAGGGGACATTGGGAGACATGTAGGTGGTGCTGAAAGTCATGCGATGAGCTGATGAAGAAAGGCAGTGGGTATAGACAAAGAAGAGAAGAGGTTAATGGTCTAAGCCTTCGAATGCTCCCACATTCAGAGACCAGACAGGTGAGAAAACCCATCAAAGGAAACTGAGAAGTGAACAGGGAGGTGAGAAGAAAATTGAAGATAACCTTGGGATGTTCTCAAAGCCAGGAAAATCAGTCTTTTGAGGAAGATGGAGCAATCAACTATGCAACAAGCTGCTAACAGGACAAGTCAGATGAGAAGAGGAAATGGATTACTGGACTGAGAAATGAGGTCATTGATGACTCTGGCAAAGAAGATATCAAAGGAATGGTGGATGTGAAACCTTTATTGGATGGGGTTCAAGTGAGAATTGTAGGCAAGAATCGAAGACAAAGACTATAAACAAGTGTTTAGTATATTGTGCTTTGAAATGAAGCATAGAAAAAGGGTAGTTAATACAGGTGGAAATGTAGCTAACTGAGAAGTTTTCCTTTTAAAGATGGCAGAGTAGAGTGCATAAGGTTTTTCAGGGGGGGGTGTGTCTGTGTGTAAGATAGACAATACCACCATTTGTGTGTAAGATAGACAACACTACCATTTGTGTATGCTGATCAAAACAAATGTCAAAAAGTAAAAATACATGAAGCAGTGGAGGAAGGATGCCATACCATCCTGACACTGAATGGGGCTGGCAACTGGGGTCCAGCACAGAGTCAGCAACAGCCAGGAGCAGGGACAGACCCTTCTCAGTCAATACTGAGTAGAGAGCACCGGCCTGGAGGCAGGGGGTGAGCCAGCTGGAGAAGATCTCTTCCCTTTGCTGAAGGGGCTCAGTGGAAGAACAGGGTCTTTGAGAAAAAAGATGGAAGAGGATGAGTTGGACTTCTGAGGGGCTCTAGAAGACAGGTATGGATAGAAAAATAGGGAAATGCAAGAGGAACAGGGCCAGGAATTAAGTGAGACCAGTCAGTTTGGGTGTATATTTTTCTCCAACTGTGATCAGCCACTTGGGGACAGACACAGACGAGGCAGAGTTCGATGTGATGATGATGTCAGGGAGAAGCAAGGAAGTAGGGGGGCTGTGGGAGAATGAACATTAGTCCTTCGCTTTGGGGCAGCTGACACTGGTCTATAGCACTTTTTAGGGCTCAGTCCATCCTTTTGCTCTTATTTTGAATAAATAACTAGTCACAGGAGATTTGGATCAATTAGAGTTGTAATTTTCAGAACAGTTATGGGAATCACCCTCATCACCTGCCCTAGCCTCTTGGTCTTCCCTGAGAAGCGCTCAGCCCAAACCACAGCCAGCCAGCCAGGATCCTTGGAAGGTTTCCTCAGAACATTTAGATGACTGGGACCCCATTTCCAAAATCTCCTCTGAAAACTCAAGAAAGGCACTACAATACTAGCCCAGATCCCTGAAGGAATCTAAAAATAAAAGTTGCTGGATTCCCAGCCCTGATTCCGAAAGGAATCTGAAAATCAAAGAAAATGCCTAGATTTTCAGCAGGCCCAAGCCCCAAAAGGAACTGTGCTACCTTCAGGAAACAACTGAGTATTCCCCAAAGACAACGTCTTGGACTCAAGGACAGAGCTTTGAACTGGGAGGACAAAGTCCCTTTCCAGAGAGGACAGTGCCTCTCCTGATCTAAAATAAAGTCAGAGAGTTCAGAACACAATGGAGCAAGCTTGAAATCCAAAAGGAGACTCATCAAACTGAAAGTAGGTGGTGACTCATGTAAGGACTGAGCACAACGGGTACCTAGCTAGATTCCAGGGGTTGCCATCTCTTGTGGGTTGCCTCCTTCAGATCCCACTTCAGACATATATATATCAACCTTGAAAATAAAAGAGACAGTTATGTTACCAGGAAAACAAATTTATTCAGGAAAAGCCAAAACATTACAAATCAGAATGTGCAGGATATGGCAATCCACAGGCTAATTTAGCAAACGAGAGAGGAACGTTATTTTATAGAGAAAAAGGAGGAAATTGGCAGTAATAGTTTTGAACGAAAGTCCACTGGAAAAAAGCAAGAGTTCGGTGTGGTGATGGTTTCTCATGGGCCCAGTTGCTGGGGTAGTTGATTTCTGTTTAGGATGCAATGTACATTTCTCCCTCTAATTAATGATTCTTTCCTGTTGATGTCTTTTTTGGGGTCTGTAATTGACTATATTCCTGTTGATGATTTCTCTTTGGTGAAGTCTGTAATTGACTATCTTTCCTGTAATTGACCTCCAATGGTACTCTGTGGGAGCTTCCCCTTCTGGCCTCCTGACTCCATTTTAAAGGAGGTTTCCCTTTAGTAATTATCACAATATTAATAAAAATATAAATACAGGAAATTATACTAAAATCTGATCTCAGTGTTTTCACTCCTCACATCTTATGATATCTAATTCCACAAGGTGGTGGCTACACCTTGGTTTACTCAGACACCATCTTGTGGGCTCAGATTCTTTTGGGGAGCATGGGAGCCTCCAACCAATAAAGTTCCTGTCTAAATCCAAGAGAAATCACTTCAGCTGGTCAGGAAAATTACCAAGCACATGACATATATAAATACAAGATGAGAATATTTGATTAAAAATGTGGGTTAGGGGCCCCCATGTGAGGCAAAGTGGCTGAAAAACATTTAGATGGGGAGTTCAGATGTCAGCACTTCTTGACCCGAAATGGTGCACAGTCCTGACTCCTTCATGGAGATCCACTTCAAAGTCAGTCTGCATGGAGTGACTAGAGCTCAGGGGAAGTGAGCTCAGCATAGGGAGCCTGGGGAGAGAGAGGGACAGGAGAAGGGTTGCTTCTGTTCTCTTCCCCAAGAGAAACTTATCTTTCAAAGTTTCAATCTGAGTCCAAGCATTTAACTACTTAAAGAAATAAAACCTCACCAAAATAATGGGGGGGGAACCCTTAGAAGTTTGAGACACTGGTGTTAGTTCTGGGGAAAACAGAAGAGTGCTGTTTATTGAAAATAACCTTTCAGAAATTTCTGGAGCATGTATAGTTGTGATTTGGTTGACCCAAAATCCACCCAGCACCACCTTCAAAATTTCCACAGGGAACAGGAAAGGAGCTCTTAACTCACATATTTCAAATTAAAAATTAAGGGTGTAAATACTGCTGTTGCAAATGTGAAAAACTAGTAATACTATTTGGATTTATTGTTCACTAAGGAGACAGACATCCTTATCACATGTCTCTGGAAATATTTCAAAACTGATATTTCATTACTTAAAATGAAAGCCAAATATCTCCAAAAGAGACCAACTTTTATGTCATTATCTGCACATTACATAAAACATTGAGAAACAGACAAAAAAGACAAAATATCTAATTTATCTAATTTAATTTTCAAGTTAAGAATACTGTTCCAAATAACTCAATAAATTTTTTAATTGAAATTGCAATTATATTTAGTAACTAATGACTTCAGCAAAACACGTATGCCATGCAGTAAGGCTCAAAGGTATTGGATTATTAATTCATCTTAAGAACTTTGGATTAGTATAATTATTTAAATTAAAGAGAAATTAATTTCTATCCATACAATCAAATTTTGTTCTTTTAAAGCAACGTGTCAGCCCTCCATGCCCATAGCCCAGGGCCTGGCCCCATTAAGTCCCTGGAACCGAGCCCAGGGTCGTGTCTCTGCCTCCCGAGTGAATGCGGAACAGAAAAAAATTAAGCTCTGCTGGGATTGGTATAAAATCGCACACTCCAAGCAGGTACAGTTTGCACTTCATGTCACATTCTAGTTTCCCTCACCTAGACGGACAATTCTGCCTTTTGCTTCAAGAAGTTGTAACTGTCCGGGTCTCAGACGTTCCTGGACCCAGCGCCCCCCACAGCCTCCCGCCCCGCCCCCACAGGGCCCAGCGCCGCAGCCGCCTCCTCACAGGACAGGCGGCTCCATCCGCGCGTCAAAAAGCTTTCACGTGATTCATTGTCACTCTGTTAAGAGGAAATATCTCTGCTTGCAGGATAAGTGGCCGACACACGGGTAATTCTGTAGGAAGCCCGGCTGCAAAGGACACCAAGCACTTTCAAAGAAACACAAAAGCAGAAGGCTGGAGGCTCTGGGGCGGAAGGACAAACACAACAGGGAAACCTGAGGGGCGGAGGAGAGCGCCAGACACCGCGCCCAGCCCCTCCCCTACGTCGCCCCCAGCGGCCACTGTGCCCGCCCCGCCCCGTCTGCCTCGCCCCTACTAGAGGCGCACGCGCAGTTTCCTGCACACCCGGAAGCGGATCGCGCGGAAGAAGGGGGCGGGTCGCGCGGAAGAAAGCGCACAGTCCGGTGAGTGAGTCTGTGTTTCAGGTTGGTAATTGCGCTTCCTGGTCCTCAGGCCTCCATCCTCCACACCAGGGTTTCGGGGTCGCCCCTTAAGTTAAAATCTCTGAACCCGCTCGTCCATCTCGCTTCAGTTCGTCCCTTTCGCCTCTGGCGACGTCACCGTAGACGTCCCGAGTCCTGCAGCTCCGTGCGGTCCAGGAGTCGGCGTCCGTTTCCCGTTGAAGTCGCTCTGAGGCAGGTGCCGGCCCAGCCTTTCTGCCCTCAGTCTGCGTGGACGCCGCCCGCCCGCCGCGTCGTTTTCCTGCTCAGAACGTTTCTCTGACGCCCGCCCAACCGCGTGGTCCAGTCCTCACTCAGGAGGTGGGTACATGCCCTTCACCCGCCTCCAGGGAGAGCAGAGGAGAACAGAGACGGGGAGAAAGAGGCAGAAATACATGGAGTTAGAGGCCACCAGAAAATTTAGGGAGAAAGAACGCAGGGATTGAAACAGAGCTTGCAACAGAGTGGGGCCAACCGTGTAGGAGGAGAAACAGAGAGGGAGGGAAACAAAAGGATCAGGAGAAACAGAGAGAGAGAAGCACAGAAATGGACACAGGAGAGGAGAGAACCAGAAGGACACAGAGACACAAATACAGAGAACAAAACCCAGAGCGATGGAGAAACGCAGGGACCCAACCCCGGGCGAGTATTGAGTTGATTGGATGTGGGATATTAAGCTGTGAAGTACTGACTTGTGGCTCTATAACCTAATTACTTTCACATTTGTTGAACTGTTTTCAGTTTTGTAAAGATAATGACAGTTACAAAACCAGGTGTTTGAGGCATCGGCATTTTCTGATTATTGCATCAGAAGATAATTCCATTTGCAGCCCCCATCCACCCTGAGGGCAGAGACAGCTCAGTCAATTCCAGGTCACCCTCTTCCCTTTCAAGAAATGGGAGAGGGCTTTCTGTACCTGTGGCTCCTATCATTCTTCTCTAAATTTGATGTACCTCTCACTTGTTTTAACTTTAGCTTTTTTTAAATTTCCAAATTATTTTCCCTCTTAATTTATTGTTCTGAGTATGACATTTATATGCTTTCTACTCTGTTATATATTGAAACTTTGATCTCTGTAAATACTGCAGTGTTTCACTATGCATCTGGTAAGGACGTTGATAATCTTTTAACACTGAAAACCTAGTTTACCCAGTTAGTTTAATAGTCAGCAGCTTCTTTCTTCCCTGAAGTGATCTCTTAAATTGGTGACCTCCGAGCTGAAGTCTCCAACTAAGTAGATGTTCCCCTCAAGTCCCCTTTGTCCTTTCTGTGCTGATGTTGAAGGATGGGCTGGATGGATGGGGAACTTTGTTCCCGCAGAACCCATTGGTTCAGGACAAAGAGAGTGCTGAGAGCTCATGTTCAGGTGACCCTCTTTCATGTTTTTCAAGACTAATAACTACTTGTAACGTTCATTTTTTAAATATTTTTCTGGAAAACAGGAAATAAACACTTGCCTTTGATTAAAGCCATGAAAGAGAATCTTCTCTTGCTCAAGAATACGAAATGTAATCTGGAATTAGAAGAGACCTTTTCTACTGCCCTGTCCAGGCCATAACTTACAGCCCCTTCTGCTCACTGAACTCAGACCTCTTCAGAGTAACTTGGTAAACTTTCTCCCCTCTGAGCCTTAGTGCTCCCACCTGTAACATGGAGATGATAGAGTAGACCAGTTCTGAGCCTGAGCAAATGGGATCCCTGACATGATTTTCAAAATTGGGCGTGTGTCTGCATTTGGCAGTTTTCTGGGAGAGGGTGCCCAGTTAGAATTAGAATTTGGAGTGTGTCCCAGTCTTCCCAAAAAAATGAAAACCAGTAAGGAAGAAGCAGGGACAGAGGCTCAGAGATAGAGGCATGCCTCTCTTTCAGCTTCACTCTCTCCCTCTCTGTGTTTCATGGGTAAATCTTAAGTTTGATTGTGTCATCTCCTGGCATTAAGCCCTCTTATGGTTCCCCTTGACCCTCAGGACAAAAATCTAAACTCCTCAGTATATCTACAGCAGGGAGCTGTGGAGCTGGGTGGCCCTTCAGAGTTGGTGCAGATTGAGGGAGGGGACATGCTTCCCTGTCCTGCATCAGCCGAGCTGGCTACCTAGGGAGGAGCAAGGGACTTGGATGAGGCAGTTTCCTTGTGCCCATGCCAGCTGACAAAGGACAGTGCAGTTGCAGCAGAGTATGTGGGTTTCTGCAGGAGGGGAGGGCCTTCTGAAGAAATGGGTGAAAAACTTACTTATTGGTCTCTGTATGTAGTTTGCTGTCCCTGTATCCTTCCTGTTACAGTGGGCAGCAAAGGGCCATCTGTCCCCTGTATTAAGGTTCTCCTTATGTGTCTACCAGTGGCAGGGGAAGGCAGTGTGTTGATTCTAAGCACTGAACAACGTATTTTTGTCATACAGAATAATCTAATCTGAGAATCTCAGAGGAAGAGGAAAGAAGGAATGGCTCTTTCCAAGGTAAAAGTCGTATTCTTAGTGGATTGTTCTGTTTTCTCTTTCCTAATATTCCACATTTTGGCATTGTTAATCTTCTCTGTCTCTGAAGTGTCCTCCCTAAAATGTTGACTTAGTGTTGTTTAGGTCACAGTACTCCCCAAAGTACTATCAAGATTCAGTGGAATCCCCATTAAAATCCCAACAGCCATTTTTGCACAAATAGGAAACCCAATTTTAAAATTCATATTGAAGTGGTAAGGACCCCAAATAACCAAAATAATGGTGAAAAATAAGAACACAGTTGGAGGACTTAAATTCCCAATGTCAGTTGTTACTACAAGCCTAGAGTAATCAAAACTGTGGTTCCAGGATGAGGATAGAAATATAAATTAGAGCAATAGAACTGAGAGTCCACAAATAAACCCATACATCTATAATAAGTTCCTTTTTCACATGAGTGCCAAAAGCTTTCAGTGGGAGAAGAATAGTCTCTTAAATGGTGCTGGGGCACCTGCATATCAACATGGAAGAGAATGAAACTGAACCTCTACCTTTCCCCATATAAAAAAAAAATTCAAAATGAACCAAAGTCTACTGTGAGGTGTAAAACCGTAAAACTCTTAGATGAAAACATTTGGGCAAATCTTCCTGACCTTAGATTTGGCAGTGGATTTTTTGATATGACACAAAAAGCAAAAGAGAGAAAGACAGAATAGATAAATTCTTCTCCATCAAAAAGTGTTTATGCATTTAGACACATCATCTAAGTGAGAACACTGTCTACAAAATGGGAGACAATATTTGCAACTCACATATCTGATCAGGGTATAGTATCCAGAATATATATAGAACTACTACAACTCAACAACTAAAATACAACAACCCAATAAAAAATGGTCTAAGAACTTTAATAGACATTTCTCCGTATGATATACGATGGGCAACACGGATATGAATTGATGTTCAACGAATTAGTCATCAGAAAAATGCAAACTCAAAATCACAATGAGATATCAATTCACACCCACTAGGATGACTGTACTAAAAACAGAAAATAAGTTTTGGTAAGGATGTGGAGACACTGGAATCCTGATACATTGCTGGAAAATGGTGTATCCACTATAGAAAACTGCATGGCAGGTCCTTAAAAAATTAAACCGTGTAACCCAGTAATTCCACTCCTGGGTATATAGGCAAAAGAATTGAAAACATATTCAAACACATGTTCATAGCAACATTATTAACATTAGCCAAAATGTGGTGACAACTTAAATGTCCATGAGAAGGTGAGTGAATAAATAAAATGTGATATAGTCATACAATGAAATTATTTAGCCGTAAAAAAGGAATGTCGTCCTGATACATACTATACCGTGGATGAACCAAGAACATTGTTCTAAGTGAAAGAAGCCAAACATAAAAGGTCACACGCTTCATACCATTCCATTGCTATGAAGTATCTAAAATAGGTAAATCCATAGAGACAGAAAGCATGTTAGTGATTACCAGGGACTCGGGGGAGAGGGGAGTGGGAAGCAACTGCTTAATGGGTAATGGATTTCCTTTGGGATGATAAAGATGTTTTTGAACTAGACAGAGGTGATGTTTGTACAATATTGTGAATGTACTAAATGCCACTGAATTGTAGTTTGAAATGGCTAACTTTGTTATGTGAATTTCACCTCAGTTAAAAAAAATTAGAGAACTATAACTTGCTCGAAATTATCTTACATGGATCAGTGAGAACACTTACTCCAGCGAAGTCAATCCTTACGCATCTCCGCTTGTCCCATTTTGTGTCAAAATAAGATCGCTGTCCCTGTTGATGTGGTGAAATGTGCTTTCCTTTCAGGGACAGTTGACCTTCAGGGATGTGGCCATAGAATTCTCTCAGGAGGAGTGGGAATGCCTGGACCCTGCTCAGAGAGCCTTGTACAGGGACGTGATGTTGGAGAACTACAGAAACCTGCTCTCCCTGGGTGAGGAGAACTTGCCTCCAGATGTCTGTAACTACTTTTGTATATCCTTGCATTTTCCCCTGAGAGTCTCTTGGGAGCCCCTGCCTCTGACTGACTTGTCTGAGTTTCAAATCCCTGTGCTTAAGAGAGTGATTGAAGCTGTTTTGATGCAGAATGCAAAGGCTTCATAATGTGGCACATGGACTCGAACTTCCTCTTTCTTCAGAAGTTTTGCCTATTTCGTGCTTGATTAGTGGTGGTTTTAGAACATTAGTAGTCAAAAAACCTTATGGCAAATTTTTAATATATCTGATTTTCTGTTTTTACCCCTGTGCATTTCATCCAGTAGTTCTTGGTAGAGAGCTAGATGCCTGCATACTTAAAATAACCCCTTAGCATTCAGGAGGCAGTCAATTGACTGATTTTTGAAATACTTTTCTAGACCCGTGTATCGCGTCCTCTCTTTTAGCTGAACAAAGAGATGGGAAAGTGTTCTGGAAAAGAATAGCATATTAAGTTCCATTCTTCTTTGCAAGTTGAAATGTTTCTTTCGTAGAATATTATCTCCATTTTGGAGCAAGGGAAACAGCCATGGACTGTGGAGAGTGAAGGGAAAATAGGAATAAATGAAGACAGATGGGGATGTATGGAGTTGTGAACAGAAATAAGAGCTCAGGCAGATGGGTTCAGAGTAAGCTGCTCCATTAAATATTGTTTGAGAAACTCTTCAACTGGGAAAGATCTGTGGGAAAATGAAAGTTTTATTTCTTATGAGCTCTCAAAAGAAATCATCCTCCACACAGACACTTACCACTGTTGTTCTAATGTGTAAAAGTTTAATCTCGTACTGTGCCATGATGCCCAGCTCACACAGAGGCAGGCAGACTTTATCATGACGTACGACACACTGTTATCTGGCCCCTCTCACCACTTTGGTCCCTTGGTTTGAGGGAGACCAAGATGGCTGCCTCTAAGGTGTCGGCTTTCCCCTTGGTCTCTCCTGCTTCTCAGTCCGTACAGATCAGAGCTGAGGCCTCTGTAGTCCTGACCCCAGGACCTCTTCAGTTTGCATTCGCATTTCATGTCTTGGGGAGAACTTCTCAGAAGATAGGCCAAAAAAATAGCTGCTTTTCCATTGTATCTGGGGTCCCATGAAACTCACTGGACTGTGTCAAGCCCTGTCTGCCTGTTCAGGACCCTCAGCCATCTCTTCAGGTCTCTTTTTGCCACGTGTGTAAAGAGGAGTGGAATTTGAGATTGTGTGACACTGTTACCGAGCAGTAATGTAAAGACTAGACACTGAGATCCTCTCTTTGGTCCCCGTTGCTACATGGGAGTGTATCTCAGTCTTTCAGGCCCTCACCCCACAGCCTGTAGGCATAGCACACCCCCTTCTCAAGAACTCCCCAAAGTCAGGCTGTCTTATTTTACTCCCATATGTTGTATTTTTCTACCTCTTCCTGCTCTCCCTGTCAGGGAACATAGAAAGTCGTTAGTCTTCCTGATTTCTTTTTCTTCTCTAAGATGTTGCCTCTGAAACTTGCTTTTGAAATACACATTCCAAATGTCTAAAGTTTCATCCTCTTTTTCTGCTGTGATAACCCACCTTTAGGTGATGGACAACTTCTGGTGGACTCTCCCATGGAGGGCGTTTACTCACTAATATGTTACAATATTATCCTGCTACATACAGAAGTGCCTCTTGAAGGCCCTGGGAAGAGTGGTCCGCATGTCCCAGGATGCTGACATGTAGACAGTATCAGGAGAGCCTAAGTGCCTCTAGTTGTCCTTCTGGTTTTTGTGGAGTTAAACAGTGTCTCCCACAGTGCAGACATAATATGATCATCACCTTTGAGCCAGCAATAAAAGCTGTAGGAACCTGTTCTAAGGTGAACACTGTCCAAGTTCACAACCTAATATCTAGGAGACTGTTGACTAAACTACCGTTTATGCCACATTGTTTATCCCATATGTGTGCTGCTCTTAATTCATTCACCCTCAAAAAATACAATTTTGACACATCTTATTGAAGTAGTTTATAAAGTGGAATGATGCCTACATTTTTATTTGGTTTTTAATTTATTTTAATTTTTTTTTTTGGTGTGGAAGATTGGCCCTAAGCTAACATCTGTTGGCAATCTTCCTCTTTTTGCTTGAGGAAGATTGTCCCTCAGCTAACATCTGTGCCAGTCTTCCTCTCTTTTGTATGTGGGACACTGCCACAGCATGGCTTGATGAGCGGTGCATAGGTCTGCCCTGGGATCTGAACCTGCGAACCCTGGGCTGCCAAAGCGGAGTGTGTGAACTTAACCACCATGCCACTGGGCCAGCCCCTATGCCAAGATTTTTTAAGTCTATTGTAATTGGTTTTGCTTAAGCCACTGATACTTTTATCTTCTAAATTTCATTGTTATTTCTGAATGACCTTGTTTTTATTTATTTAATCATCACTTCCATATTTTTTATGATACCCTTAGTGTTCTTTGCTTTATATCTACAGTTTGGTGATGTGGGGTCATGGAGTGAATATTGTTTTTTATATTTTACAAGATTTCTTTCTTAAGTGTTTATGACTTAGCATTAGTTTCCCCAAAATGTTTTGAAGAGTCTTAGTTATTCTTTTTAATTCTGTTTTACATTACTCAGTACCTACTATTAACATACACTTTTTTTAATAGACTATTTTTTCTAGAAGTTTTAGGTTGGCAGAAAAGTTGGGCCAAAGGTACAGAGATTTCCCGTGTATTTCCTACACCCACAAGTGCAGACCCTCCCCTATTATCAACATCCCACAGCAGTGTGCTACATTTGTTACCATTAATGAACCTACACTGACACAACATTATCACCCAAAGTCCATCTTTACCTTAGAGTTCTCTCTTGGTGGTGGTGTACACGCTATGGGTGGGACCAATGTATAATGTTTCGCTACCAGAAACCTTGGTCTAGAGGACCCAGAGTCACCTCATTTGACAAGGAAGCCTCCTTCTGTTAACTTACCCCTTTGGGAAGATGATAGTGTCTTAGTTGACCCTTTTCCTAGTAATATCTGTCTAATAAAGTGGAGCTAAAGTCTCTCTCTTTCCTGGGCCATCCTGGCTTCTTAGGGCTGGGTCCCCGTGCATTAATTGCAAAGAAGTCATGATGTGGATAACTCCAAGGGGAAAATCCAAAATTAGGTGCACTTTACTTTAAATACAGCACAGTTTATTGATATCTCAAATCAGTGCATTCCTAGTATATGGAAAGCACTGTTTTTGTATATACGTGTGTGTGCACGCGCGCGCGTGCATGTGTTTTTTTATATATATATATTTTTACCTCTTGACCCCCTGCACCCAACCCTCCCCCTACCTCTGGCAACCATCATTGTGTTCTCTATGTCTGTGAGCTTGTTGTTTTTTTTTTAGATTCTGTATGTAAGGAGATCATACAGTATTTGTCTTTCTCTGTCTGACTTATTTCACTTAGCTTAATGCCCTCGAGTTCAATCCATGTTGTCACAATTGGCAAAATTTTATTCTTTTTCCTGGCTTAATAATACTTTATTGTGTGTGTATATATATTTTGTGTATATATATATATATACACACACACACACACACACCACAATTTCTTTTATCCATTCATCCATCAGTGGATACTGAGGTTATTTCCATATCTCGGCTATTGTAAATAGTGCTGCAATGAACATGAGGATGCATGCATCTTTTTGAGTTAGTGTTTTTGTTTTTTTCAGATAAATGGAATTGCTGGATTGTATGGTAGTTCTATTTTTAATTTTTTGGGGAACCTCCATACTGTTTCCACAGTGGTTGCACCAGTTTATACTCCCACCAGCAGTGCACAAGAGTTCCCTTTTTCTCCAAATCCTTGCCAGCACTTGTTATGTCTTGTCTTTTTGA
Source organism: Ceratotherium simum simum (assembly GCF_057802395.1). NCBI lineage: Eukaryota > Metazoa > Chordata > Mammalia > Perissodactyla > Rhinocerotidae > Ceratotherium > Ceratotherium simum. The sequence goes on from NC_141932.1 coordinate 8,406,835, forward strand.
TGATAGACATTCTGACAGGTGTGAGGTGATATTTCACTCTGGTTTTGATTTGCATTTCCCTGATGATTCATGATTTTGAGCATCTTTTCATCTATCTGTTGGCCATCTGTATCTTCTTTGGAAAAATATCTATTCAGATCTTCTGCCCATTTTTTAATTGGATTCTTCGTGTTTTTGCTGTTAAGTTGTATGAGTTCTTTGTATATTTTGGATATTAGCCCCTTATCATATATATGATCTGCAAATATTTTCTCCCATTTAGTAAGTTGCCTTTTCATTTTGCTGTTGATTTCCTTTGCTTTACAGAGCTTTTTAGTTTGATACAGTCCCTCTTGTTTATTTTTGCTTTTACTTTTGGTGTCAGATTCAAAAAATCATTACCAAGATCTATATCAGGGAGCTTACTGCCTATGTTTTCTTTTGGGAGTTTCATGGTTCTAGGTCATACGTCAAGTCTTTAATCCATTTTGAGTTAATTTTTGTGTATGGTGTAAAATAGTGGTCCAGTTTCATTCTTTTGTATGTAGCAGTCCAGTTTTCCCAACATCATTTATTTAAGAGACTGTCCTTTCCCCATTGTATATTCTTGTCTCCTTTGTTGTAATTAATTGGCCATATATGCATGGGTTTATTTCTGGGCTCTCTGTTCTGTTCCTTGGATCTATGTGTCTGTTTTTATGCCAGTCTCATACTGTTTTAATTACTATAGCTTTGTAATACAGTTTGAAATCAGGAAACATGATGCCTCTAGGTTTGTTCTTCTTTCTCAAGATTGCTTTGGCTATTTCAGGGTCTTTTTGTGGTGCCATACAAATTTTGGGCTAGTTTTATTTTGTATGCAGGTTTTTGCATGGACATAAGTTTTCAACTCACTTGTGTAAATACCAAGAGCATAATTACTATATCATATTTGAGTATGTTTAGTTTTGTAAGAAACTGCAAACTATCTTCCAAAGTGGCTGTACCATTTTTCATTCCTACCAGCAGTAAATGAGAGTTTCTGTTGGTCCACATCCTTGCTAATATTTGGTGTTGTCCGTGTTCTGGATTTTGGTCATTTTCATTGGTTTGTAATGGTATCCAAATGTTTGAACACACATTTTCCTCAATTAAATCTATGACATTTTTTAAACTGAGAATTTTTGATATCTTGAGAGCATACTTTTATTAAGTTACTATCTTAGTCACAGAAATACCACTCAATTGACTTGCCATAGTTTTTTATATAAGATCCATTGCTTTTTCCATATATATATATAGTTTTCTACAAATAACTTGAATTTTATTTTAATTTCATTGACTCTTTTGCTACAAATTATTTATTCTAATAATTATTCTCTCCGTCTAGATTCATCATGCACATCTTGGTATACTGACCTAATGTTTAAATATCTCATTTTACTTAATAGAAAATTTAGGCAATGTTTTTCACTCCATGGTTTCCTCATTACTACTGTTTCTGACACTCATGTTTCCCAGACAATGTCTTAAGTTCTTGGAATTATATATTTCAGTTAACACATGAATTAACACACAGCTTTGTTCCCTGCCGTTCTTTTCAACTGAATTCCATAAAAAGTCACCTCGTCCTTGTTGACACACATCACATGCTGTCCTGTTGTTCTGGGTAATATTGGATACTTACGTTGCTGACCACATCTCTGCACATAGACCTCTGCCCTGGATTATGATGGCACTGCCCAAAATTGTTTCTGTACTTAAATGCTGCTTCCAACACTGCCCTCTGTACCAACCATTCTGTGCTCTAGGTCTTGTAGTAATGTGCCTTAAGGGTACTGCTTTCTGATGATGTTTGTGAAGTCAGAATTCATTACTTTTGGATAAGTGCATATTAATTTCTATTGGTTAGTAATAAGAATAACTATATATATATACACACACTGATAAACATAGTAAGAGCAGTTCTCACCTGATGTCTCTTATGTGTCTGGGATGGTAATGTTAAAAAATCTAAGAATATGATTTCAAATAATTAAAAAATTCCATGAAGATTCTGTTATTTTTATATAACAGGCAAGGACATTGGGACTAAAAAACTTATACTCCCTTTCCTCACTCTTGCTGTTCTAAATCTCAGTCCTGGCCTTTCCTTAGACCTTTCATTGATCTAAATGAACTATACTGGTACCTCCGTGTATATTGATTTTGAGCACCTAGGCACCCCAGTATCCACGGGGCCGGCTCCTCCCAACACTGCATACACTGCATAAGGAAAGACACCCACTCTTACACACGACAGCTTGTTCAGGACAGCAACGCGCTGTAGTCACTGTCTGCACCAACCTGTACAGGACATGATGACTCATGCTGTCATCTGGGAACGGAGGGACAGTCACAGTACAGATGACACAACTCAGGTCCTGTGTCTCCCTTGAAACATTTCTTTTTAAGCTCCTGGTATTTGCTGTGACCTGTTGTGATCTGTATGCCTGGATGGGCACTGGTACTTAATGCATATGAACATCCCTTCTTAGTCTGCACACCCAGGTTCAAATCCTGGCTCTTGAATTTGCTTTCTGGGTGAGTTAGGGATAGATATATACACCTCATGGACCCTTCATTTTTATACGAAAAATTGTAATGGTTTACCTCAAGAATAATTAAATAAGTTAATGCTTTTAGAGGGTTTAAAATATTACATGCATGCAGTAAGGACTGAAAAAGTTAATAAGATATGTCAACTTCCTGTCATGTTTATTATGACATTGACCTTGGCCTGCGTTATATGTTTTCTTTTTGTAATTTTCCCATATTAATGTTTTCTCTGACCTTAGATAAATTTTGAAAGCACATCCTATATCCTATCCATATTTTTCACCTTGTAACTGGATAATTAAGTAATATTCCATAGAGAGTTGGTCTCTCTATTGACTGTTATGTAACTGCAGGCATGAAATCATAATTGAGATTTCAGACAATCTTCCCTAATTTTTTTTTTTTTTTTGGTGAGGAAGATCAGCCCTGAGCTAACATCCAATGCCAATCCTCCTCTTTTTCGCTGAGGAAGATTGGCCCTGGCTAACATCCGTGCCCATCTTCCTCTACTTTATATGGGACGCTGCCACAGTATGGCTTGATAAGCAGTGTGTCAGTGTGCGGGATCTGAACCTGCGAACCCCGGGCCACTGAAGCAGAACGTGCACACTTAACTGCTGCCACTGGGCCAGCCCCACAATCTTCCCTAATTTTTAATCTTTATAAAAATGTGTGTTTACCTGAACCTGATATTTCAAAATTCACTGATTCTGAATGTATTTTTCCTTTTTCTTATTGTGTACTCTTTCCGGAATGTAAATTCTTTCTGTAGTCCTTAAGGAAGAATTCTTTAGAATTCCAGAAACTATTATTTTGTATAACTCTGCTTACTTAGATTAACTTACCTGCTAGATTTAATGTGTGTTACTAAAATGTTGTATTATTATTATGATACACAGATTTTTTTTTTAGTATCTTTTTTCTTGCATCATATACCCACACATTATTAAACATACATTATTAGTAAATACACATTATTATAAAGATTAAAAATTCGGGAAGAAAATATCAAATCTCAATTATAATTTCATGTCTGCAGTTATATAGTAGCCAGTAGGTAGATGAACTCCCTAACTATGGAGTATCATTTAATTATCCACTTACATGGCCAAACAATATGTATAGAATATAATATGTGCTTTGAAAATATATTATCAAAAGTCAGGGAAACTATTAATATGGAAAAAATTAGAAAAATAAAAAAATTCTGTATATCACAATAGTGTTTGAGGACCACGCTTGAGAAACTACAAACTATGTTCGTTATAAGTATTATTTTTCTGTGTAATTATGTAGTTGAATATAAAATATTTCTCTTCCAACTCTATTTAATAGGAAGCCTTTGTGCTGGATTTGCAATAAAGGAATTATCACCAAGAGAGGACATTAATAAAGGAGAATTATACCATCTAGTGATATTAGAAAGAAATGAAAGGGATGGCATCAAGGATTTTGACCTCAAGGAAGTCTTGGAAAATATGCATGAGCATGAGAGTGAATGGGGATATGATGCAAGAAATGACAAAGGAGTGCCTTTGACTTATAACAAAAATCTCACTTGTAAAATAGATCAACAACATAATATATCCTCAATTAATTTTCCTCAAAAGCATGGTGTTTCGGTAAGAAATAATACATACGAATATTTCATGCATGACAAGCCATTTATAAGGAATTTGTTAAAACTGAAAAATAACATAAGTGATGCTGGAAACGAGTATATAAGGTGTTTGGAAAATAGAACTGGATTAAGTTTGCAGACACACCTGGCTGAACTGCAGAGATTTCAAACTGAGGAGAAAGTTTATGAATGCACTCAAGTTGAGAATTCCATCAACAATCGTTCCTCAGTTTCACCGCTGCAAATAATTCCTTCTAGTGTTAAAAACATTTGTAATAAATATAGGAAGGTTTTTAAATATCCTTTGTTACCTGCACAATACGGGAAAAGACACACTAGAGAAAAATCTTACAAGTGTAATGAGTGTGGGAAGGCTTTTAGCAAAAGCTCAAACCTCATGAATCATGAGAGAATTCATTCTGGACAGAGACCTTACAAATGTAATGAGTGTGGCAAAGCTTTTAATCAGTGCTCAAACCTTTCCAGACATCAGAAAGCCCATAGAGGAGAGAAATCACATAAATGTCAGGTAGGTGGCAAGGCCCCTAGTCAAAATTCAAACCTTGCAAGTTATCAAAGAATGCTTACTGGAGAGAAACCTTACAAATGTAATATATGTGGCAAGGTCTGTAGTCAAAGGTCAAACCTTGCAAGTCATCAGAGAATTCATAGTGGTGAGAAACCTTTCAAATGTAATGAATGCAACAAAGCCTTTGCTGAGCGTTCCAGCCTTACTCAGCATAAGAGAATCCATACTGGAGAGAAACCTTACAGATGTAATGAATGTGGCAGAGCCTTTGCTGAGCGTTCAAATCTTAGTCAACACCAGAAAATCCATACTGGAGAGAAACCTTACAAATGTAATGAATGTGGCAAAGCTTTTACCCAATTTTCGAGCTTTACTAAACATCAGAAAATCCATACTGGAGAGAAACCACACAAATGTAATGTTTGTAGCAAGGCTTTTATCCAAAGTTCAAGCCTTATGGAACATCAGAGAATTCATACAGGAGAAAAACCTTATAAATGTAGTAAATGTGATAAGGCTTTTATCCAACATTCCCACCTTTGGGGTCATGAGAGAACTCATACTGGAGAGAAACCTTACAAATGTAATGAGTGTGGCAAAGCCTTCATGGAGCGTTCACATCTTAATCGACATGAGAAAATCCATACTGGAGAGAAACCTTACAAATGCAATGAGTGTGGCAGAGCTTTTACTCAATTTGCAAACCTTACTAGACATCAGAAAATACATACTGAAAAGAAACGTGATAAATCTAATATATGTGGCAGGGCTTTTATTCAAAGGTCAAGCTTTGGGGATCATCAGAGAATTCATAGCAGAAAGAGACTTTACAAATAGAATGATTGAGACAAAACTTATGCAAGTGTCAAGGCTTATTCAACATCAGAGACTCCATCCTGGAGAGAAACCATAGAAAAGTAATGGATGTGGGAAAGCTGGTAACCAGGGTTTACACCTCACTTGATATCAGAATATACATCTTTGAGAGAAACACACAAATGTGATGTATGGTAATGTGTATCGAAAGTTTAAGCCTTGTGGAACATAGAAGTCTTACTGGAGAGAAACTTGACAAATGTAATGAGTGTGATCAGCTTTATCAAAAATGTGCAACTTTGTGGTCACAAAAGAATTCATATAAGGTGGAAACCGTACAAATGTATCAAGGCCTTTAAGCAATTACCTCATGATACATCTAAGAATTCAGACAGAAATATTCAGACAGAAGTATTGAAATGTAAGGAAAGTGATGAATTGTTGAACTAATTTTCTCGATGGACTGCACAGAAGAAAATTTATACTAGAGGGAACTAAGTCTATTACTTTTGAAGATGGACCAACCTCAGATGATAAATGCCACAGAGAATTAGAAGTTAAAATTATTTAAAACTCATGAGATGTATGTCCATGGAGCAAGGACATCTGTGGAAAGGTCTGATTACCTTCAGTTTATAAAATGTTTATTCAGTTCTTTGAGGTGTCTTGAAAAGGCTATATTTATTAATGACTTATAACCTGGAGTTTGAAGCCTGTTGATGTTATACTTTCATACGTGCTTTTCATTTCTCACCATGATGATCTCAGTGAAGGGATCTGTAAGATGAAAGGACCTACTTCATTAGGAGGGTTTATTCATATCTATGGAACCTGGAAGAACTAGGACACTAATTTCAAGATACAGTCTGGTAGAAATTTGAGATCATGGGGAGTGGCAGAGAATAGATGTAAAAGTATTATCTAAATTATTGTGCTTTCTGTGGTCATGGCCCCTTCTCTAGATTTGTTGATATGACTGTGGACCTCTGTTAATGATCATAGGAAAGGATTGCTGTACTGGATGATCATGAAACAGAAGGCCAGGATATTGAGAGAGTGACATTTTCACTGAGTAGAATGATGGGTTACCAGGGATGGCATATGTGGTAGAAAAATGGAGGGAAAAGAATGATATCTCTCTCTTTTGAAAGGTAATGGCTGGTGTATATCATAGATTAATGAATATTAGTCTTATTTTTGGAAACTGAAGAGACAGAGTTATAGAGGACAGTTTAATCCAAAGAACCAGAGTAGAAGGTGCTTGTGAAGGATTCAAATTTGGCCACTGAAATTGTATTTTGATACTATTTTATTTAGAATGTATCATACTTCTCATGTCTGCATAAGTAAAATAAAATGTTTTTTTTAACCATGAATGAATCCTGTGCCTTCTGTTAATCCAAGCGTATCCTGCCTCACTGGGGTGCTTCATAATGAACACTGATGATACATCCTTAGGCTCTCTAGGCTGAATGGCATCAATAATTTCTTTCTGTGTTAGATTCAAAGAACTTACACTTTTGGAAATATATGTTCATAATTTGCATTTGATCAGCTGAGAAACTATGAGAACACGACTTTGTATGTGAAGCTGTTAATAGAGTGAAGAAAGTCATTATATTGGAATGATCACCACCACACACAAAAAGCAAAATGTAGAGTATTCTGTATAGCATGTACTTTGTTGTGAAAATAAATCTGAAAATCATACAAAAGGTAACATATTGAAGAAAAAGTGAGAATGCAGATTGGAATGGGGATACTCATTATATATTTTTAATATAATTTTGACTTTTAAAACAAAATTTTATGTGTGTAAAATAATGAATAAAAAAAAAAGTATAGGGTAACAAAGAATAAATGCATGTCTTTAGGAACAAACATAAATTTAAAATGTGCATTGTACATGATCACTCAACTCAATATATTCTGTGTTCCCAAGGAAATCCTGTTGAAGTATCTACTGCTTCATGGGAAATATTTAATGGAGGTTCCCCAGTTATATAAGAACATCCTTGAGTTATGATATAACAGCCAACTTACTATTAGGTTATAGTCTAATATTAAAGTAACTTTGAAGGTGATATTAGAATGTTTCCCAAGTTCAAGCCTTTTTATAGCTCTCGCTTGAAGGAAGGATGGCATGAATTAATAACATCTTGTGGATTGAGAGAGTCTTTAATTTTCCTACCCTGACGCTAGAATCAGAATATCTATATTACAAGTTAGAGAATTATTTTAGTTTGTGTAGATTCAGATAGATACATCTCAAAGGAAATCTGTAAGTTAGAAAACACTAAGGACTCTAATAATTTTTGCCTCATTTGGAACACCTAGGATACTGGCCGTGGGTTACATGGAATATTATACTCAGGACAAAGAACAAAGTCAGTTGATAAAGATCTGTCTCTTCCAACAGTTATCCTTGACTACCTTGTCATTTAATATCTTCAATAAGGAGTATTTTAAAGGTTTTCTCCAACATCCTTTTCCTTTACCTTCCTGTCTTCTTGAGGTGTGAATGTGAAATCTGAAAATTCCCATTCCTTATTAAGATTGTGGTGGCCATGTAACAGAACTGGCTAATAATATTTGGAAAAGATTCTTGGGATTATCATTTCCTTGTAAACAAGACAAAACCTAATAACGAGAAGGGTTTTGCTCCTCATGCTTCACCCTAGTCATGCAGCAGCCATCTTGCTGTGAGGAGAGTGAGGGCTGAGTGCTCATGGAGGGAGAGCAGGCAGAGAGAGCTGCCCAGAGGACCCATCACATTCACACTGCAGCCTCTGGGCTTCCTGTCTGTGAGAATGATAAACTCCTACTTGTCCCAGTCACTGTTTCTAGGTGGTCTGTAACTCTCAAATAAAACTGTGCTACCTGAGAAATAAGGTGATTATCTTGTGTTGGGAGTATAATAGAGCGTGTGAGAGGGAATCTTCAATTTAAAATTTTGTAGCTTAGCAAAACTTCATGAAAACATCCCTTCATGTATGAGTCGCATCTTTTTAGCTCCTGTTGCCCAACATTTAAAATGTATGAACAAACTATATCAGAATTTATGACAAATGTTGAGAACACTACATTGGAAACTTAAGGAAGTAAGGAATTTGGTGCCACAAATATAATTACATGTTTTCTTGACCATTTGACCTCCTAACCTATGAGCCTAAGCATTGCAGTAACTTTCTCCTTTTCTCTGATAAAATGCATTCACTCCTTCTGTCAGTCAGGAACTATTCTAATCACATGACACAGCAGGAAACAAACTCAGTTTCCTGCCTAAGTAGCTCATATTCTATGAGGGTAAGTCAGCAAAAATTCAAAAATGATGGTGTTAAGTACCATGAAGGTGTACATGTATAATGATAAAGTGACAAGGTGTCCTAATTTAATGTGTTCAGGGAATACCTATATGATAAGGGGATATTTGAGCAGAATCATGAATTAACTGAAAGAGTGTATCATGCAGATACAAATGGGGAAGGGCAATTGGGTGGAGAAAAGAGGAGAAAACTGTCAAGGTGGGAACATATTTAAATGATTGAGGAATATCCACAGTTGGTGTGTGGCTTGGTGTTAATTTAATAAAGCCACAACAGAAACATTAGACAATTCAATCAAATGTGTAAAGAAGAATTAACAGCAATTCTACACAGTTGCTTTCAGAAAATAGAAGAGGAGGGAATACTTCCCAACTCAATTTATGAGGCCAGTATTACCATGATACCAAAACTAAACAAAGGCACTAGGAAAAAGAAAAAAAAATAAGTACCAACTAAATTTCATATGAAGATGCAAAAATTCTTAAAATATTAGCAATAGAAGTCAACAATACACAGAATTGGACACCGTGACCAAGTGGGGTTGGTTTGAGGAATAGAAGGCTGTTTGAATATTCAAAAAACCAATCAGTCTAATCCACAGTGTTAACAGGCTGAAGAATTAAAATCACAGGATCTTATCAGTTGATGCAGAAAAAAACATTTGACAAAATTCAACACCCATTTATGATATAGACTTTCAGAAAACTAGAAATAGAGGGAAACTTCCTCAACTCAATAAAGAACACCTACAAAAACTTACAGCAAAATCATACTTAATGGTGCAAGATTGAATGCTTTTTCCCAGAGATTGGGAACAAGGCCAGGACGTCCACTCTTACCACTGCTTATCTGACATTGTGTTAGAAGTTTTAGCCAGTAAAATAAGGGTAAAAGAGTAAATAAAAATGATAGACGAAAGAAAGTATACTCGTTTGCAGAAGACATTATGGCTGTGGTAGACTGAAGAGTGCTCCCCATGAAGGATATCCGTGTCCTCATACCTATGTGAGTGTTCCTTTAAGTGTCAAAAAGGAGTTTGCAAATGTGATCTAATTTTGTTCTTGAGATGGGAGATTATTCTGTATAATCTGGTAAATGTGATATAACCCCAAGGGTCCTTATAAGAAGTCTACAGGTAGAGTTAGAGTCACATGGAAGTTGGTGATGTGATGGAAGCAGAGGGACCGAGATAAAGAGGTTTTAAGATGCTACCTTGCTGGCTTTGAAGGCGGAGGAAGGGGACCATGAGGCAAGGCTGTAAGTGGTCCTTGTAACCCTGGAATGGTAAGGAAACAAATTCTGACCAAGAGTATCCAAAAGGAACACAGTGCTGTGGATCTATCTTACACTTCTGGACTCCAGAATTGTAAGAGAATAAATTGAGCCACTCAGTTTCTGGTAATTTGTTACAGCAGCAACAGGAAATTTAATGAAATGGTGTATGTAGAAAATAAATCTACATAAATGTCTAGAAAAAGTAAAATTTGCAAGGTGTCAGAATATAAGAACAATATACAAAAATCTATTTCATTTCTATATACTAGCAATTTACACATGGAAACTGAAATTTAAAATATAATACCATGTATGATTGCTCAAAAAAGAAAAAGTAGAAGAAATATGTGTAAATCGAACAAAACATGGATGGGACTTTTATGCTGAAAACTACAAAATGTTGAGGAAAGAAATCAAAGATGACCTAAATAGAGAAAGATAGCATATTCATTGATTGGAAGACACAACATAGAAATGATGTCAAATCACCCCAAATTGGCATACAGGCTTAATGCATTTCCTATCAAGAATTTTTGTAGATACAAACAAAATTCTAAAATTGACATGGAAATGTAAAGGAACCAGAAGTGCTAAAATATCTGAAAAATAATAAGGTTGTTGGAATCACTCCCTATGATCTCAAGATTTCTAATATAGTAACAGCAATCAAGACTGTGGTATTGTTGGAGTGGCAGACACATAGATCACTGGAACAGAACAGAGAAACCAAAAATAGCCCCACACCGGTACTTCCAACTGATTTTTGACTAAGGTACCAAGGCGATTCAATGAAGGAAGGATTTTCAAAAACGTGCTGAACCAACGGAGTAACCATAGTAGAAAAAAATGAATAAAACAGTCTCCACCTAAACTTCATACCTGTACAAATATTACCTCAAAATTTATCATAGCTTTAAATGGAAAACTTTTATAAAACTTTATAAGATATTTAGGACAAAACCATAGAATAAAGTCTTCAGGATCTAGGGCTTGGTGAAGAATTCTTAGACATGGCACTAGAAGCATGACCCAAGAAAAAAAATTGATAAACTAGACTTCAACAAAATTAAAACCTGTTAGTGTGTGAAAAACCATGTTAAGTGGATGAAAAGAAAAGCTACAGAATAGCAGAAAATATTTGCATACCGTATATCTGCCAAGGGACTGATGTTTAAATTGTATAAAGAATTCTACAACCACGACAGTAAAAAACAAAAACAAAAAAAACCTTGAATTAGAAAATGGGCAAAATCATGGAGAGACATTCACTGAAGCAGATATACAGACAGAAAATTGGCAAAAAATGTTTTCAACATCACTCCATCAACTGTCAGACCTTAGCATTTTCTGCTTCCTCCAGGTGAAGCCTGTCTGCCTTCAGGGGTCATGGAAAAAGAACAGTCTCTACCCAACACTCCAAAGTGTCTCTTCGGTGATGTTCATTAGGATCTTGTAATTGTGGGAATTCACAATGGGACCAAAGTGTTTCAGAAGTCTCAGCTTACAAGTGTGCACTGTCTTTATCACTACAGTTGAATTGATCGTTGCAAGTCTGTGAGAAGATGTGTAAGAATCACAAACGTATCGCAGAGACCGGCCGTCTTCTCCCCCCACACATACTGGTGCACAACACCAAGCCCACAGTCCTGGTAGCAGGAAGGAATCAGATGAGTCTTTTCCTATTTCAGTCTGAGAGGCAGAGTCTGTAAGGGAAAGAGGTGTATGAGAATTGGGGTAGGAGCTCACATCTCAAAAAAGGCTTCCTCTGGGATAGAAACTAATCAATGGCAAAGTCATAGAAAAGGGAGTAATAATTCCTGAGAAATGGAATGATTTTCTGGAGATAAATTACAGATCCTAAACACCACACTAATCCCTGATTGCTGCTAATATAATTTGATGTAATCCTTACTGTTGGTGGTTGTTGATGTGTTATATCTGTAGCATTTAATCAGGTATTAACTTTTTCTGTGGTTTTAACTGATTTGCCTGACATGGAAGAGCCTGTGACATTCTTTTCAGGGTAATAGAGTAGTTGCATATAGTAGTTGCATTCCATGCATATAATGATTTTTAAAAATGGAACTAATACAATAGTCTAATTATATAGAGAAACTATGCGTCAGTGAAAATGGGTAAAATATGTGACTTTTCTTTAATCCTGGACATAGAATGTGCTTAGTGGACGCAGTAATGGTATCTAGAAAGGAAACGTTGATGGTCTATTGACTATGATAAGAATAATTTCCCTCTTGAATTTAAAGGAGGAGCTTTTTAGAAGTTAATGTTATTAATGTGGGTTTCATACCAAGGCTGGGGTAGGGGAGGACAGGTACTTCAACAATGTCTACCTTTCAAATATATGTGATATTTTTCTTTTTCAGTTGAAAATATTTTGAAGGGGCTAATAGAAATGTTCTAAAACTAAATTGTGGGAATGATTTCCCAACTTTGTAAATATACTAAGAATCATTGAATTCTATATTTAAAATGAAACAGTTTTATGGTATGTAAATTATATCTCAATAAACTTGTTTATTTTTAAAATTCAGTGTCACCCCTAGACTCGCTACAAATCTTCATTTATCTTCATTTCAGTTTATTTAATGTACATATTTCCATAGTTTTAGATCAATTTTACGTCTTTTGAGTCTTTCAAAAATTATTACATTTTTTCTCATAGTTTGTTAGTAGCCCTCCATTAATAAACACATAATTTCATGATCTGTAAATAAAAATAATTTAGTCTGTACCCCAAAGTGTTTTATCTTTTACTCATGTTGTAGTTCTATACCTCAGCTGGCCACAATATTGTGCAATTATTTCAGTAGTGGTTATCACTTGACTCTTTTTCCTGCCTAAAGAGAAACATGTCTTCTGTATCCATCAGAATAGTGAACCATTCTTGCCTCAATGAATCCAATTTCATCTTGCATAATCTGTCTTGTAGGATTGTGTGGTCATCAGTGGTTCTACAACTTATTTAAATATTCATTCATTGGTAATATTGGCCTATGAAATAAAAGTATAGACGTAATAGAAAGTTACCATAACTACAATTATATATGAAGATAATCAATTTAAAAATGACAAGAGATACTCATAAAATTAAGTCCAGATGTTGAGTAGTTGAAGGATAGAAATAATTTGCCTTGTTAGTGTAGCACCATGGTTAAGAAACTTGTCTTTGCAGCCAGACAACATGGATTCAAATCCTGATTCAGCCACTTGCTGGGATGTGATTGAATGAGTCTTTAAACCTGTCTTTGTCCTAAGTTCTTTCATCTGTGAAATGAGACTAACATCAGTACTTACTTCAACTCTCACTGAAGATTCAATCAGTTATTATATGTAAAGCATTAATAACAGTGACTCTTACTCTACTGTGATATGAGATAATATATATCAAAATTAAGATCCCTTATTAAAGGAAAATATATTTATTATTTTGGGATGGGAAGCCTTTCTAAGTGGAGGATATTGGGTGTCAGTTCCCATGGTAAAAGTAGCACGAATCTCATTTTCCTTGTAAGATCCTCTGGCTCTGAACATGAATAGCAGTCACTGGGAAATGGCAGAACAGCCTCCGGGCATTTGAGAATGGAGATTATCTCCTTGTCACAAACTATAGTCAGAATCTTTGGGACTTTCTATCTTATTCATCATTATACTTTCATTTCCTTCACTGCCTGCTTGTTAACCTCCACACACTTGATTTTCAAGTACCTGACCACAGCTAGCTCTCACATTAAGAGATTTCATGCCATATCTCAATTATATCTCAATAAAACTGGAAAAAAAATCAGACAAAATTACCCAGAACTTACACAGTAAAATGATCAAATTTTTTTTTAAAAATTAAAAAATAGATTTCAGTTCACCACCTTGTGTCATTCCAGTTCTTTTATTGAACTAAAGACCCAAAGGAACTCTTTTTCTTTGTATTTATAGAGCAGCTACTTTGTACTTGTCATTACCTTATGTGCATTTTCATGTCACAAAAATCTCAAAAAAACTCATTGATTTATGTATCCTTTGGTGTAAAACAGGGAAAAAATGTAATATATAATCTGGGTCAGAATATGTGGAAGGAAAAAATTTTTTAAATTATATTAAAAACAAAAATTTTACTACAGTTAAGTATAATAATATAGTAATAGAATATTTAGATCAGAAATGAATTCCTGCTTATGAGAAGAAAGGAACATGATGTACTGTGGCCTTCCCAGAATCTCAGCTCTTTGTTCACCTGAGTAGGACATTACAGATGGGTCTAGAAAATATTTCATAAGTTCATCCACTGCTTGACTCCTTCAGACTATAGGGAACAGTATAATATGCAGATAACTAGCTCTCTTCCCAGAACTACTGAATCAAAAGCACAGGGGTAGAAAACAGGGAATTGAATAGTTTAAAAGTTTGCCATAGGATTTTATAAATACTTAAACTTGGGAATAACCCCTGATGTTTCATGAAGTGCACAGATCATCTAAAGAAAGGGCAAGTTTACAGTCCAGATGCCACACCATGAAGCTTTTGCTTTCTGAGTCAAAAGAGCTTTGATCTCGGTCAGCCAACTGAAGAGCTCCCCAGAGGTGAACAAGGGAAAATGCGAAGATACACAGAGCAGATCCTGACTTCTGGAGGGAAGTTATTCTTAGAGCAGAGGAACAAGGTTCCTGTAGTTCTCCAACATCATGTCCCTGTACAAGGCCCTCTGAGCAGGGTCCAGGCATTCCCACTCCTCCTGAGAGAATTCTATTGTCACATCCTGAATGTCAACCATCCCTGAAATGAAATACACATTTCACAAAAGGGACTGTGGGGAGTGTTCACATAAAATGAGAAGAGGAGAGAGGTATAAGGATGGATCTGGTTGAAGTGATTGTTCTGACAGATCCACTTAAAGGTATTTTAAGCAAGTAATGGTTCTCTGATTTTATTTCTTATGCTTTTCCATAAGATATTATATCTTCTAAATCAACATAGGTTTCTCTTTTTTGTGGACAATACATGGAATATAAATAAAAATTCATCACCGGATTGTGTATACAGAAGTGTTAGATATCATGTTCTACACCCTGAGTGATGTTCAATATTTAGATTACCTACAGCCATGAGTGGTGTCTTCAGAGATGACAAAGTCCACAGTGGCTTTAAGGAAAGGTTAGAATCTTAACATTGTGATGATGATAACAATAACACTGACAAAGGTTTTGAACATTTCCTATATACTAAGCATTACTCTAAGTGCTTTACATGTATTAACTTGTTATTAATGTAATAGCTCATCAGAGAAAGATCTGTTCCCACTTACAGAGGAGCAAACTAAGTCACAGACCCTCTAAGAAACTTCCCTCAGATCAAACAGATAAGAAAAGACACAGCAAGCACCTGAACTCAAGTGGTCAGGCTTTAGGATTGAACCTAGAGAATCAAACAGTTAATAACAGAGCATTAGAAATACATTGACAGAGAGTTCCCTGAGAAAACTTGAAACAAGTTCAAGGTTAGCAACATGGAACTGCGTAAAAGATCATTTTATATGCAAACACATGCACATGTGTTACTACTCTTACTACTATTTAAATCATTAACATGAAAGTGTGGAAAAAATTTAAGGCCATGGAATATATTTAAGATATAATTTCAAAAGCTAAAAATATAAAACTTAATAAAGAAATAATGATGTCTTATAAAAATTATGGACTTGCACACCCATGCACTCATGTACACATGAACACACAAATTATCCGAAAGGAGAGGAATTATCTCTTGATAACATATTTTTGTTATCAAGATTTTTTCATTATCATTTTTATTCATGAGTATCTCAGCATCTTTGGGACAATCAAAATGTATCAATTCTACTTCATTTAGTTTGTCAACATAATTCTATAGTAGTAGTAGCAGCATAGTATAGTAGTAGAACGATAGTAAGGTACCAAAAAAAATGGTAGAAAACATGCAAAAAAGTATGGAATACTTTAACTCCAATCTCTCTGAAATACCTGTATTTAAAAATATAACTATAATTTTATCCATTCAAACCTGGATGCGTAGGCATTAACAAAAGCCAAACAGAGTTTATTCATTTATTCCACTGATAAGGTAATAATTCAAGATTAGAAAAGTTATTAGTGTTATACATTAATTTAACAAATTAAGATAAAAATATTATCACAGTAGTAGTAGTATCAATTATACTTGAAAAAATTTTGGATAATTAAAAATAATGACAAAAAGATAATTGGGAGAAAAAAACTGGTACAAAGCAAGAACATTTCACCAAACGCCATGATCAGCAGCAAATGCTGGCTACATTTCCTCTGAAATTACAGTGGAGAAAAGGGGATGCACAAGTCTCCTGCCATTTACCTCTGTACAGGATGCTTGAGCTTGACCAGTAGAAGAGGGAAAAGGAAGAAAAATACAGAGTGGGAATGAGAAAGAGTGGAGCTGGAACTGTTAAAATTTACAAATCTAAAGACAAGAATAGGCTAAAAATGAAAGAAGGGAAAAAGATATTCCATGCAAACGAGATCCTAAAGAGAGCAGGGATGGTTATATTATATCACAGAAAACAGACAATAAGACAAAAGCTGTCACAAGGGATAAAGGACATTACATAATGATAAAATGGTCAATTCACTAGGAAGATATAACAATTATAAATCTATATGCATCAAACAGTAAAGCTCTGAAATATATGCAGCAAACATTGACAGAAATGAAGGGAGAAGTAGACAGCAGCACAGTAATAGTATGAGATTTCAATACCCCAGTTTTAGTTATGGATAGAACAACCAAACAGAAGATCAATAAGGAAACAGAGGACTTGGACAACACTATAGACTGATTGACCTAACAGACATATATAGAATACTTCACTCAACAACAGCAGAAAACACATTTCTCAAACACACATGGACCACTCTCCATAACAGACCATATGTCAGGCCAAACAACAAATCTTAATTCAAGAAGTTTGAAATCATAAAAAGTATCTTCTCTGACCACAGTGAAATGAAACTAGAAAAAAATTGCTGACAGAAAACAGAAAAATCCACAAAATGTGGAAATTAAATAACTCATTCTTAACCAATGCATCAAAGAAGAAATCACAATGGAATTTTTAAAATATCTGGATGAAAATGAAAATACAACACACCAAACCTTATGGGATGCAGTGAGAGCAGCACTGCACTAAAAGTGAAGTCTGCAATGATAAATCCTTATACTAAATAAGAGGAAAGATCTCAAATCAGAAATATATTTTTACAGCTCCAGGAAGTAGAAAAAGAACAAACTGAAACCAAATCTGGCAAAAGAAAAGAAGTACCCAGAAAAGATTAAAGCAGAGATAAATAAAATAGACAAGAGAAAAATATAAAAATCACCAAACCAAGACTTGATTTTTGAAAAGATTAAGTTGAAAAACCCTTAGCTAAACAAAGAAAAAGAGAGACAAGATTCAACTAACATCAGACATGAGAAAGGGTACATTGCAGCTGATGTCACAGTAATTCTTTAAAAGAGTTATAAGAGAATACTATGAACAATTATATGCCAACGAATTACATAACTTAGAAGATATGGGTGAATTCCTAGACACGTATAACCTACTAAAACCTAATCATGAAGAAATAAAAGTGTGAACAGAATTATAACTGGAGAGATTCAAGCAGTAATAAAAAACTTTCAAGAAGGAAAAAGTGAGGACCAGATATCTTCCCTGCCAATTTCTATGAAACATTTACAAAAGAATTAACACTAATTCTGCTAAAATCTTCCAAAGCGTGGAAGAAGGAATACTTGCAAACTCATTCTATGGAGGCTGCATGATTCTGATACAAGACCCGGAGAAAGAAACAAGAAGAAAAGAAAACTACCCAATAATATCCCTAATCTATATTGATGCAAAAACCATTAACAAAATACTAGCAACCCCAATTCAACAGCACATTCAAATAATTATATTTCATGACACAGTAGAATTTATTCCTGTAAAGAAAAGATGATTCAACATACAAAAATCAATCGATGCAATACATATTAACAGACTGAAGTAGAAAAAAACACACGATCATATCAATTAAAGCAGAAAAAGCATTCAACAATCTTTCAAAATACAAACGCTCAAAGAAGTAGGAATAGTAAACTACCTCAACATAAGAAAAGCCATACATGAAAAGCACACAGCTAACATCATACAAGGTGAAGGACTGAAAGCTACTTCTCTAAGAAGCAAAGGAAGAAGGCAAGGATGCATACTGTCTGCAGTCCTATTTAACAAAGTACTGTAAGTCTTAGCCAGAGCAACTAGACAAGAAAAAGAAATAAAAGTCATCCAAATTGGAAAAGTAAAATTATCTTGTTTTGCAGATGACAAGATCTTATATATAGGAAATCATGAAGATTGTACAAGAAAACTGTTACAACTAAAACATAATTTTAGAAAAGTTTCAGGATACAAAATCAGCACAAAAAATCAGTTGCAATTCTGTACACTAACAATGAACAGTCTGAAAAGGAAGTTAAGAAAATAATCCTATTTAATGTAGCATTAAAAAGGATGAAATACTTAGGAAAAAATTTGGCCAAGGAGGTAAAAGACTTTCACGCTGAAAACTACAAAACGTTCCTAAAAGAAATCAAAGAAGATACAAATAAATACAAAGATATCCCAAGCTCGTGAATTAGAAGACTTCATATTGTTAAAATGTCCATACTATCCAAAGTTTTCTACAGATTCAGTGGAATCTCTATCAAAATCCAAATGGCAACTTTTGCTGAAATAGAAAATAACATGCTAGAATTCGTATAGAATCTCAAGGGACCCCAAAGAGCCAAAAGACTCTAGAAAAAGAAGAAAGTTGGAGGCCTCACTTTTTTAGATTTCAAAACATATTATGAAGCAAGAGTAGTCAAGATAGTGTGATACTGGCATAAACACAGATACACAAGCCAAAGGAATGGAATAGAATGCACAGAAATAATAAGAATAAGATGGTTTGATACTGGCATACGCACACACACACATAAAAGAATGTAATAGAATAGAATGCACAGAAATAAATCCTGGCACATATGCCAAATGATATTTGACAAGGGTGACAAGACTACACAATGAAGAAAGGACAGTCTCTTCAACAAATCAGGCTGGGAAAACTGGATATCTACATGCAAAGGAAGAAACCTGGAACCTGACCTACATCAAATGTAAAGGCTTCTGTGTCCAAGGATACAATCAACAGTGAAAAGGCAAGCTCTGAGGAATGGATGTGATGAAAATGATTTAAAGAATCTCCACCTGTCAGACATGTGGGTCAATTTTGTATTTTAAAATCAATGATGGAATAAAAGACCCTCTATCACTTATGTCTGTTTCTGAACTTTCCATTCCATTTCCAATCCTTAAGATTTTGAAGTCAGTGACTCATTCATTTAGCTTCATATGTATTATAAAAAAGTGATAATGCTTTCCCTAATTGGTCTCTTTTCC
Organism: Ceratotherium simum simum; assembly: GCF_057802395.1. Lineage (NCBI taxonomy): Eukaryota > Metazoa > Chordata > Mammalia > Perissodactyla > Rhinocerotidae > Ceratotherium > Ceratotherium simum. The sequence goes on from NC_141932.1 coordinate 8,426,463, forward strand.
AGAATTTACCAGGTATTTCTGTATATTAATATGTGACTTCCATATGAAGTTTCTTTTACTCTTGTATACAGAGAAATGTCAGTGCCTCCAGGTGGGGCCATTAAACAATCCCTGCTATCCAACAGCACTGACACCCCATCTCCAATCCATGGATGTGAAGCCCCGCCAAGGACCGCACCCAGTGGAGCCTCCTCACAAGTTCCATGTCGCTGGGTCATGGTGAGATGGAATCTAAGTGTAGATGAGAAGGACTGAGGGAGGCCCTGAGTGAATGTGGGGAAACAGGTGTCAGGGAGGATACTTCAGAGTCACAGAAGATGAGCAAGTCCAAAGAAGAGCATTTCAGGAAAGAGAGACAGGACAATCAACTGAGAATATGACTTGACCTGAGAAAGATCCATTCCTGACTCCTTTTCTTTCCTCTTCCTCCTCTTCTGGACTTCTTCCTCAGGCAACATGAGTCTTTAGATGTCTTGAAAGTTGAAAATATGCTGCTTAATTCCTAGAATTCACATGTGCTCTTCCTGTGCCACAACCACACACACAGGAAAGACCTCATTATGTGGAAAAGAAAGTCTCTGCTGCCCACTGCCTCAGGAGGAAATCAGGGACAGTAAAATCCTACATGGAGATCAACAAGTGAGTTTTTCCACATTTTCTTCTGATTACGCTCCCCTCCTGGTGAAGCCCTCACATACACTGCAGCAGTGGGGATCTGGGCTGGACTGACCCTCCCCTTCAGGTCAGAGACCTGGCCCTTATCAAACCCCTTGCAGAGCAGAGCAGAGCCCCCCACCCTCAGCCCAGATCTCAGACCTCAGGAATGGGAAGCCTCAGAGTCTTGGTGCTCAAGGTTGAATAAAGATTAGAATCACCTGGGGTGCTTTAAATATTAGTGAGGGTGGGCCTCACCCCACCTATTTGCAGCAGAATCTCTGGTCAGTGGACACAAGAGATGTATTTGCAAAATGCCTCAGCAATCTAATGTGAAGCCCGGGTTGAGCACCACTCAGAGGAGGCAAGCCCAGGACACCTATCACTTTCTTTCCCAGCTTTATTGAAGTATAATTGATCAATGAAAATTGTGTAAATTTAAAGTGTACAACATGATCCTGTAAAGTACACACACACTATGGAATAATGATAAGCATGTTAATTAAGACATCAATCACCTCACAATTACCATTTTCTTGTGTCTGTGTGGTAAGAACACTTAAGATTTCCTCTCTCAGCAAATTTTGAGTATATAATCCAGTAAGATGAACTATAGTCACCATGTTGTACATTAGATCCCCAGAACTTATTCATTTTACAAGTGAAAGTGTGTACCCTTTGACCAACATCTCCCCATTTTCTCTATGTCCCACCCCTGGTAAGCACCATTTTACTCTTGTTCCGTGAGTTTCACTTTTTTAGATTCCGCATAAAAGTTAGATCATATAGTATTTGTAATTGTCTGGCTTGTTTTACTTAGCATAATGTTCCCCAGCTTAATCCATTTTGTCATAAATGGCATGAATTCATTCATTTTTATGGCTGAATAATATTTGATCATATATACACCACCTTTTTATCCATTCATCTGTCAACAGACATTTAGGCTGTTTCCACATCTTGGCTGTTGTGAATAATGCAATAATGCTCATGGGAGTGTAAATACCTCTTCAAGATACTGATTTCATTTCCTTTGGATATGGAGCCAGAAGTGTGATTGCTAGGTCATATGTCTGTTCTATTTTTAATTTTTTGAGGAACCTCCATATACTTTCCCATAATAGCTGTAACTGATTTATATTCCCATTAACACTGCACAAGGATTCTCTTTTCTTCACTCTCTCCCCAGACACTTGTTATCTCTTGTCTTTCTGCCAGTAGCATCCTAAAAGGTGTGATACCTTCTTGTGACGCTGCTCTACCCTGGGGCATTGTTGTCAATAGGATTCAGACAGTGGAAGGGGAAGGAGCAGAAAGGAACATGCAGAGCAGGCAATATGGAGCAAACGTGGGGGTAAGGGTGTGGCTGGCATGTTAAGTGGGAGAGGGGTCAGAGAAGGCTCCACTGAGAAGGTGAAATCAGAACAAAGACCTGGGGGAGGAATGGTGTTTGCCACTAAACATTATGTGGAATGGAATAAAATTTCCATTCTATTAAAAGTTACAGTGAAGAAGTTTAGAGTGTAAGAATTCTTTTAAAATTGGGGCTTCTAATACATTGTAGATGGTAGAAACTTATATGATCATGTAACTTCCAACCTAATAAATTAAAATTTCCTTATAAGTAACTGGGCAGAGAAGTGAGAAGAATTTACTAAATGTAAAAGCCTATGTGATGATCAATGAACAACATGAGAAGGAAAAATAATGGCTCTGTAGCTACTGGCCCTGGATGAAGCTGGAGATAAAACAATATATTACTCACTGCAGGACATTGGAGACCAGGTTTTGTCTTTTTACTTCAAATACTGAGAGGAATGGTCATGAACTGAACTATGTGATTGTTGGGGTAGAGGAGAGGATATTTAAAATACTCCCAGGTAAAAATGGGTAGAATGATCTGGGTGAGGCAAAGTTCACACTGGAAGCAGGGCAGAAGATTTTAATAAGAATTCAAGTCAGAGCTGCTGAATCTGACAGTCACGAAAAAAAAGAGAGCGTTTTGGAATTTCTAGAAGGTAGAATATTCTCTGTTAAGCAGTGATCCCCATTAGCCTCTTTGGAAGACAGAGGCTTCCAGATGCATTCTGTGTCCCCAACATGGGGCAAGTCTACTGTAGAGGTGTTCATCATTCAAAGAGGAGCTGAGGAGGAGGCATCAGAGGTGAAGGCCATTGAATGGTTCTCTTTATGGAGGAGTGTCGTTGCTTTGAAATATCCAATAGCTTAAAATTTACAGAATTTTATATAAAGAGGTAAAATGGACAATCCCTCATTCATAGTAAAGAAAGAGATCAGAAACTTCTTTCAATTATAAGAGACATGAAATTTGTTAAGGGTTCAACAATTTGGAAAATATAATGAATGAGATAGATATAATGGACACATGTTGAACTTGTGCTATATGCCTCAATTTTTAGCACATACAGAGCAATAAAAAAATCAGAGCACAAAGTAAGTTTTTAACACACATAAATATTTTAGAATGAGACATATTATATTTGCTCCCATCAAATAATAATATTTGTAAAACTATACATTCAGGAATATTAAAATACTTTTTTGTGTGTGTGTGAGGAAGATCAGCCCTGTGCTAAAATCTGCCAATCCTCCTCTTTTTTGCTAAAGAAGACTGGCCCTGGGCTAACATCCGTGCCCATCTTCCTCCACTTTATATGGAACGCCACCACAGCATGGCTTGCCAAGCGGTGCATCAATGTGCGCCCGGGATCCGAACCGGTGAACCCCGGGCCGCTGCAGTGGAGCGCGCACACTTAACCACTTGTGCCACCCGGCCGGCCCCTAAAATACTTTTTAAAACCTGATCAATATTTCTTTGTTTCTTTTTATTATTTTTTTTTGTGAGGAAGATTGTCCCTGAGCTAACATCTGTGCCAATCTTCCTCTATTTTGTATGTGGTATACCACCACAGCATGGCTTGATGAGGGGTGTGCAGGTCTGCACGCAGGATCTGAACCAGCAAACCCCAGGCTGCCAAAGCGAAGTGCACAAGCTTAACCACAAATTTAAAATTTACATTTGGAATGTTTTAGACTAAAAGTCAGTGAAATGTTCCATATCAACATTGTGCAATGCATTTAATTCAAGAGTAGTTGAGGGAAATGAGATAGCTACAGATTCCCATACTAGAATAGGAGATGTCTAGACAATCTGTGCATTAGAGGGGCAATATCGGAATTTTTAAAAAATGAAACAGAGGATAAATGCAAGTAAAGCAGCATAATGTAAATTTTAAAGTTTTTAAATTATGTAGAGTATAATTAAAATTCAATAAAATCAAATTATTGATAAATAGAGCTACTGTAATGTTGATACAAAATGAGAAAGGACATAAAATTAACAATAGTAGATAAACAAATTTATTTGATAGAATAGAGATTTCTAAAACCTCCAGGGACAAATAAACTTGAATTCTGTAAAATATAGAATACCAAAAGTGAATTAAAAAGAATTATAACCCAGAAAACCATAAGTAATGTTTAAATACTTTGAAACACTAATGGAATTTTATGATTATTTTACAGAATCCTTTTCCTATATTTTCAAAGTTCACGGTGTCTTCCTTCTAAATCTATTTTACAAACTAGAGAAAGAAGAAAGCTAAGAAAAGATTTTATGTGGCTATTATACCTTGTTAAAAAACTGAGAGAAACCAATGTAAATTATGAATTTTCATATAAAAATTAAAATATTCAGCATGACTTAGAAGGGTTTATTTTAGGAATACAAGACACATGAATAAGAGAATGTGGTCCAACATATTAAAAATTAAATGAGAAAACCGTAGTAAATAGTTTTTACTCTTATGAGCATTTTCTCATCATAAATAATTTAGAGAAAATACTGTACCAGAGACTATTTCAATTATTGGTGATCACTACACATCAGGATATAAGAACAAATGCATTTTTTAATGAGCATATATGTATATAAGTTTGTTGGATATTTAAAATGTAGTTTTTATAAAATACTTCAATGAAACCTTTCATTTTCTTACATTTACATTACTTTAAGCTTGAGCATTCTATTTCCTAAGGTGTTAATGTCCTCATCCCTAATATGTTGTTTTACCAAGAAGCTAAGAATTCAGAAGAAAAGTGAAGATCTGAAGTCAAGTTTTCAGATGACATCTGCTTAACATCGTGACCTCCACCTCATAAAAGCCAATGAGCTAGATCCATCCAGTTAAGTTGCTCCCAGCTTCCTGATCATCAGAAACTGTGGGATAATGGAAGTTTGTAGTTTTAAGTTACACAGTTTTGGGGTAGTTTTTAATGGAATAAGATATAACTAGTATGCCCTATGAGCCATCAATGCCACTTTTCGGATCCATCCAGATATTAGTCACACTTGTTCAAAAATCCAAGTACGAGGATGGAATCACTGTACATTCTAGCTAACACAAAAAACTAAAACAACATTGAAAGTCTAAAATGAGGAAACTATTACATAATCTGGTACATTCATATTCTTTAATGTCAGAAAATATCTCCAGAAAAAAAGTAATCTTGGTTAAGAAAATCAACTACTATTCATGTAAAACGTTAGTACGGAGTAACAGTGTGCTGTATGTTGTTATTATATGCACTATTTTGCATATCATTAAATGTATATTAAATGATCTGAAAAGATACAGCTCACACTAATAAAGGGTTCATGTTGTTACAAAATGAGTATGAAACAAGAAATAATCAACAGAACATATTACCATCCATATTATTTAACTATTTTACCAATGTTTCCCAATGTGAATTGTGTCTTTTATTAAACAGTGTGAATTATTGTTTTATGTGTCAGAATATATTTCGTTAAACTCTTAACCCTGGCTACGTCAGTGGGTTATTTACTATAATTGATGGGGCGCAAAAAGAAAGGCTTTCACTTTCTACTTCTGAATTTTCCTCACTTCCAACCAACATTGCATCACTAGAATATTAAAATATAAATCAATAAATGTAACTTCATCATAAAAAAAATGTGAGACAAGTTTAGAGCATGAGCATCTTGAGGATCTCAGCCAAAAATGAAAAGACAAATGCCTGTCCCACGTTTCCTCCACTGGGAGCTACCATTCTCTCAAACTTCCCTCTTGACAGCCTCACATGTGGCTGTGTCCCCATCCAGGGGAGTGAGACTCTCCAATCTGTAGGTCTTTTGTTCCATCAACTTAAACCATGCCCATAAACTGCTTCCTTCTTGTAAGGTTCCCTGATTTCATTCACAGCAGAGATTCACCCAATTTCTGCTCTCAGCCTGGAGACCCAGACAGATGTTGATAGGTGCCAGGTCCAGGTGGCACCTGGAGGAGGGGAGTCAGGTATTTCCAGGGAATGATGTGGGCACTGGCTCCCGTATACACTCTACACTCCTGTAGGCCGTCACAGTGACCCTCATGAAGCCTCCATCCAACCTCCATTGTGTTTACCAAGAGCTATGCTTTCTCCTGATAAGGGCCTACTTCTTTCATGAGGAAGTTTTTCTAAGCACTGCCCAGAGAATATTTTTCTTGCAATAATGTTGTCAACGTTAAAAATAAAACAGCCAGGGGCCGGCCCAGAGGCATAGTGGTTAAGTCCATGTGCTCCGCTTTGACAGCCCGGGGTTTGCAGGTTCAGATCTCGGGCACAGAGCTACACATCGCTTATCAAGCCATGCTGTGACAGGCATCCCACATACAATGTAGAGGAAGATGGGCACAGATGTTAGCCCAGGGCCAATCTCCCTCAGCAAAAAGAGGAGGATTGGCAATGGATGTTAGCTCAGGGCTAATCTTCTTCACCAAAATAAATTAATTAATTTAAAAAATAAAACAGGCTGGGGCCGGCCCAGTGGCGCAAGCGGTTAAGTGCGTGCGCTGCGCTGCGGCAGCCCGGGGTTCGCTGGTTCGGATCCCGGGCGCGCACCAACGCAGTGCTTGGCAAGCCATGCTGTGGCGGCGTCCCATATAAAGTGGAGGAAGATGGGCACAGATGTTAGCCCAGGGCCATCTTCCTCAGCAAAAAAAGAGGAGGATTGGCGGATGTTAGCTCAGGGCTGATCTCCTCACAAAAATAAATAAATAAATAAATAAAATAAAAAATAAAACAGGCAGTTATTTTACCATCAAAATGTGTCTATTTGGGAACAGTCAAAGAATTGCAATTAGAGATGTACATGATAAGGCAGGCAAACTATAGGCAAATCCAGCAAACAAAGGAGAGGAATGTTATTTTGTAGAGAAAAGGGAGGAAATTGGGAGGGGTTGTTTTCAATGAAACTCCATTGGAGCAAAGCAGGGCAGTGATGGTTTTTCATCGGCCACATTGCTGGGGTAGTCGATTTCTGTTTGGTATGCAATGTATATTTCTTCCTGTAATTAATGATTCTTTCCTGTTGATGACTTCTGTTGCAATTTGTAATTGACTATCTTCCTGTTGATATCTTTCTGATGGGGTCTGTAGCTGACTATCTTTCCTGTTATTGACTTTAGGTGGCACTGCATGAGAGCTTCCCCTTCTGGCCTCCTGACTCCGTTTTATTTTTTTATTTTTATTATTTTTTTTGTGAGGAAGATCGACCCTGAGCTAACGTCTGCCAATCCTCCTCTTTTTGCTGAGGAAGACTGGCCCTGGGCTAACATCCACACCCATCTTCCTCTACTTTATATGGGAGGCCGCCACAGCATGGCTTGACAAGCGGTGCGTTGGCGCGCGCCCAGGATCCGAACCGGCAAACCCCAGCCCACGCACTTAACCGCTTGTGCCACTGGGCCGGCCCCCCTGACTCCATTTTAGACAAAGTTTCTCTTTATTAATTATCACAATATTAATAAAAATATAAGTAGAGGAATTTAGACTAAAATGCGATCTCACATTTTGCACCTCTCATCTCTTATCAGATATAATTCCCCGCCAGGAAAGGGAGAGGCAATGAGGTGGCAGCTAGGCCTTGATTTACTCAGACACCAATCTTATGTGCTCAGCTTCTCTTGGGGAGCATGGGAGGCTCCAACCAAGAAGTTTCCTATCAATATCAAGAGAAATCACTTCAGCTGGTTAGGAAAATTACCAAGCACATGTTGTGGATTAATACCAGAGGAGAATATTAGATAAAAATTGTGGATAAAGGGCCTCCATCTAAGGCAAGGTGACTGAAGAAAATCTAGATGGAGAGTTCAGATATCAGCACCTCTTGACCCCAGATGGTGTGGAGGCCTGGCTCCTTCACGGAGATCCACTTCAAAGTAGGTTTGCACGGAGGGACCAGAGCTCAGGGGAAGTGAGCTCAGCACAGGGAGCCTGGGGAGAGAGAGGGACAGCAGAAAGGTTGCTTCTATTCTCTTCCCCAAGAGAAATTTATCTGCACAAGTTTCAATCTGAGTCCAAGCATTTAATTATTGAAAAAAATAAAATCTCAGTAAAATAATAGAGGGAAAAAAATCCTTAAAAATTTGAGAAAATTGTATTCGTTCTGGGGAAAACAGAAGAGTGCTGTTTATTGAAAATAACCTTTGAGAAATTTCTGGAACATGTACAATTGTGATGTGGTTGATCCAAACTCCCAGCGCCACCTTCAGAATTTCTACAGGGAACAGAAAAGGAGCTATTAAGTTGCATATTTCAAATTAAAAATTATTAACTGTGTAAATGATGCCATTGCAAATGTGAAAAACTAGTAATACTATTTGGATTTATGGTTCATTAAGGGAACAGACAACCTTATCACGTCTGTAGAAATATTTCAAAATTGATATTTCATTAGTTAAAAGCAAAACCAAATATCTCCAAAAGAGTGCAACCTTTACAAGCCTCATTATCTGCACATGAAATAAAACATTCAGAAACAGAAAAAAAAGATCGGTTAAAATACCTGATTTATCTAATTTAGTTCTTTTAGTTTTCAAGTTAAAATAATGTTCCAAATAACTCTGAATAAAAATTGTAATTGCAATTATATTTAGTAATTAATGACTTCAGCAAAATACAGGATGCTACGCAGGATCTCTGAAATGTACTTGGATTATTAATTCATCTGAAGAGATGTGGATTAGTATAACAATTTAAATTTAAAGAAAGAAAAATTAATTTCTATCCATGCAAGAAGAAAATTTTGTTCTTTTAAAGCAACGTCTCATCCCTCCATCCCCACAGCCCAGGGCCTGGCCCCATAAAGTCCCTGGAACCCAGTCCAGGGTTGTGTCTCTGCCTCCCCAGTGAATGGCGACCAGAAAGAGAAATTAGGCTCTGCTGGGGTTAGTATAAGATTGCACACTCCGCGCAAGCACAGTTCTGCATTTCATGTCACATTCTAGTTTCTCTCACCTACACGGAAGATTCCGCCTTTTGCTTCAAGAGGGTGTAACTGTCCGGGGTCTCAGACGGTCCCGGACCTCCTCCGCAGCCACAGCCTCCTCACAGGAGAGGTGTCTCCATCCTCTTGTCAAAAAGCTTTCACGTGATTCGCTGTCAATTTGTTAAGAGGAAATAGCTCGGCTTCCAGGATAAGCTGCTGACACACCTGTAATTCTGTAGGAAGCCCGGCTGCAAACGACACCACATAGATTCGAACGGACCCAAAAGCAGAGAGCTTGAGGTTGCTTGCTGGGCGCAAGGACGAACACACAGGAAACCTGGCGGGCGGACGAGAGCGCCAGACACCGCGCCCAGCCCCGCCCCTACGTCGCCGAGCCCCACCCGCCTCCGTTCCCGCCCCGTCATGTCGGCCCCGCCCCGATACGCACGCGCATGCGCGGTTTCCTGGGGACGGAGGCGGATCACGCGGAGCGACGTGCGCGCTCGGGGTGAGTGAGTCTGTGTTTCTGGTTCGTACCTGCGCTTTCGGGTCCTCTGACCCCCCGCTCCTGACACCCGGGTTTCGGGGTGGCCCCCTAAGTTAAAATCTCTGAACCCGCTGGTCGCTCTTGCTGTCAGTTCGTCGCTTTCGCCTCTCGCGGCGTCGCCATAGACGTCCTGAGTCCTGCGGCTCCGTGCCGGTCGGGAGTCTGCGTCCGTTTCCCGTTAAAATCGCTCTGAGGCAGGTGCCCGCCCAGCCTTTCTGCCTTCGGTCCGCGTAGACACCGACCGCATGCTGCGTCGTTTTCCTGCTCAAAACCTTTTCTCTGATGCCCCACTCCACTCCCCTCCCCCCCAACCGCGTGGTCAAGTCCTCACTCAGGAGGTGGGTACATGCCCTTCACCCCCCTCCAGGGAGAGCAGAGGAGAACAGAGATGGGGAGAAAGAGGCAGAAAGATATGGGGTTAGAGGCCACCAGAAAGTTTAGGGAGAAAGAACGCAGGGATTGAAAAAGAGGTTGCAACACAGTCGGGCCCAACAGACTGGAGGAGGAGGAATAGAGAGGGAGGGAAACAAAAGGGTAAAGAGAAAGGGAGAAACACAGAAGTGGACAAAAAGAGAGGAGAAAACCAGAAAGACAAATACAGAGAGCAAAACACAGAGGTGGAGAAAGTTTTGGACCCTAACCCGGGCGAGTATTTTGATTGGATATGGGATATTAAGCTGGGAAGTACTGACTAGAGGCTCTATAATCTAATTAAAGATTTGTTGAACTGCTAAAATTATGCAAAGGGAATGAGAGTTACAAAACCAGGTTTGTGAGACATCTGCATTTTCTATTTGTTGCACCAAAAGATAATTTCATTTGCAGCCCCTATCCACCCTGAGGGCAGAGACTTAGCTCAGTCAATTCCAGGTCACCATCTTCCCTTTCAAGAAATGGGGGAGGACTTTCTGTACCTATGGCTCATGTCATTTTTTTCTGAATTTGATTTATCCTCACACTTGTTTTAAGTTAAGAATTTTTTTAATTTCCAATTATTTTTCTTAGTTTTATTGTTCAGAGAATGAGGTTTTTATGCTTTCTACTCTATTATATATTGGAACTATTTGATGTCTGTAAATAACTATAGTATTTCACTATGCGTCTGGTAAAGATGCTGGTAATGTTTTAACACGAAAAACCTAGTTTAGCCAGTTAGTTTAGAAGTCAACAGTTTATGTTTTCCCTGAAGTGATCTGATAAATTAGTGACTTCTGAGCTGAAGTCTGCACCTACATAGATGTTCCCCTCAAGTTCCCTTTGTCCTTTCTGTACAAATGTTGAAGGATGGGCTGGATGGATGTGAAACTTTGTTCCAGTAGCGCCCATGTGTCCATGATGAACACATTGCTCAGAGCCCATCTCCAAGTGACCCTCCTTCATGTTTTCCTAGACTAATAACTATTTTAAATTCATTTTTTAAATACTTTTCTGGAAAAGAGGAACTAAATGCTTGCGTTTGATTAAAGCCATGAAAGAGAATCTTCTCTTGCTCAGGAATGTGAAATGTAATCTGGAATTAGAACAGACCTTTTCTACTGCCCTCTGCAGGCCACCACTTACACTCTGTTCTGCTCATTGAACTCAGTCCTCTTCAGGGTATCTTGGTAAACTTTCTCCCCTCTGAGCCTCAGTGCACCCACCTGTAACATGAAGATGATAGAGTAGACCAGGAATTCTGAGTCTGAGCTAATGGGATCCCTGAAATGATTTTCAAAATTTGGCATGTGTCTGCATTTGACAGTTTTCTAGTACAGGGTGCCCAGTTATTATTTGCAATGTGTCCCAGTCCTCCAAAAATAATGAAAACCGCTAAGAAAGAGGCAGGGACAGAAGCTCAGAGACAGAGACATGCCTCTCCTTCAGCTTCACTCCCCCACCCCGTGTTTTACGAGTAAATCTTAAGTTTGATTGTGTCGTCTCCTGGCAATAAATCCTCTAATGGTTTCCCATCACCCTCAGGACAAAAATCTAAGCTAATCAGTGTTGCTACAGCAGGGAGCTCTGGAGTTGGGTAGCCCTTCAAAGTTTGTCCAAATTGAGGCAGGCACAGACTTCCATATCCTGCATCAACCACTCATTGGATGTGTGCTGCCTTGGGAGGAGCCAAGATTTTGGATGAGGCAGTTTCCTTACACTTCATGCCAAGTGAACAAAGGACCAAAGGACAATGCAGTTGCAGCAGAGTGTGTGGGCTTCAGTGGGATGGTCGGGCTTTCTGGAGAAATGGGTGAAAAATTCACTTATTGGTCTCTGTATGGAGTTTATTGTCCCAGCATCCCTCCTGTTAGAGTGGGCAGCAGAGGGCCATCTGTCCCCTGTACTGAGGTTTTCCATATGTGTATACTTGTGGCAGTGGAAGGGAGTGTGTTGATTCTAATCATTGAACAACATATTTTTGTCATACAGGATAATCTAACCTGAGAATCTTAGAGGAAGAGGACAGAAAGTTGGAATGGCTCTTTCCGAGGTAAAAGTCACATTCTCAGTTGACTGTTCTGTTCTCTCCTTCCTAAACTGCCATATGTTGTACTTGCCAATCTTCTCTGTCTCTGAAGGGTCCTACCTAAAATGTTGACTTGGTGTTATTTGGCTGACAGTACTCTTCAAAGTACTGTCCAGATTCAGTGGAATCCCCACGAAAAACCGAACAGCCTTTTTTGCACAAATAGGAATCCCAATTTTAGAATTCACATTGAATTCGTAAGGACCCCAAATAACCAAAATAATGGTGAAAAAGAAGAACAAGGTTGGAGGACTAAAATTCCCGATGTCAAACTTGACTACAAACCTAGAGTAATCAAAACTGTGCTTCCAGCTTGAGGATAGAAATCTAAATCAGAGCAATAGAACTGAGAGTCCACAAATAAACCCAGACATCTGTGATCAGTTCCTTTTTTAGAAGGGTGCCAAAAACTTTCACTGAGAAAAGAATAGTCTGTTAAGAAGTGCTGGGACAACTGCGCATCCACATGAAAAAGAATGAAATTAAACCTCTACTTTTCCCATATAAAAAATTAATTCAAAATAAACCAAAGAGTAAGTCTAAGACCTAAAACTATAATACTCTGTTGAGAACATAGGGGTAAATGTTGATGATCTTGGATTTGGGAGTGAACTTTTAGATATGACTCCAAAAGCAAAGGGAGAAAGACAAAATAGATAAATTGGTGTCCATAAAAATTAAAAATTATGTGCATTTGAAGGGCACTATCACGTAAGTGAAACACAATCTACCAAATGAGAGAAAATGTTTGCAAATCACGTATTTGATCAGAGTCCAGTATCCAGAATATATGAAGAACTCCTACAACTCAACCACAATTCAAAGAACTCCATTAAAAAATGGTCAGAGTACTTTAATAGACATTTCTCCATGAAAGATACACAATGGCCAACAAGCACATGAGGAGATGGTCAGTAACATCAGGAAAATGCTAAATCAAAACCACAATGACATAGCATTTCACACGCACCTGGATGAATATACTAAAACAGAAAATGGCAAGTGTTGGTAAAGATGTGAAGAAATTAGAATCCTGACACGTTGCTAGAAAATGGTGTCACTACTGTGGAGTACAGTGTGGCAGGTTCTTACATTAAACCATGTAACTGGTAATTCCACTTCTAGGTACATAGACAAAAGAATTGAAAACAGAGATTCAAACACATGTTCATAGTATCACCATCAACGTTAGCCAAAATGTGGTGACAACTCAAGTGTCCATGAAATGATGAGTGAATACATAAAACGTGGTATAGTCATACAATGAAATTATTCTGCCATTAAAAAGGAATGTAGTCCTGACACACACTACACCATGGATGAGCCAAAACTATTATTCTCAGTGAAAGAAGCCGGACATAAAAGGTCACACATTTCATACCATTCCACTGATATAAAAATATCTAAAATAGGTAAATCTATGGAGACAGAAAGCATATTAGTGTTTAGCAGGGCCTGCGGGGAAAGAGGAGTGGGAAGCAACTGCTTAATGGGTAATGGATTGCCTCTGGGATGAGAAAGATGTTTGTACAAGATGTGAATGTGCTAAATGCCACTGAATTGTAGTTTGAAATGGCTAACTTTGGGTTATGTGAAGTTCACCTCAGTAAAAAGAAACTTAGAGAACTATAACTTGCTCTAAATTTTCTTACGTGGATCACTGAGAACACTCACCCAGCCAAGTCAATCCTTACACATCTCTGCTTGTCCCATTTTGTGTCAAAATAAGAACTCTGTCCCTGTTGACATGGTGAAATGTGCTTTCCTTTCAGGGACGGTTGACCTTCAGGGATGTGGCCATAGAATTCTCTCAGGAGAAGTGGGAATGCCTGGACCCGGCTCAGAGGGCCTTGTACAGGGATGTAATGTTGGATAACTACAGGAACCTGCTTTCCGTGGGTGAGGATAACTTCCCCTCTGAAGTTGGTAACTACTGTTGTATATCTTTGCATTTTCCCTTGTGAGTCTCCTGGGAGCCCCTGACTTGCTTGTCTGAGTTCCAAGTCCCTGTTGTTGAGAGAGTGATTGAAGCTGTTTGGATTCAAAAAGGAAAGCCTTCCTAGTATGGCACATGGACTCTAACTTCCCCTTTCTTCAGAAATTCTGCACGTATCATGTGTGATCAGTGGGGAGAACCTTACAGCAAATTTTTAAAACTACCTGCACACCTTTTTTTTTTTGCTCTAGAAGGTACGCCTTGAGCTAAGATTTGTTGCGAGTCTTTCTCTTTTTTTTCTTTTTGCTTGAGGAAGGTTAGCCCTGAGTTAACATCTGTGCCAATCTTCCACTTTTTGCATGTGGGTCACTGGCACAGCATGGCTGACGAGTGGTGTAGGTCCACGCCTGGGATCTGAACCTGTGAACCTGTGCCGCCAAAGCGGAGCGTGACGGACTTAACCACTATGCCAGTAGGCCACTCCCAGATGCCTGCATACTTAAAATAACTCCTTAGCATTCAGGCGGCAGTCAGTTGACTGATTTTCGAAATACTTCTATAATGTTTTCTCTTCTTGTTACCAACCCAAGTGGACTTGCCTTCTGGTGAGTTAAATAACCAATGGAAGTTGTCTCACAAAGTAAAATGTATTTGCAGCAAATAGGAGGCCATGAGGAATCATTTCCAAAGTCATGGCATCCCTGAACAAAGGGAAGCAGGGAGTTTTATTTCAGTTGGAGAATGAATATTCAAAAGGGAAAAGCAGGTATTTGCTTGCACAGGCTCAGTGGGAGAACATGCTTCCACATAATGAGGCCTAAGCTCCTCCTGGAGAGAGCTTTGCATTAAAAATAAGGCAGAGGTCTTGGGCACAGCTCTCCTGGTGAGGCTTGGTCAGTTTTAGGATGGCTGGTGGTTATATCTCCCTTGAGTTTCTCGCTTGGTCGGTTTCAGGATGGTTGGTGGTTACAACTACTTGACATAGAAAAGGAAAAGAAACAACTTTGAAAAACAGTTAATTGCTTCCATACCCACCATTGAGTTTCTCGAGGCACCTAGTTGGTGAAATTCTTAAATGAACAAAGAGCAGAGAATGTGTTCTGGAAAAATATAGCGTATCATGTTCCGTTTTTCTTTTGTAAGATGAAATCTCTCTTGAGTAGAATATTATCTCCATTTTTGAGCAAGGGAGCTGTTCCTTGCCGTGTTTAGCCCTGGGCTGTTCAGAGTGAAGGAAAAGTTAAGAAAGAATGCAGACGGATTGGAATGTATAGAGATGTGAACACAAGTAAGAGCTCAGATACATGGGCTCAGAGTAAGCTGCCCTGTTAAATATTGTTTGAGAAACTCTCCTCAATGGGGAAAGATCTGTGGGAAAATAAAAGTTTATTTCTGGGCCGGCCCCGTGGCTTATCGGGTAAGTGCGTGCGCTCCGCTACCGGCGGCCCGGGTTTGGATCCCGGGCACGCACCGACGCACCGCTTCTCCAGCCATGCTGAGGCCGCGTCCCACATACAGCAACTAGAAGGATGTGCAACTATGACATACAACTATCTACTGGGGCTTTTGTGGGGCGGGGTGGGGGGAGTTAAAAAAATAAATAAATAAAAATAAAAGTTTATTTCTTATGAGCTCTCAAAAGACATTCCCCCTACCAACCACAGACACGCTTACCACTGCTGTTGAAATGTGTAAACGTTTAAAATCTCACTCTACCATGATGCTCCAGCTCACGCAGAGGCAGGCAAAAGCTTTATCATGACATAATTACTCTGTCATCTGGTTCCTCGGACCACTTTGGTCCCTTGGTTTGAGGGAAACAAGATGGCCTTCTCTATGGAGTCTTCCTTCCCCTTGATCTCTCTAGTCCGTAGAGACCAGTGCTGAGGCCTCTGTAGTCCTGATCCCAGGACCTCTTCACTTTCCATTCACATTTCATGTCCTTGGAAGAACTTCTCAGGAGATAGACAAGAAAATAGCTGCTCTTCCGTTGTCTCTGGGGTTCCGTGAAACTCCCTGGGCTGTGTCAAGCCCTATCTGCCTGTTCAGGCCCCTCAGCCATCTCTTCAGGTCTCTTTTTGCCACATGTGTGTAAAGACAAATGGGATTTGAGATTGTTAAAGAGATTTTAAAGTTTGAGAATGTTTGACATTGTCACTGAGCAGTAATGTAAAGACTAGACACTGAGATCCTCTCTTTGGTCCCCATTGCTACATGGGAGTATATCTCAGTCTTTCAGGAGTTCACCCCCCTTATATTTTTCTCTCTCTTCCTGCTCTGATTGTCAGGGAACATAGAAAGACTTTGGTCTTCGTGACCTCTTATTCTCCTGGATTTTGCCTCCGAAACTTGCGTTTGAAATACACATTCCAAGGGTCTGAAGTTTTATCCTCTTTTTCTGTTGAGATAACTCATCTTTAGGTGATGAATGACTTTTGGTGGACTTCCCTGTGGAGGGTGTTTACTGGGTAACAAAAAATTCTTGAAGAAGAACACTGATTAATAGTGTTAGAACATCATCCTTCTACCTACAGAAGTGCCTCTGGAAGCCAGTGTGTAGTGGTCAGCAAGTCCCAGGACCCTGAGGTGGAAAGTATTAGGAGAGCCTGACTGATAAGTGTTTCTAGTTATCCCGGTTTTTGAGGAGTTGAACGCTGTCTCCTAAGGGCAGTATCACGGTACTGATCAGACATAATGTGATCATCTCTTCTGAGCCGGCAATAAAAAAAAGGTGTAGGAACTTAACCTGAGGAGAACACTGTCCAAGTTCACAACCTTATTTCTGTGAGACTCTTGAGTAAACTACTGTTCATGCCACATTGTGTATCCCCTGTGTGTGCTGTTGTTCATTCACCTTCACCGAATATGCTTTGACACATCTTATTGAAGGAGTTTATGAAGTGAAATGGTGCCTGCATTTTTTAAGTCTCCTGCACTTTGTTTTGTTTAAGTCACTGATACTTTCATCTTGCAAACTTCGTTGTTATAACTGACCTTGTTTTCTATTTATTTCATCAGTTCAATATTTTTCATGATGTTTTGTTTTGTTTTTTTCCTACAATTTGGGGTTGGGGGGTCATGCAATGAATATTGTTTTATATACTTCATGTGATTTCTTTCTCAATTGGTCATGACTCTATTAGTTTGTCCATGACGTGTATAACCTCCAGAATTTTTTGAAAAGATAGTCTTAGTTATTATTGTTACTTCTGTTTCATATTACTTAGTACTTAGTAGTGTTGAGACACCTTTTTTGGTGGACAATTATTTTGAGCACTTTTAGTTTCACAGCAAAATAGAGTGAATGGTACGGAGATGTCTCAGGTATTTCCAACCCCCACACATGCAGACCTTCCCTATTATCAACATCCCCCACCAGTGTGCTACATTTGTTATCATTCATGAACCTACACTGACACCTCATCATCATCCCAAGTCCATCTTTACCTTAGAGTTCACTCTTGGTGTTGTACATTCTGTGGGTTGGACCAACATTTAATGACACATATCTACCATAATAGTATCTTATAGACTAATTTCTTGCCCTAAAAATCCTCTGTTCTCTGCCTGTTCATCTCTCCCTCCCTCTTAACCCCTGCAACCACGGATCTCTTCACTATCTTCATATGCCTTTTCCAGAATATCATATACTTGGAATCAAACAGTATATAGCCCTTTCAGAGCTGCTTCTTTCACTTAGGTATATGCATTTCAGGTTCATCCATATCACTTCTTGGCTTGATAGCTCATTTCTTTTTAGTGCTGGATAATACTTCCATTATCTGGGTGTGCCTCAGTTTCTGTCTCTGTTCACCTTCTGAAGGACATCTTGGTTGTTTCCAAGTTATGGCAGTTATGGATGAAGCTGCTATAAACATTCATGTGCAAGTTTTTATTGGAAATAAGTTTTCAACTCTGGGTAAATACCAAGGAGTGTGATTGCTACATCATGTTAGAATATGTTCAGCTTTGTGAGAAACTCCAAAGTGTCTTCCAATGTTGCTGCACCATTTTGTCTTTCCACCATCAGTGAATGCCAGTTCTTTCTCCGCGTTGTTGCCAGTATTTCCTGTTGTCAGTGTTCTAGAATTTGTCTATTCTCATATCTCATTGTAGTGGTATCTCATTGTTTTTACATACTTTCCTCAATTAAACTTAATGCATTTTTGAAACTGAGAATTTTTAATATGTCGAAAACACTTTTGTTATTAAGTTACGTCACTACGGAAATACCATTCAAATGGTTTTCCATATTTTTTATATAAGATATATTGCTTTTTTCCACAGTATATGAAGTTTTCTGAAAAATGCTTGGATTTGATTTTAATTCCACTGACTTTTTATATTTTTTGCTACAAATAGTTTATTCTAAAAATTGATCTCTCTGTGTAGATTTGTCATGCACAACTTTGTGTACTAATCTAATATTTAAATATCCCCTTTCATGTAATAGAAAATAGGGTGTTTTTTACACTCCATTGTCCCCTCAGTACTTTTACTTCTGAGAACTGTGTGCCCAGACCATTTAAGTTCTTGAAATTACATATCTCAATTAACCCATGAAGCTTGTTTTGTTCTCTGTCTTCTCTTTCACCTGAATTCTCTAGAAAGTCACCTGGTCCTTATTGACACACATCCCATTGCTGTCCTTTTGTTCTGAGTATTATTGGACACTTATTTTGCTTAGCACATCTCTGCACATAGTCCTCTGCTGTGGATCACCGTGGTACTGCCAAAAATTGTTCCGACACTTAAATGCTGCAATTAACACCCTTTTTCCTTGCCAACGGTTTTTTGCTCTCAGTCATTTAGTAATTCCCTTTAAGGATACTGCTTTCTGATGATGTTTGTGAAGTTAAAATTCATTACTTTTAGATTAGTGTGTATTTCTATGAATTCATAAGGGTAATAAGTATATGTCTACTAATACATATAGTAAGAACACTTGCCACATGTTATCTCGTATATCTTTGGGACTGTAATGTTAAAAGGTCCAAAGAAATGATTTCAGATAATTAAGATATTAAAGAAAGGCAACTCTCTTATTTTTATATAACAAACAAGGACACTTGAACTAAAAGACTCAGTGTGTCAAAACTGATAAATTTCTATTTTTTTGTTGTTGTTGTTTTGTGAGGAAGATCAGCCCTGAGCTAACATCTGCCAATCCTCCTGATTTTGCTGAGGAAGACTGGCCCTGGGCTAACATCCATGCCCATCTTCCTCTACTTTATATGTGACGCTGCCCCAGCATGGCTTGACAAGTGGTGCGTCAGTGCGCGCCTGGGATCCGAACCAGTGAACCCCGGGCCACCGCAGCAGAGCGTGTGCACTTAACCGCTTATGCCACTGGGCTGGCCCCGATAAATTTCTATTTTTCAATCTATATAATAGAGTTCATGAGTTATGTTTTACCAAATATAATCACATCCCCAATGAGTTGAAACTTTGACAATAACCTCCTGCTAACTTTGTTTCCACCACAGAACCTCTGTGCCCCTAGTCAGAGATCATCATCCAGCATCCATGGTCACCTTTCATTACTTGACCTTTGAGAAGGTTTTATTGCAGCCATATGTGTTGGTACAGAGTGAATTCATCCATTCTGCCCTTGGTGGTCTTTTCCAGATTTTTGCTTTTGTGTCTTCCTAAGAACGTTCTTGTACATGTCGTCTGGAATATATATATGACTCTCTTGAGTATATGCCTAAAAATGGAACTTATGGCATATTCAATTTGATTACTTTTAGAGAAAATATTGGAATAGATGTAAATTTGCATTCTTCCCATAACACCGCACAGTCTCCCTTTTTAATCTCTTCCTTGTTTGCTTTATCCCCATAGTATAGTTCCTATGGAATGAGTATTATGCCTCTTGCTGAAAGAGTTCCTCTCCTTTTCTAAATCCCAGTCTTGGCCTTTTCTCAGATCTTTTGTTGATCCAGATGAATGACACTGTGCCTTTCTGTATATTAACTTTGAGCACCTAGGCACCCTAGTTTCCACAGGACCCACGCCTCCCTGTGCTACATGCAGTGCATTATATCTTGTAGGTTTTCTTTTGCAATTTTTTTCTATATTGTTTTCTTTCACCTTAGATACCATTTTCAAACCACATCCTATATACTATCCACTTTTTATGAACCTCTAACTGGATCGTTAAGTGGTACTTCAAGAGAGTTGATCTGTGTACTAGCTACTATATAACTGTAGACATGAAATTGTAGTTGAGATTTCTGACAGTCTTCCATAATTTTTTTTTGTTTTTGCTTGGGGAAGATTCATCCTGAGCTAACATCTGTTGCCAATCTTCCTCTATTTTCTCTGTGGGCCACCACCACAGCATGGACACTGACAAGTGGTGTAGGTCCATGGCCAGGAGCTGAACCCAGTCCAGTGAAGGGGAGTGTGCTGAGCTTAACCACTTGGCCACCGGGGCTAGCCTTTCCTTTTTTCTTTTTTTTGCTGGGGAAGATTTGTCCTGTGCTTACATCTGTTGCCAATCTTCCTCTTTTTGCTTGAGGAAGATTGGCCTTGAGCTAACATCTGTGCCAGTATTCCTCTATTGTGTATGTGGAACACCGCCACAGCATCGCTGTTGATGAGTGGCGTAGGTCCATGCACAGAAACAAAACTTGAGCTGCTGAAGCAGAGCACACTAAACTTAACCGCTAGGCCATGGGGCTGGACCCCTAATTTTTGATCTTTATAATGTGCGTTTACCTGAAACTGATATTTCAAATTTAGTGATTCTCAACATATTGTTCCTTTTAACTATTGTCTGTTCTTTCCTGAATGTAAATCCTTTCTTTAGTTCCTTAGGAAGAATTCTTTAGAATTTCAGAGACTATTATTTTCTATAGTTGTGGTTAGTTATTAAATTATCTGGTGATTTATCATGGGTTAAAAAAATGTTTTGTTATCGTAGTTTTACACGTGTATTCTTTTAGTATCTTTTTCTAGCCTCGTATCAACACACCTTATTATAAAGATTAAGAATTATGGAAGACAACCTCAACTCTCCATGAGGATTTTATGCCTATGGTTATATACTAGCCAGTGTGTAGATCAACTCCCTAACTATGGAGTATCATTTAATTATCCAGTTATATGGCCAGAAAATATGTATAGCATGTATGGTTTGTTTTGAAAATTTGTTATCAAAGGTGAGAGCAAATATTAATATGTAAAAAGTATAAAAATAAAAGTGTAGAAATCTATATATTACAATGGTGTTTAAATACAGTGATTCATAAATTTCATAACTTTGTTCATTATAAGGATTGAGTTTTGTAGAATTATCTAATTCAATATAAAACATTTCTCTTGAAACTCAATAGGAAGCCTTTCTGCTGGATTTGCAATAAAGGAATTATTGCCAAGAGAGGACATTAATGAAGGAGAATTCTGCCATCTACTGGTATTGGAAAGAACTGAAAGCTGTGGCATCAAGGATTTTGACCTCAAAGAAGTCTTGGAAAATATACATGAGTTTGGAAGTGTGTGGGGATATGATGCCAGAAATCACAAAGCAGTGCCGTTAATCCATAACGGAAAGCTCACTCATAGAATAGGTGAATGTAATAAAACCACAAATAATTTTCCTGAAAAGCAGTCTTTCTGTAGGAAATAATATGTACCAATATTTCATGCATGATGAGCCATTGATAGGAAATTTGTTAAAACTGAAAAATAACATAAGTGATGCTAGAAACAAGTATGTAATGTGTTTCGAAAATAGAACTCAATCAGGTTTGCAGGCACACTTGGCGGAAGTGCAGAGATTTCAAACTGAGGAGAAAATTTGTGAATGCAATCCAGTTGAGAAGTCTATCAACCATGATTCTTCAGTTTCACCACTTCAACAAATTCCTAATGGTGTTAAAAATATTTGTAATAAATATAGGGAGGTTTTTAAATATCTTTTGTTACTTACACAATATGGGCAAACACATACTGGAGAAAAATCTTACAAATGTAATAAATGTGGGAAGGCTTTTAGCAAAAGCTCATACCTCTCAAAACATGAGAGAATTCATTCTGGACAGAGACCTTACAAATGTAATGAATGCAACAAAGCCTTTGCTAGCCATTCAAACCTTACTCAACATAAGAGAATCCATATTGGAGAGAAACCTTACAAATGTAATGAATGCAGCAAAGCTTTTGCTAGACATTCAACCCTTACTCAGCATAAGAGAATCCATACTGGAGAGAATCCTTGCAAATGTAATGAGTGTGGCAAAGCTTTTACCCTTTATGATGGTCTTAAAGGACATCAGAGAATTCATACTGGAGAAAAACCTTACAAATGTTATGAATGTGGCAAAGACTTTGCTGATTGTTCAGGACTTACTAAGCATAAGAGAATCCATAGTGGAGAGAAACTTTACAAGTGTAATGAGTGTGGCAAGGTCTTTGGTGAAAAGTCATATCTTGCAATTCATCAGAGAATGCATACTGGAGAGAAGCCTTACAATTGTAATGAATGCAGCAAAGCCTTTGCTCGACAGTCAAAGCTTACTCAACATAAAAGAATCCATACTGGAGACAATCCTTACAAATGTAATGAATACAGCAAGGCCTTTGCTAACAACTCAAGGCTTACTCAACATAAAAGAATTCATACTGGAGAGAAACCTTGCAAATGTCATGAGTGTGGCAAGGTCTCTAGTCACAGGTCAAATCTTGCAACTCATCAGAGAATTCATACTGCAGAGAAACCTTACAAATGTAATGAATGTGGCAAAGAAATGCTGATTGTTCAGTACTTAGTAGGCATAAGAAAATCCATACTAGAGAGAAAATTTACAAATGTAATGATTGTGACAAATCTTTTACCCAATTTTCATGCGTTAAAAGACATAAGAAAATCCATACTGGAGAGAAACCTTCCAAATGTAATGCATCTGGCTAGGTTTGTACTCAAAAGCAGAACTTCACAATTCATCAGAGAATTCCTACTGGAGAGAAACCTCACAATAATAGTGATTGCAGCAAAGCATTTGCTGAGGATTCAATCCTTACTCAGCATAAGAAAATCCGTACTGGAGAGAAACTGTACAAATGTACCTAAGGTGTAAAATATTTTGCCCAATTTTCAAGCCCAATTCATCATTAGAGAATCCATACTAGAGAGAACTCTTACAATTATTATTAGTACAGCAGGACTTACCCAATTTGCCAGTCTTCCTAGGCAACAGAAAATATTAAAAATAAACATCATAAACCTAATATATGTGGCAGGACTTGTATTTAAATGCTCAAGCTTTGAGAATTCGTAGGAGCAAGAAATCTCACAAATATGAGGGAAACAAAACTTATGCAAGTGTTCAAGCCTTTCTCAACATCAAAGACTCCATTTTTGAGAGAAATCATATAATAGGAATGTATATATCCAAATGTGATGAATGTGATCAGCTTTATCAAATATACACAACTTTGTGGTCATGAAAGAATTCCTATAAAATGGAAGCCATACAAATGTGTCGAGGCCTTGAAGCAATGATCTCAGTCTACACCCAAGAATTCATACTGGACAGAAATATGACAAATGAATTGAAGGTGATACATTGTTTAACCCGTTCCTCAATGAAATACATGTTAAATTCATACTCTAGGGAACGAGTTTGATGTGTGTCAAACTGTGTTTGATGATGAATCAACCTCAGATGTTAAACTACAGACAGGATTAAAAGTTAAAATTATTTATGGGGCCAGCCCAGTGGCGCAAGCGGTTAAGTGCGCACGTTCCGCTGCGGCGGCCCGGGGTTCGCCGGTTCAGATCCCGGGTGCGCACCGATGCACCGCTTGATAAGCCATGCTGTGGCAGCGTCCCATATAAAGTGGAGGAAGATGGGCATGGATGTTAGCCCAGGGCCAGTCTTCCTCAGCAAAAAAGAGGAGGATTGGCATTGGATGTTAGCTCAGGGCTGGTCCTCCTCACAAAAAAAAAAAAAATTATTTAAAGCTCATGAGATGATGTGTGTCAATGAAGCAAGGTCATCAGTGGAAATATCTTATGTTCAGTTTATAAAATGTTTTTATTCAGTTATTTGAGGTTTCTTGAAAAGGCTACGTTATTATTGATGACTAACAACCTGAAGTTTGAAGCCTATTGATTTTATACTTTCATTACATGCTTTTCATTTTTCACCATGATGGTCTCAGGGAAGAGATCAGTAAAGTGAAAGGACCTCCATCATTAGGAGGGTTTATTCATACCCATGGAACCTGGAAAAACTAGTATACTGATTTTAAAGTACAATATGGTATAAATTTGAGAGCATAGGGAGTAGCAGAGAATAGATGTAAAATGTTATCTAAATTACTGTGTTTTCTGTGGTCACAGCCTCTTGAGATTTGTTGCTATGACTATGGGCTTCTGTTGGTGATTATCAGAAAGATTGTTCTACAAGATGATCATGAGATGGAGTAGACCGGAACATTAAAGAATGATATTTTCACTAGAGTCGAATACTGGGTTGGTAAGGATGGCATATGTAGTTGAAAAAATGGAGGGGGAATGATGATGTGCCTCTCTTTTCAAAGGTAATAGAAGCTGTATATCATAGATTACTGAAAATTTGTCCTTTTTTTTAAGAAACTGAAGTGACAGTTATAGAGGACAGTTGAATCAAAAGAACCAGAGTAGAATGTGCTTGTGAAGGATGCAAATTTGGCCACTGAAATTGCATTTTCATACCACTTTATTTAGCATGTATTATACTTCTCATGTCTAAATGTAATCTATTTTTGTAACTCTAAATGACTCATGTCCCTTCTATTGACCCAAGCATATCCCACCTCATTGGAGTGCTTCCTGATAAACACTGATGATCCATTATTAGGCTCTCTAGTTGAATGGCGTCTATAACAAATTCTTTCCATGTTACATTCAAACAACTTAACAACATTGGAAATATATATTCATAATTTGCTTGTGAGTTATTCACTCCTTGATCTATTTCAAGTTATTTCTGTGGTTGTCAAGAAAATACCATGGTAGTGCAATTTGAGGTTCTCCCCTACTAAAACCTGCCTCTCTGTCCATAAATATACACCATTTGATGTTACTTCTACATGCCTTTTTTTGTGTACCGAAATAAGATGCATGGTTGCACGTTTACATGATCTGAAAATAGAAATATAGTTAGCATATGAAAAATATTAAATAAAAATAAATTTCAGAAATAAGGATACAGATAATCTTTTTTGTTGCTTGGAGCACTCAGGGAAATGATTTCAAAAGTTACTATTCATGACTTTATTCTTAAGAATGAATATGCACACAGGGAATTTTTTTGATATGTAAATCAGGAATTTCATATACCGGCATACTTAGGAGACATTGCAGCTTTGTTTCCAGATCACTGCAATAAAGCGAATATCGCAATAAATGAGTCACACAAAGTTTTTGGTTTCCCAGTGTGTATAGAAGGTATGTTTACACTGTACTGTAGCCCATCAAGTGTGCAAGAGAATTGTCAACAAAAATCATCTGGAATAAGAGAATTTAGTTATGAAAGCTTTGCTGCTGATACAGTTTGTAAACTGGGGAGATCCAGCCTCCAGAACAAATAGAAAGTATGCTCCAGGGGGGTTGTTGGAAGGCAGACTTTATACACAACAGGGATTATTTTCAAAGCCCTCTAATTTGTTGGTTCCCCTATAGATACTGGTGTTCTAAAATCAGTTATATCAGGCTTCTGGCCGTGTGTCAGGAAGGAATGCCCAGTTTCTGGCAAAAGTTGTGGTTTTTCTGAAAACGGAGTACATGACTGCACCTTCCCATTTGCAAGTCTGCTTGAACTGTTTTGTTTTATGTGCCAGTTAGCGACGCAGAGTCAGTTTTATCTTTCTCATAGGGATCCTGTTTTTTTTTATAATTTTAATTGTATATTTTCCCCTTTTGTTTGGAACCTGCCACAGGAAGGATTGATGATCAGTTTGGTGTTTGCTCTGCTTCAGTGCAGAGGTGGCCTCGGCCTACCTCAGCTCCATCTAGGCCCACAGAGGGACTCATGGGCTTGGTGCGCCTTAGTTATCCAATTGAGTAACTTGGCCATGCAGGTTAGGGGTCCATCCAGGTACCGATTATAGGTCAATACAGGGCTCAGAGTGGAAGTTTCTGGAGGTTCCAGTGATGGTTGCATCTAGGATCAGAAGATGTTGAGTCACCATGATGCAGGTTGGATTTTCATGGAGGCATGTGTGGAAGCAAGCCAGAATTATTTTAAAGAACAATCAGATGCTTAGTCCTAAAACCAATGATAACATGAGGACCTGGAAACCCAATCTTAAGAGTGAGCCCAGACTTGAGGGTAACCAACGAAGAAGATCTGCAAGGCATGAGTAGGGAAATAGGAATGAGGTTATACATGTAATCTCTTATTTATTGTTATGCAGGGCCATATTTGAACAATGGTGCAGACAAGATGGAGGAAAGCCAAATTCAATAGGATGTGCCTATACTTTAATGAGATCCTCTAATCCTATAAAAGAGACAAATATAGTAGCTAGGTGATCATACCAATGAAAAACTACATGTGTCCATCTCATTTTGAGGAAAGGGACATTAGTGACCGTTGTTAATTGGGGTTACTCCTTCCTTGCATCCCAAAGAAAGCAGGGTTTAATGCCCTAGGCAGCTAGGTGCAAGCCAAGGCCAAAGGTTTGTTCCACGTAACTATTGAATTCTGTTATTGTTCACCCGGTAAATGCCTGGTTGGTGAGACTAGTCTGTCCCAAACCAGTCACTTTCTTTAAAGCTAATGGTATTTTTGCATGACTCACAGGATATCCATTCCATGTCTCTGAGTGCCGTTAGGTTGACCTTGTCTGGAAGCATTTCCTTGTTCTAGTCATAAAGGTGCCCATATGTCCAAAGTTCCATAGCTATGAGTCAGTCAAATATATCCATCCAAGATCTGAGTGATACAATGATGTACACCTGAAATTTTTACAATGTTATAAACCAATGTTACTGCAATAAACAAAAAATTTAAATAAATAAATAAATAAATAAATACAATAATAAAGTTGTCTATAAAAAAAAAAGATCTGAGTGAAACGTTATCATGGTTCTCA
This sequence comes from Ceratotherium simum simum, assembly GCF_057802395.1. Lineage (NCBI taxonomy): Eukaryota > Metazoa > Chordata > Mammalia > Perissodactyla > Rhinocerotidae > Ceratotherium > Ceratotherium simum. The sequence goes on from NC_141932.1 coordinate 8,453,485, forward strand.
TCCTTGTATGTAGTTATACTTATATTAAAGTATAATTAATCGATGCAAATTGTGTATTTAAGGTTTACAACATGATCACTTGAAATACATACACAGTATGGAATAATTATGATAATCAAGTTAACACATTCATCACCTCACGATTACCATTTTTTGTGTCTGTGTGGTAAGAACACTTAGGATTTCCTCTCTCAACAAATTTTGAGTGTATAATACAGTATTATGAACTACAGTCACCATGTTGTACATTGGATCCCCAGAACTCATTCATTTTACAAGTGAAAGTGTGAACATTTTGACCAACAACTCCTCATGTTCTCTACATCCCACACCCTGGTAACCACCATTTTACTCTGGTTATATCAGTTTGTCTTTTTTAGGTTCCACATATAAGCTAGATCATGTAGTGTTTGTAATTGTCTGGCTTATTTTACTTAGCATAATGTTCTCCAGGTTCATCCCTGTTGTCATAAGTGGCAGGATTTCATTCACTTTTATGGCTGAATAATATGATATATATCTACCACCTTTTCTTTATCCATTCATTTGTCAACATTTAGGTTGTTTCCACATCTTGGCTGTTGTGAATAATACAGTAATGCTCATAGGAGTGTAAATACCTCTTCGGGATACTGATTTCATTTCCTTTGGATATGTAGCCAGAGGTGTGATTGCTAGGTCATATGTCTATTCTATTTTTCATTTTTTGAGAAACCTCCATACACTTTCCAATAATAGCTGTAACCAATTTACATCCCCCATCTTGTGCAAGGGAATCCTGCACAAGGATTCCCTTTTCTCCACACTCTCCCCAGCACTTGTTATCTCTTGTCTTTCTGCCAGTAACATCCTAGAAGGTATGACACCTCCTTGTGGCTCTGCTCTCCCCTGGGGCATTGTTGTCAATAGGATCCAGACAGTGGAAGGGGAAGGAGCAGAAAGGAACATGCAGAGCAGGCAATATGGAGCAGAGATGGGTATGAGGGTTTGGCTGGCATGTTAAATGTGAGGGGGGGGTCAGAGGAAGATCCGCTGAGATCTGCTGAAAAGATGAAATAAGAACAAAGACCTGGGGGTGGAACGGTGTTTGCCACTAAATATCATGTGGAATGGAATCAAATTTCGATTTTATTAAAAGATGCAGTGAATTTTAGAGTCTAAGAATTCTTTTAAAATTAGGGCTGCTAATACATTGGAGATGGTGGAAAATTATATGATCATGTAACTTCAAACCAGATAAATTAAAATTTCCCTAGAATTAACTGTGCAGAGAAGTGAGAATAATTTACTAAGTTAAAAAGCCTGTGTGCTAATCAATGAACAACATGAGAAGGAAGAATAATGGCTCTGTAGTGACTGGTCCTGGATTGAGCTGGATATAACACAGTATATTACACACTGAAGGACACTGGAGACCAGGTTGTGTATTTTTACTTCAAATACTGAGAGGAATGGTAGTCAAATGAAATATATGATTGTTTGGGGTGGAGGGGAGGATATTTAAAGTACTCCCGGGTAAAACTGGGCAGAATGAGCTGGGTGAGGCAAAGTGTACACTGGAAGCAGGACAGAAGATTTTAATAAAAATTCAAGTCAGAGCTGAGGAATTCGAGAGCCAGTTTTCAAAAAGACAGGATTTTGGGATTTCTACAAGGTAGAATAGTCTCTATTAATCAGTGATCCCAACTAGCCTTCTGTGAAGACAGAGGCTTCCAGATGGACTCCGTGTCCCCAGCATGGGGCAATGAGTCTATTGTAGAGATGTTCATCATTCATAGAGGAGCTGAGGAGGAGCCATCTGCAGGGAAGGTCATTGAATGGTTTTCCTTATGGAGTAGTGTTGTTCCTTTGAAATATCCAATAGTATAAAATTTACAGAATTTTATGTAAAGAGATAAAATAGCCAATCCCTCATTCATAGTAAAAATAATAATAATTAGAATCTTGACTTTCAATTATTTTCAAACACATGAAATTTATTAAGGATTCAACAATTTGGAAAACATAATTAAGGAGTTTGATATAATTAACATATGTTGAGCTTGTGCCGTATGCCACAATTTTTAGCACATACAGCGCAATAAATCAAAGCACAAAGTAAGTTTTTAACACAAACATTTTAGAATGAGACATATATTTGTTCCCATCAAATAATAATATTTATAAACCTATACATTCATGTGTATTAAAATACTTTTTAAAAGTTAGTATTTCTAATGAAAACTTAGATTGTATTAGAATAAAAGACAGTGAAATGTTCAATTTCAACGTCGTGCAATGCATTTAATTCAAGAGTAGTTGAGGAAAATGAGATAGCTACAGATTCCCATACCAGAAGGAGATATCCAGACAATTTATGAACAAGAGGGGCAACCCAAGAATTTTTTTAAAGAAGAAACAGAGGCTAAATGAAAGTAAAGCAGCATAAGGTAAATTTGAAAAATTTTAACTCAATTATGTAGAGTATAACTAAAATTCAATAAAATAAAACTATTGATAAAATAGAGCTACTCTAATGTTGATATAAAATGAGAAGAACATAAAATTAACAATAAATAGTAGATGAACTTATTTCATAGAATAGAGATTTCTAAAGCCTCCAAGGACCAATAAACTTGAATTCTCTAAAATATAGAATAGTAAAAGTGAATTAAAAAGATTTGTAAAACAGAAAACCATAAGTAACATTTAAATACTTTGAAACATTAATGAAATTTTATGACAATTTTACAGAACCCCTTTCCCATATTTTCAAGGTTCAGGGCATCTTCCTTCTAAATCTATTTTACAAACCAGAAAAAAAAAGAAAGCTAAGAAAATATTTTATGTGGCTATTATACCTTGTTAAAAATTGAGAAAAACCAATGTAAATTATGAATTTTCATACAGCATTGATGATCAAGAATCACGTCTGATCATAGTGGTTTTGTCCATTGGTGCCAGGAAGGACCTTTCCTGGTAGTCATGTACCATGCTGGAGGGAAAGTGCAGAGTGGTTGGAAACCATTTAGGCCACACTTGAGTAACGAGAAAGGTCAGGAGAGAGAACTCTCAGGCACCTCTTATTCAAGGTCTCTAGTTGTCTGAGGTTGTAAGCATCAGAAATCATTTCAAATTGTTGACCTAACATCACCTTACTAGGTACATGATGTTTACAAAGGTTTGACAGGCAATAGGTTCAGAGTTTCACAACAAGTATGCAAAGCAGGGTTAAGAATACAACAAGCTCAGTTTGTATGAAAGTTTTAAAGCAGGAGCCCAGACTCGAGGGTAACCAGCTGTATTAATCAAAAGACAATAGGTTATTGGGTGAAATTTGTTACTGCTAATGTGCTTGCTCTCCACTTCTCCAGAGGTGTGTATCCATGTGCAACAGGAGGGGCTTGTTACTGCACAGACATCTCCCTGCTCAGCCAGAAGGTAATTGAGAGCTACATGGTTATCAAAAATTACCCTGGCCAATGAGTTAAATGACTGTTGCTGGGTCACGACTACTTTGGCTGTGGAATCAGCCAACTCTTCTAATGTTAGAGACAGATTCCTGATCATTTGTTCATTGGCACTCACTCCAATCCATAGGAGGAAAGCTTTTCCCACACATGCAAACCCAGAATCTTACACACTTCCTCAAAGTTCTCATTTGAGATGATTATAAGAATTTAGTGCAACAAGTCAACGAAAGGCTTCTGACTGGTTATGCAGGGAGAACAGGGTGGTGAATGTGGCAAGGGCACATGTCCTCCTACTCTCCAGCTGTCAAAGCAGTGAGATGCCCAAGCATAAAGGCTATTGTGGGAGGCTCCACATATGAAAATGTAACCAGGGGGTGTACATAAGGCTTCTGCATATTCCAGATATCTATGGAATCATTCACTGGCAGAGAGGCATTACCACCATTTAATCAAGGCTCAGACATTGTGTTGTTACATATCCAGAGGTTTCCAAACTATATGGGTATACCAACAAGTGTGTAAATGATCTCACTTACATTGGTCATCCTACAGAACTCATCATAAATATTCATAAAGATCTTGTCTTTCCCTCCCACATTTGGATTAAATCAAGAAATGAAATTAGTTGGGATTGGTACCCTGACTTTAGATAATAGGCTTGTAGAACAATTTAAACATATAATGGCATCTGGAATCCCAGTGAATTTCTTATAGGGTGAACTAAAGTCTCACTATTGTCCTCAACGGACCAACGTTTGTGTTGGCAAATCCAGAAATCGGAGAGGTTACCACCTTCTGTGAGGGTTGGGGAATATTGATAAGAGTGGTTATCCTTTCATAGAAGGGAGGGAGGAACCAAAGTGAGAGAGAGCAGTGAAAGAAAAGCACACAGGCCTGGTCCAGACCTCTTGTGAAAGCTGTCCGCCTCAGAAGTTGGCTGCTTCTCTTCCTAATCAATTTGACTTGGAGGTCCCCAGCGTTTGTATAGGACAGATGCCAGGTGGAGGCTTGTTTAGCTGTGAGCTGTGTATCCCAGGCATGAATCCCTGAAGTTTGACTGCTATCTGGGTACTGAGAGGGCCTAATATACTCCCTTCCAAGGACATTTCAAGAGCAGTATAAATGGGAAATGTTAGTTTGGAGTATCATAGCTAGACATTTAAGGAAACTAGAAGTTAGGAAACAGTCTAGCTTACACCTATATAAGAAAGCCTTAAAGACAATAAATAGGACAAGAATTTAATATCTACAAAGGTGAAAAGATCATTTCTCTCCACAATTTTCCCAATTTTTATTAAAAATAATCATAGTATAACTAATTTATTCTGATTAAACTTGACCAGATTATTGATATAAATGCAGCAAAAATAGTGATTGATCACAGAAGCTCTTTCTCAAGATTGCTTTCCTGAAACCTCATAAGCAAGGTAGTAGGCTGATTTTTCCAAGCATTTCCTTAAAGCTGTCTGGTCATTTCCAAGTCTCTGTACATCTTTCTTGAATATTCTAGTCAAAGCCTTGGTACTGTAGCCAATATTTCCAACTGTGTCTTCCTGCAAGGAGAAAAGACCTTAACTGATGCAAAAACATATGTTGTCTTGAAAAGAATACTTAACAGATTTTGAATTTTGGAAGGATCAGGTAGAGAGAAAAAGACAAATGTTTCAACCCTTGTTGCAAAGATACTCTTTACCAAATTGCCATAAATTATAGCCAGCTTTAAGGAGAGGACAAAAAGTGTCCCTTTACATCTGGAAAACAAAACATCAAAGCAGTCAGTCCTCCACTAGAGTCCCAGAAATTTCCACCCAGTTTAATGTTATAATCTTAAAATTATCAAAACCTATATTCCAGTGTAGTTGTCAAAGTCTTTTAAATAAATCTTTTTGAGGGCTGGCCCCGTGGCTTAGCAGTTAAGTGCGTGCGCTCCGCTGCTGGCGGCCCGGGTTCGTATCCCGGGCTCGCACCGACGCACCGCTTCTCCGGCTGTGCTGAGGCCGCGTCCCACATACAGCAACTAGAAGGATGTGCAGCTATGACATACAACTATCTACTGGGGCTTTGGGGGAAAAAAAAAATAAATAAAAATTATAAAAATAAATAAATCTTTTTGAAAATGAAACATTTGTACAAGCATCAGAGTAGAAAAATAACTGTCTGTACCTGACAAAAGACTCTTTAAAAGAGCAATGAGTAAATGCAATTGATGAGGAAATTTGGGTATTTTTTCCGACACACATTTTAGATAGTAACTAGAATTACACATAACAACATTATATTAGGACATATTACATGTTTAGGAATTTTATACAATATCTAGAATACTTGTGAGTTAGAATCTCCCATACAATCTAACCTAAAAAGTTTACTTTGCTTATTCAGCCATGCTTCTCATGTAATTTAACATACCAAATAAGCCTAATTAGTGTAATATCTCTATTTTTTGTAAGGAAAGGGAAGAAATCTTTTGAGCTGTGCCAGATGCCCTTTGGAAAATCCCAAAGTTACATCCAGGTTGAAAAGACTTCACTTAGAATGTGAATATTTTGGGAATCTTATCAAAATATCAAAAGGTTTGGACACTTGACCAAATAGGATCACAGATCATTACGATATTATACTCAAGTATCTCTTTGATCAAAGTACAAATAAAAGGTTTCAAAGGCAAATACAAAAAATTACGTGGTTTTAAGGAAAACTTAAATCCTTTAATAGTAAGAAGACTCAGTTCTCTTAAGTAAAGAAGGACAGAAACGGGGCCTGCCCCTTGGCATAGCAGTTAAGTGTGCACACTCTGCCGCTGGCAGCCCAGTTTCAGATACGGGGCGCGCACTGACGCGCCACTTGTCAGGCCATGCTGTGGCAGCATCCCACATAAAGTGGAGGAAGATGGGCACGGATGTTAGCTCAGGGCCAGTCTTCCTCAGCAAAAAGAGGAGGATTGGCATGGATGTTAGCTCAGGGCTGATCTTCCTCACACAAAAAAAAAAGAACCACAGAAACAATACAGGAAATTATTTTGATAAAACACAATCTCTGCTTTCTACATATGTTACTTAAAGGTAAAGAAGGTTTCACAATCTGTCATTAAAAGCAGACCAATAGCCTAAGAAAACTTAGTTCTTTCAATAGAAAAGAAAGAAAACATTTTAATTTTGCAACAGCTTATTTAGGTATTAAAACTCATTAGAAAAATTTATTTTCATCTTAGGCAGCTTTAACACATATTAAAATTCTTTTCCCAGGACTGGCCCCATGGCCTAGCTGTTAAGTTTGGTGAGCTCCACTTTGGCAGCCCGGGTTCGTGGGTTCGGATCCCAGGCATGGACATACACCACTTGGTGGCCATGTTGTGGCAGTGAACCACATACAAAATAGAGGAAGATTGGCACGGATATTAGCTCAGGGCAAATCTTCCTCACGAAAAAAAAAAAATCCTTTCCCAAGATTCCTTGCAACAAACCTCCTACACTTTTTTCATGTATATTTTCTCCTATGTTTTCCTCTTTCCCATTCAGAAATACCTACCATCTCTTTAGGACAAAATTACTTTCTTTTCCCTCATCAAAATGCATTTCCAATCCTTATACCTTCTTTTATCAAAATATCCTACTTTCCTTGGATAGAGAGATGTTTCCCTGATTATTACATATATTGATTAGAATTCTTAACCCTCAGAATCCTTAATTCCTACTGAAAACCTAAGAAGTAAGCAATTGTGAACTATATTAGCATTTTGCAACTTGGCCAAATTATATATCCCTTTTATAAATTTCTAGAAGTGAATGCCTTTCTCATTGTAAATTTCTCAGCGTGGCATAAAACATGTTCACTAATAGATTCAAATATCTTCAGCTTCTCTGCAATAGGAAGCCAAAAGTAGATAAACCTATGTTCAATAATTTATCTTCATCTTATTTGGAAATGATTTAGATATTCAATGACCATCTATATTTAGTTTAACTTAGTATAAATTTTGATCTTATTTGCAGTTATTTAACTTACTTGCTTTTGACAATCATCCTACAATTTGACATTAAATAGGCAAACATCATTTTAAGTTCCTTTTTTGCTGATAAAGATAAAATGAGCTTAATAAACCCATATGGAATGAAAGTTATATTGTCTGCACTATATTCAGCATTGATAACTTTAAAGACATGCCTGTTTCAATTAATCCAACAACCTTAAGCTAGCTTTTATGTACTAAAAATTTACCCTAGATCACATAAACTTAAAAAAGTTTGAGTTAATTTCCATTGCATTTCTGAGGTTTAGGAATACTTAATCTATAAGCATGTAATTTCAAACCAATTAAATAAAGCTCTTCTACAAATCAATCTTAACATCCAGAGGTAGAAAAATATCATATATACACATAGATATATATAATATATACATAAACACAGAGACCTTATAGCTTTTGTTTTAAAAATTTCAGCCACGTCTCAGATACAAGCTTCAAAGGAATAGTTGGATCCAAATTGCATTTTTGGAAGATGAACTAAGATAAGGTTACTTGCTCAGATGGACAAAGTTTCAGCACTAGAGGTGATACAGAAGGGAAGGAGGAAGAGGGCATCAGAGGTGGGTCCTGAGCATAACATGGAAAAAAAAAAAAAACAAGAGAAGGGAAAGAGAAGTCTGAGAAGCCATTTTGTCTTCCCTCAGCTTTTTAGTTGTTTTTGGTAATTAAAATATGGTGCCTTGTAGTGAGGCAGTTTTAGAATCTTGTGCACATTTGGAAGCCTCAAGGTCCCAATTAAAATAAACATACCATTCACTTTGCTTCATTTTAGAGCCATGGTCTTCCCCAATTTGGTTTTAAGAAAAATGAGTTTGGGCAGATTTAAAGTTCCATATGATGGCCATTGTAATTTCAGACTACTCTTGGTCAGTTTGGCCTACATAGTTAAAAATGTATATGTAGTGGGCCCCAAATTCTCAAACAACCAGGGTCCCTAAAGAAGGTTTTCCCTCAGAACATTTAGATGACTGGGATCTCATTTCTGAAATCTCCTCTGAAACCCAAGAAAGTTACTAGAATCCAATCCCTGATCCTTGAAGGAATCTGAAAAGAATGTTGCTGGATTCCCAGCCCTGATTTCCAAGGGGAATGTGAAAACCAAAGAAAACTCCTGGATTTTAGCAAGCACAAGCCCCAGCAGGAACTTTGCTACCTTCAGAAAACAACTGAGTACTCACCAAGGATGACTTCTTTTTTTTTTAACATTTATTTATTTTTTTGTGAGGAAGATCAGCCCTGAGCTAACGTCCATGCTAATCCTCCTCTTTTTGCTGAGGAACACCGGCTCTGAGCTAACATCTATTGCCAATCCTCCTCCTTTTTTTTTCCCCAAAGCCCCAGTAGATAGTTGTATGTCATAGTTGCACATCCTTCTAGTTGCTGTATGTGGGACACGGCCTCAGCATGGCCGGAGAAGCGGTGCATTGGTGCGGGCCGGGATCCAAACCCGAGCCGCCAGTAGCGGAGCGCGCGCACTTACCCGCTATGCCACGGGGCCGGCCCAAGGATGACTTCTTGAACCCAAGTACAGAGCTTTCAACCAGGAGGGCAAAGTCTCTTTTTGGAGGGGATAATGCCTCTCCTGATCCTGAATCAAGTTAAAAAGTTCAGAGCACAATGGGGGCACAGCACAAAGTACAAGAGAAGACTCACCAAACTGAAAGTAGACAGTAACTCATAGAAGCAAAGAGCACAAAGGGCTTGATGGGGGTACTTCTCTAGATTCCAGGAGTTGCTGTCTCCCGGCACGTCACCTCCTTCGGATCCTACTTCAGGTACCATATATATGAACCACAAAAATAAAACAACCAGTTATTTTACCAGGAAAACAAGATTATTCAGGAGTTGCTAAAGAATTGGAATTTAGATTGTGCAGGCTGTGGTGATCCACAGGTAAATTCAACAAATGAGATGGGAAGGTTATTTTATAGAGAAAAAGGTGGAAATTGGGAGGAGTAGTTTTGAATCGAAGTCCATTGGCACAAAGCAAGAGTTCAGGGCGGTGATGGTTTCTCATGGGCCAAGTTGCTGGGGTAGTCGATTTCTGTTTGGGATGTAATGTACATTTCATCCTGTAATTAATGATTCTTTCTTGTTGATGACTTCTGCTGGAATCTGTAATTCACTATCTTCCTGTTGATGACGTCTTTCTGACTGGGTCTGTAATTGACTATCTTTCCTGTTATTGACTTCAGATGGCACTGCATGGGAGCTTCCCCTTCTGGCCTCCTGACTCCATTTTAAATGCAATTTCCCTTAATTAATTATCACAATATTAATAAAAATATAAGTAGAGGAATTTAGACTAAAATGCAATCCCACATTTTTCACCCCTCATCTCTTACCAGATATAATTCCAAGCCAGGAAAAGGGGAGCCAATAAGGTGTTGGCTAGTTCCTTATTTACTCAGACACCATCTTATGAGCTCAGCTTCTGTTGCGGAGCATGGGAGCCTCCAACCAAGAAGTTTCTTGTCAACTTGAAGAGAAATCACTTCAGCTGGTCAGGAAAATTACCAAGCACATGTTATGTGTTATTACCAGAGGAGAATATTTGCAAAACTTGTGGATAAGGGGCCCCCATCTAAGGCAAGGTGACGGAAGAAAATCTAGATGGAGAGTTCAGATATCAGCACCTCTTTACTCCAAATGGTGTAGAGTCCCCGCTCCTTCATGGAGATCCACTTCAAAGTCGGTCTGCATGGAGTGACCAGAGCTCAGGGGAAGTGAGCTCAGCCAGGGAGCCTGGGGAGACAGAGGGACAGCAGAAGGGTTGCTTCTGTTCTCTTCGCCAAGAGAAATTTATCTTCCAAAGTTTCAATCTGAGTCCAAGCATTTAATTATTAAAAAAATAAATAAATAAAACTTCAGTAAAATAATAGAGGGAAAAAAACATTAAAAGATTGAGCAACTAGTCTTAGTTCTGAGGAAAATGGAAGAGTGCTGTTTATTTTCAATAAAATAACCTTTGAGAAAATTCTGGAGCATGTACAGTGTGAATCTGGTCAATAAAAATCCAGTCAGCGCCACCTTCAGAATTTCCATGGGGAACAGAAAAGGAGCTAGTAACTCACATATTTTAAATTAAAAATTATTACGTATGTAAATGATGCTGTTGCAAATGTGAAAAACTAGTAATACTATTTGCATTTATTCTTCACTAAGAGAATAGACATCCTTATCACATATCTCTGGAAATATTTCAAAATTGATATTTCATTAGTGAAACACAAAGCCAAATATTTCCCAAAGAGTCCACCTTTCACCAGCCTCATTATCTGCACATGACATAAAATATTAGGAAACAGGAAAAAAAAAAGGTTAAAATACCAGATCTACCTAATTTAATTTTCAAGTTAAAACTGTTCCAAATAACTGAGAAGAAAAAATTAAAAAGATTGAAATTACAATACTATTGAGTAATTAATGACTTCAGGAAATACCAGTTGCTCTCCAAGACCTGTCAAACGTATCTGGATTATTAATTCATCTGAAGAGGTGTGGATTAGTATAACCATTCAAATTAAAAGAACGAAAAGTTAATTTCTATCCATTTAAGAGGAAAATTTTGTTTTTTAACACAAGGTCTCAGCCCTCCATCCCCACAGCCCAGGGCCTGGCCCCATCAAGATTTAAAAGATCCCAAATACTGAGGGCTAGGGTCTGTTGGGCGTGAGGAGAAACACACAGGGAAACCTGAGGGGCGGAGGAGAGCGCCAGGCACCGCGCCCAGGCCCCGCCCCTACGTCGACCGAGCCCCACCCGACCTCTGTGCACGCCCCGTCACGTCGGCCCCGCCCCGATACGCACGCGCATGCGCGGCTTCCTGCAGACGGAAGCGGGTCACGCGGAGCAACCGGCACCCTCGGGTGAGTGTGTGTGTGTTTCTGCTTCGTACCTGCGCTTCCCGGTCCTGAGGCCCCGCCCCTCACACCCGGGTTGCGGCGTCGCCCCCTGAGTTAAAATCCCTGAACCCGCTCGTCCCTCTCACTGTGAGTTCATCCCTTTCGCCCCTCGTGGCGTCGCCATAGACGTCCCGAGTCCTGCTGCTCCGTGCGGTCCGGGAGCCCGCGTCCGTTTCCGGACGCTCTGAGGCAGGTCCCCGCCCGACCTTTCTGCCTTCGGTCCGCGTAGACACCGACCGCCCGCCTCGTCGTGTTCCTGCTCGGAGCCTTTCTCGGATGCCCCACTCCCCTCCTCTCCCCTCGCCCCCCGCAACCGGGTGGTCAAGTCCTCACTCACGAGTTGGGTACATGCCCTTCGCCCCCCTCCAGGGAGAGCAGAGGGGAACAGAGATGGGGAGAAAGAGGCAGAAAGATATGGAGTTAGAGGCCACCAGAAAGTTTAGGGAGAAAGAACGCGGGGATTGGAAACAGAGGTTGCAAGAGAGTGGAGCCAACACACTGTAGGAGGAGGAACAGAGAGGGAGGGGAACAAAAGGATGAGGAGAAACAGAGAGGGAGAAACACAGAAATGGACACAGGAGAGGAGAGAACCAGAAGGACACAGAGACACAAATACAGAGAGCAAAACACACAGCGGTGGAGAAAGTTACGGACCCAAACCCGGGCGAGTATTTTGATTGGATATGGGATATTAAGTTGTGAAAGAGTCCTGACTTGGTGCTTTATAATCTAATTGAAGATTTGTTGAACTGCTAAAATTATGCAGAAGAGAATGAGAGTTACAAAACCAGGTTTATGAGGCATCTGCATTTTCTGATTATTGCGTCAAAAGATAATTTCATTTGCAGCCCCTATTCACCCTGAGGGCAGAGACTTATTAGCTCAGTCAGTTCCACATCACCCTCTTCCCTTCCAAGAAATGGGGGAGGACTTTCTATCCCTGTGGCTTATGTCATTCTTTTCTAAATTTGATCTGTCTTCACACTTGTTTTAACGTATTTTTTAATTTCCAAATTATTTTCCTTGTTAATTTTATTGTTCAGAGAATGAGGTTTCTATGGCTTCTACTCTGTCATATATTGGAACTATTCTTTGATGTCTGTAAATAACTATAGTATTTCTCTGTGCATCTGGTAAGGATGTTGGTAGTCTTTTAACAATAAAAACCTAGTTTAACCAGTTAGTTTAAAAGTCAACAATTTATGTCTTCCATAAAGCGATCTGTTAAAGTATTGACTTCTGAGCTGAAGTCCCCAACTACGTAGATGTTCCCCTCAAGTCCCCTTTGTCCTTTCTGTGCAGTTGTTGAAGGATGGGCTGGATTGACGTGAATCGTTGTTCCAGTAGTGCCCATGTGTCCATGATGAACAGATTGCTCAGAGCCCATCTCCCAGTGCCCCTCTTTCATGTTTTCCAAGACTAATAACTATTTGTTAATTCATTTTAAAAATACTTTTCTGGAAAAGAGGAATTAAATACTTGGGTTTGATTAAAGCCATGAAAGAGAATCTTTTCTTGCTCAGGAATGTGAAATGTAATCTGGAATTAGGACAGACCTTTTCTACTGCCCTCTCCAGGCCACTACTAACACCGGTTCTGCTCATTGAATTTAGACCTCTCCAGGGTAACTTGGTAAACTTTCTCCCCCTCTGAGCTTCAGTGCACCCACCTGTAACATGGAGATGATAGAGTAGACCAGGAATTCTGAGTCTGAGCAAATGGGATCCCTGAAATCATTTTCAGTATTGGGTGTCTGTCTGCATTTGACAGTTTTCTAGTTCAGGTTGCCCAGTTAGAATTTCCAGTGTGTCCCAGTCCTCCAAAAATAATGAAAACCACTAAGAAAGAGGCATGGGCAGAAGCTCAGGGACAGAGGCATACCTCTCTTTCAGCTTCACTCTCTCCCTCTCTGTGTTTCATGGGTAAATCTTAAGTTTGATTGTGTCATCTGGCAATAAACCCTCTAATGGTTTCCCATCACCCTCAGGACAAAAATCTCAACTTCTCAGTATTGCTACCGCAGGGAGCTCTGGAGTTGAGTAGCCCTTCAGAGTGTCCAAATTGAGGGAAGGGACAGACTTCCACATCCAGCATCAACCATTCGTTGGATGCTGGCTGCCTTGGGAGGAGCCAACATTTTGGATGAGGCAGTTTCCTTATGCTTCATGCCAAATGGACAAAGGACAATGCAGTTACAGCCGAGTGTGTGGGTTTCAGTAGGAGGGTCGGACTTAGTAGAGAAATGGGTGAGAAACTCACTTATTTGTCTCTGTATGGAGTTTATTGTCCGAGCATCCCTCCTGTTAACAGTGGGCAGCAAAGGGCCATCTGTCTCCTGAACTGAGGTTCTGCCTATGTGTATACTTGTGGCAGTGGAAGGGGGTGTGTTGATTCTAAGCATTGAATAACATATTTTTGTCATACAGAATAATCTAATCTGAGAATCTCAGAGGAAGAGGACAGAAAGGTGGAATGGCTCTTTCCAAGGTAAAAGTCACATTCTTAGTTGACTATTCTGTTTGCTCATTCCTAAATTGCCATGTATTGGATTTGCTAATCTTCTCTGTCTCTGAAGGGTCCTACCTAAAATGTTGACTTAGTGTCATTTAGCTGACAGTACTCTTCAAAGTGCTATCAAGATTCAGTGGAATACCCACCGAAATCCCAACAGCCTTTTTTGTACAAATAGGAAACCCAATTTTAGAATTCACATTGAATTGGTAAGGACCCCAAATAACCAAAATAATGGTGAAGAAGAAGAACAGAGTTGGAGGACCAAAATTCCGAATGTCAAACTTTCCTACAAATCTAGAGTAATCAAAACTGTGGTTCCAGCATGAGGATAGAAATATAAGTCAGAGCAATAGAGCTGTGAGTCCACAAGTAAACCCCTATTTCTTTTTACAAGGGTGCTGAAAACTTTCAATGAGAAAAGACTAGTCTCTTAAGAGGTGCTGAGACAACTGCTTATCCACGTGAAAGAGAATGAAATTGAACCTCTACTTTTCCCCATTATAAAAAAATTAATTCAAAATGAACCAAAGACTAAATGTAAGACCTAAAACTATATTGCTCTGATGAAAACATAAGGATAAATCTTGAATGACCTTGGATTTCGTAGTGGACTTTTATATATGACACCAAAGGCAAAGAGAGAAAGACAAAATAGATAAATTGGTCTCCATCAAAACTAAAAGTTATGTGCATTGAAGGGCACTATCACGTAAGTGAAACACAGTCTACCAAATGGGAGAAAATGTTTGCAAATCACAGATCTGCTTGGGGTCTAGTATCTAGAATATATGAAAAACTCCTGCAACTCAACCAAAATTCAAATAGCTCAATTCAAAAATGGTCAAAGGACTTGAAATTTGTCCAGAAAAGATGTACAATGGCCAACAAGCACATGAAGAGATGGTCAATAAAATTAGTCATCAGGAAAATGCAAAATCAAAACCACAGTGAAATACTATTTCACAAGCACTACGATGAATACACTAAAAGAGAAAATGGCAAGTGTTGGTAAAGATGTGGAGAAATTAGAATCCTGACACGTTGCTGGAAAATGGTGTCACTACTGTGGAATACAGTGTGACAGGTCCTTAAAAAATTAAACCGTGTAACCCAGTAATTCCACTTCTAGGTACATAGGCAAAAGAATTGAAAACAGAGATTCAAACACATGTTCTTAGCAACACGATTAACATTAGCCAAAATGTGGTTACAACTCAAATGTCCATGAAAAGATGATTGAATACATAAAACGTGGTCTAGTCATACAATGAAATTATTGAGCCATGAAAAAGGAATGTAGTCCTGGTACATACTACACCATGGATGAAACAAAACTATTATTCTCAGTGAAAGAAGCTGGACACGAAAGGTCACACATTCATACCATTCCAGTGATATGAAAATATCTAAAATAGCTGAATCCATAGAGACAGAAAGCATATTAGTGATTACCAGGGACTGGGGGGAGAGGGGAGTGGGAAGCAACTGCTTAGTGGGTAATGGATTTCCTTTGGGATGATGAAGAGGTATTTGAACTAGATAGAGGTGTTGTTTGTACAACATTGTGAGTGTACTAAATGCCACTGAATTGTAGTTTAAAACAGCTAACATTTTTATGTGAATTTCACCTCAGTTACATGAAAATTAGAGAAATAACTTGCTCAAAATTTTCTTACGTGGATCACTGAGAACACTCGCTCCAGCCAAGTCAATCCTTACACGTATCTGCTTGTCCCATCTTGTGTCAAAATAAGACCTCTGTCTCTCTTGACATGGTGAAATGTGCTTTCCTTTCAGGGACAATTAACTTTCAGGGATGTGGCCATAGAATTCTCTCGGGAGGAGTGGGAATGCCTGGACCCTGCTCAGAGGGCCTTGTACAGGGACGTGATGTTGGAGAACTACAGGAACCTGCTCTCCGTGGGTGAGGATAACTTCCCTTCTGAAGTTGGTAACTGCTTTTGTATATCTTTGCGTTTTCCCTTGTAAGTCTCTTGGGAGCCCTGGATTTGCCAGTCTGATTTTCAAATCGCTGTTTGAAGGGATTTGAAGCGATAGAAGCTGTTTTGAATCGGAAAGGATTCATAATATGACACATGGACTCTAACTTTCCCTTTCTCCAGAAGTTCTGCGCATATTTTGCTTGATTAGTGGTGGTTGCAGAACAGTAGTAGTCAGAGAACCTTATGGCAGATTTTTAAAAATATCTAATTCTGTGATTTTACTCTTGTGTTTTTGGTTCAGTAGTTCTTGGGAGAAAGCTAGATGCCTGCATACTTCTTTTTTTTTTTTCTCTTTTTTTCCTGTAGAAGATTCACTCTGACATCTGTTGTCAGTCCTTCTCTTTTTTTTTCTTGTTGCTTGAGGAAGATTAGCCCTGAGTTAACATCTGTGGCAATCTTCCCCTTTTTCCATGTGGGTCACTGGCACAGCATGGCCATCAAGTGGTGTAGGTCTGCGCCTGGGATCCAAACCCATGATCCTGGGCCACCAAGCAGAGTGTGCCAGAATTAACCACTATGCCACCGGGCCAGCCCCAGATGCCTCCATACTTAAAATAACGCCTTAGCATTCAGGAGGCCGTCAGTTGACTGATCTTTGAAATACTTTTCTAGACCCATCTGTAATGTCCTCTATTCTTAGCTGAACAAAGAGCTCGGAATGTGTTCTGAAAAAACATATCATATCATATGTTCTGTTTTTCTTTGTAAATTGAAATCTCCTTGAGTAAAATATTATCTCCATTTTCAAGCAAGGGAAACAGCCCTGGCCTGTGGAGAGTGAAGGAAAAGTAGGAAAAAATGCAGACGGATTGGCATATGTGGAGATGTGAATACAAGAGCTCAGATAGATAGACTCAGAGTAAGGTGCTTGATTAAATATTGTTTGAGAAACTCCTCAATGGAGAAAGATCTGTGGGAAAATAAAAGTTTATTTCTTGTGAGCTCTCAAAAGACATTTCACCCCACCAGCTACACACACACTTAGCACTGCTATTGAAACGTGTAAATGTTTAAACTCGCACTCTACCATGATGCTCCAACTCACGCATAGGCAGGGGAAAACTTTATGATGACATACAATACACTATGATCTGGCTCCTTTCACCACTTTGGTCCCTTGGTTTGAGGGAGGCCAAGTTGGCTGTCTCTATGGAGTCTTCTTTCCCCTTCATCTCTCTTGGTTCTCAGTCCATAGAGATCAAGGCTGAGGCCTTTGTAGTCCGGACCCCAGGAACTATGCACTTTCCATTCACGTTTTATATCCTTGGGGGAACTTCTCAGGAGATAGACAAAGAAAATAGCGGCTCTTCCATTGTCTCTGGGGTTCCATGAAACTCCCTGGGCTGTGTCAAGCCCTGCCTGCCTGTTCAGGCCCCTCAGCCATCTCTTCAGTTCTCTTTTTGCCACACGTGTGTAAAGAGGAATGGGATTTGAGATTGTTAAAGAGATGTTTTTATTTGAGATTGTTTGACGTTGTCACTGATCAGGCACGTAAAGACTAGACACTGAGATCTTCTCTTTGGTCCCCATTGCTACGTGGGAGTATATCTCAGTCTTTCAGGCACTCATGCCATAGCCTATATGCACAGTGCACAGCCCCTTCTCAAGAACCCCCCCAATATCCGACACTCTTCTGTTGCTCCCATACCCCATATTTTTCTCCCTCTTCCTGCTCTGTTTGTCAGGAAACATAGAAAGACTTTGGTCTTCCTGATTTCTTATTCTCCTAGATTTTGCCTCTGAAACTTGCTTTTGAAATACATATTCCATGGGTCTGAAGTTTTATCCTCTTTTTCTCTTGCGATAAGTCATCTTTAGGTGATTAATGACTTTTTGTCGACTCTCCCGTGGAAGGTGTTTACTGGGTAACAGAAAATTCTTGAAGGAGAACACTGATTAATAATGTTAGAACATCATCCTGCTACTTACAGAAGTGCCTCTGGAAGCCAGTGGATAGTGGCCAGCATGTCCCAGGATCCTGAGGTGGAAAGTATTAGGAGAGCCTGACTGATAAGTGTTTCCATTTGTCCTGGTTTTGAGGAGTTGAACAGTGTCTCCCAAGGGTGGTATGGCAGTTTTGTTCAGACATACTATGATCATCTCCTCTGAGCCGGCAATAAAAAAAATGGTGTAGGAGCTTAACCTAAGGAGAACACTGTCCGAGTTCACAACCTTATTTCTGTGAGACTCTTGAGTAAACTACTGTTCACGCCACGCTGTTTATCCCCTGTGTGTGCTCTGTTTCATTCACCTTCACCAAATATGCTTTTGACACATCTTACTGAAGGATTTTATGAAGTGAAATGGTGCCTACATTTTTTAAGTCTCCTGCACTTTGTTTTGTTTAAGTCACTGATACTTTCATTTTGCAAACTTCATTGTTATAACTGACCTTGTTTTCTGTTTGTTTCATCAGTTCAATATTTTTGATGATACCCTTAGTGTTCTGTTTTTTCCTGCAATTTTGAGTTGTGGGGTCATGGAATGAATATTGTTTTATATACTTCATGTGATTTCTTTCTTGAGTTGTTATGACTCAGTATTAGTTTCTCCAAGACCTGTATAACCTCCAGAATTTTTTGAAAAGATAGTCTTATTATTTTTACTTCTGTTTCATATTATTAGTGCTTAGTGGTGTTGAGAGGTTTTTTGGTGGACAATTTTTTTGAGCACTTTTAGTTTCACAGCAAAGTGGAGTGAATGGTAAGGAGATTTCTCATGTATTTCCTACCCCCACACATGCAGACCTTCGCCAGTATCAACATCCCCCACGATTGTGCTACATTTGTTACCACTCATGAACCTACACTGACATCTCATTATCACCCAAAGTCCATCTTTACCTTAGAGTTCACTCTTGGTGTTGTACATTCTGTGGGTTGGACCAACATTTAATGACACATATCTAACATAATAGTATGTTACAGACTAATTTCATTGCCCTAAAAATCCTCTGTGCTCTGCCTGTTCATCTCTCCCTCCCTATTAACCCCTGCAACCCCAGATCTCTTCACTACTTTCATATACCTTTTCCAAAATATCATATACTTGGAATCAAAGAGTATATAGCCCTTTCAGATTTTCTTGTTCCACTTATGTATATGCATTTCAGGTTCATCCATATTGCTTCATGGCTTGATAGCTCATTTCTTTTTAGTGCTGGATAATACTTCCATTATCTGAATGTGCCTCAGTTTATTTCTCTGTTCACCTTCTGAAGGACATCTTGGTTGCTTCCAAGTTATGGCAGTTATGGATGAAGCTGCTATAAACATTCATGTGCAAGTTTTTATTGGAAATAAGTTTTCCACGCATTTGGGTAAATACCAAGGCGTGTGATTGCTACATCATGTTAGAATATGTTCAGTTTTGTAAGAAGCTCCAAAGTGTCTTCCAATGTTGCTGTATCATTTTGTCTTTGCACCAGCAACGAATAAGAGTTCATCTTTCTCCGCATCATTGCCATTATTTGCTGTTGTCAGTGTTCTAGATTTTGTCCTTTCTCATGTGTGTATAGTAGTATCTCATTATTTTTACATGCTTTCCTCAATTAAATCTATTGCATTTTTGAAACTGAGAATTTTTTTTTTTTTTTTGGTGAGGAAGATGAGCCCTGAGCTCACATCTGACGCCAATCCTCCTCTTTTTTGCTGAGGAAGATTGACTCTGGGCTAACATCCGTGCCCATCTTCCTCTACTTTATATGGGACACCACCACAGCATGGCTTGTCAAGCGTTGCGTCAGTACGTGCCTGGGATCCGAACCTGCGAACCCCAGGCTGCAAAAGCAGAGCCCGTGCACTTCACCACTGCACCACCAGGTCAGCCCCAAAACAGAATTTTTAATATTTTGCAAACTTTTTTGATTAAGTTACGTTCTTACAGAAATAACCATTCAAGTGGTTTTCCAAATCTTTTTATATAAGATACATTGCTTTTTCCATAGTATATATAGTTTTCTGAAAAATGCTTGGATTTGATTTTAATTCCACTGACATTTTGTATTTTTTGCTACAAATAGTTTATTCTAAAATATTGTTCTCTCTGCCTAGATTTGTCATGCACAACTTTGTATACTAATCTAATATTTCAATATCCCCTTTATGTAGTAGAAAATAGAAATTTTTTTACACTCTGTTGTTCACTCATTACTGCTGCTTCTGAGACTACTGTTGCCCAGACAATTTAAGTTCTTGAAATTACATATTTCAATTAACCCATGAAGTTTGTTTTGTTCCCCATCTTCCCTTTCACTTGGATTCTCTAAAAAGTCACCTGGTCCTTATTGACACACATCCTGTTGCTGTCCTTTTCTTCTGAGTGTTATTGGACACTTATTTTGCTTAGCCCATCTCTGCACATAGCCCTCTGTCGAGCATCACCATGGTACCGCCAAAAATTTTTTCTACACTTAAATGTTGTGACTAACACCCTTTTTCCTTACCAGCCATTCTTTCCTCTAGGGCATTTAGTAATTCTCTTTATAAAGATTACTGCTTTCTGATGATGTTTTTGAAGTTGGAATTTATTATTTTTAGGTTAGTGTGTATTAATTTCTATAAATTCATAAGGATAGTAACTATATGTCTACTAATACATATAGTAATATAGTAAGAGCATTTGCCACGTGCTGTCTCTTATGTCTTTGGGATTGTCATGTTAAGAGCCAAAGAAATGATTTCAAATAATTAAAATATTAAATCAGGGCTGGCCCCGTGGCTTAGCAGTTAAGTGCGCGTGCTCCGCTGCTGGCAGCCCGGGTTCGGATCCCGGGCGCTCACCGACGCACTGCTTCTCCGGCCATGCTGAGGCCGAGTCCCACATACAGCAACTAGAAGGATGTGCAACTACGACATACAACTATCTGCTGGGGCTTTGGGGGAAAAGAAAAAAAAAAAAAAAAATATTAAATCAAAGGAGACTTATTTTTATATAACAAACAAGGACACTTGGACTAACAAACTCAACGTGTCAAAACTGATAAATTTCTATTTTTAAATCTTTACAGTATAGTCCGTGAGTTATGTTTTACCAAATATAATCACATCCCCAAAGAGTTGAAACCTTGACAATAACTTCCTAAGTTTCTTTCCACCACAGAACCTCTTGTGTTCGCCAGTCAGAGATCACCATCAGTACCCCTGGTCACCCTCCATTGCTGGACCTTTGAGAGGGTTTTATTGCATCCGTATGTGTTTGTGCAGAGTAAATTCATCCATTCTTCTCTTGATGGTCTTTTCCAGATTTTTGCTTTTGGGTCTTACTAAGAACATTCTTGTACATGTCTTCTGGAATATATATATATATATGACTCTCTAGTATATGCCTAAAAATGGAACTTATGGCATATTCAGTTTGATCACTTTTAGAGCAAATGTTGTGATAGATGTAAATTTGCATTCTTCCCATAACACCACACAGTCTTCCTTTTTAATCTTTTTCTTGTTTGCTTCATCCCCATAGTGTAGTTCCTACGGAATGAGTATTATGCCTCTTGCTGAAAGAGTTCCTCTCTTTTCCTAAATCCCAGTCCGGGCCTTTTCTCAGGTATTTTATTGATCCAAATAAATGACACTGGTGCCTTTCTATATGTTAACTTTGAGCACCTAGGCACCCCAGTTGCGACAGGACCCACGCCTCCCCATGCTACATGCACTGCATTATCTCTTGTAGGTTTTCTTTCTGTAATTTTTTCTATATTGTTTTATCTCACCTTAGATAATAAACTTACTTTTTTGTGTGTGTGAGGAAGATCAGCCCTGAGCTAACATCCATGCCAATCCTCCTCTTTTTGCTGAGGAAGACTGACCCTATGCTAACATCCGTGCCCATCTTCCTCCACTTTATGTGGGACACCGCCACAGCGTGGCCTGACAAGCGGTGCGTCAGTGCGTACCCAGGATCCAAACCCGGGCTGCCAGTAGCGGAGCGCATGCACTTAACCTCTACGCCACTGGGCCGGCCCCTAGATAATAAATTTTGAAACCACATCCTATACACTATCCACATTTTATGAACCTCTTAACTCCGTAATTAAATGGTACTTCATAGAGAGTTTATCTGTTTACTAGCTATTATATAACTGTAAGCATGAAATTGTAGTTGACATTTCTGACAGTCTTCCATAATTTATTCGTTTACTTGTTTGCTAAGGAAGATTTGCCCTAAGGTAACATCTGTCACCAATCTTCCTCTTTCTTTCTTTTTTTTTTTTTGCTTTGGGAAGATTCACCCTGAGCTAACATCTGTTGCCACTGTTCTTCTAGTTTGTGTGCACACCACTGCCACAGCATGGTCACTAACAAGTGGTGCAGGTCCTTGGCCAGGAACCAAACCCAGTCGGCTGAAGTGGAGTGTGCCGAGCTTAACCACTAGGCCACCGGGGTAGCCCTTCTTTTTCTCATATTTTTGCTCGGGAACATTTGTCCTGAGCTTACATCTGTTGCCAGTCTTCCTCTTTTTCCTTGAAGACAATTGACCCTGAGCTAACATCTTTGCCGGTCTTCCTCTATCTTGTATGTGGGTCGCCACCACAGCATTGCCGCCAGTGAGTGGTGTGGGTCCACGCCCGGAAACAGAACTCAGGCTGCTGAAATGGAGTGCACCAAACTTCACTACTAGGTCATTCGGCTGGCCCCTCTAATTTTTGATCTTTATAGTGATTTGTGTTTACCTGAAACTGATGTTTCAAATGTAGTGATTTTCAACATATTGTTCCTTTTTACTATTGTGTGCTTCTTCTTGAATGTAAATTCTTTCCTTAGTTCCTTAGGAAGAATTCTTTAGAATGTCAGAGACTATTATTTTGTATAATTGTGGTTACTTATTAAATTGCCTGTTGATTTATCATGTTTCATATGTGTTTTCTTTTAGTATCATTTTCTAGCCTCATATCAACACACCTTATTCTAAACATTAAGAATTATGGAAGACAACCTCCAATGTCCATTAGGATTTTATGGCTATGCTTATATACTAGCCAGTATCTGGATCAACTCCCTAACTATGGAGTATCGTTGAATTATCCAGTTATATGCCCAAAAAATATGTATAGTATGTAAGGTTTTGAAAATTTATTATCAAAGGTGAGAGAAAATATTAATATGGAAAAATTATAAAAATAAAAATATAGAAATCTGTGTATTACAATGGTGTTTGAAGACAGTGATTCAGAAATTTGTTAACTTTGTTCATTATAAGGATTCCTTTTAGTATAATCATCTAATTCAATACAAAACATCTCTCTTGCAACTCAATAGGAGCTCTTCCTGCTGAATTTGCAATAAAGGAATTATCACCGAGAGAGGACATTAATGAAGGAGACTTCCACCATCTACTGATATTGGAAAGAACTGAAAGCCGTGGCATCAAGGATTTTGACCTCAAAGAAGTCTTGGAAAATATGCATGAGTTTGGGAGTGTGTGGGGATATGATGCCAGAAATCAAAAAGGACTTCCGTTAATCCATAATGGAAAGCTCACTTGTAGGATAGATGAAGGTAATAAGTCCACAGATAATTTTCCTCGAAAGCAGAGTCTTTCTGTAGGAAATAATATGTACCAATATTCCATGCACAATGAGCTATTTATAGGCGATTTTTTAAAACTGAAAAATAACGTAAGTGATGCTAGAAATGAGTATATAATGTGTTTGGAAAACAGAACTCAGTCAGGTTTGCAGGCACACCTGACTGAACTGCAGAGATTTCAAACTGAGGAGAAAATTTGTGAATGCAGTCAAGTTGAGAAGTCTATCAACCATGGTTCCTCAGTCTCACAACCTCAACAAATTCCTCCCAGTGTTAAAAATATTAGTAATAAATGTAGGAAGGTGTTTAAATATCTTTTGTTGCCTGCACAATATGGGCAAACACATACTAGAGAAAAGTCTTACACATGTAATAACTGTGGGAAGGCTTTTAGCAAAACCTCAGACTTTTCAAAACATGAAAGAATTCAGTCTGGACAGCCACCTTACAAGTGCAATGAGTGTTGCAAAGCTTTTAATAAGTGCTTGAACCTTCCTAGACATCAGAAAATCCATACAGGAGAGAAATCATATGAATGTGATGTAGATGGCAAAATCCTTCATCAAAATTCAAACCTTAGGAGTCATCAGAGAATGGATACTGGAGAGAAACTTCACAAATGTAATGAATGCAGCAAAGTCTTTGCTCTATACTCAAGTCTTACTCGACATAAGAGAATACATACCGGAGAGAAACCTTACAAATGTAATGAATGCAGCAAAGCCTTTGTTAGACATTCAACCCTTACTCAACATAACAGAATTCATACTGGAGAGAAACCTTACAAATGTAATGAATGCAGCAAAGCCTTTGCTCGACACTCAACGCTCACTCAACATAAGAGAATCCATACTGGAGAGAAACCTTACAACTGTAATGAGTGTGGCAAAGCTTTTACCTTTTATGAAGGCCTTAAAATACATCAGAGAATTCATGCTGGAAAGAAACCTTACAAATGTAATGAGTGTGGCAAAGTCTGTAGTCACAAGTCAAATCTTGTAACTCATCAGAGAATTCATACTGGAGAGAAACCTTACAAATGTGATGAATGCAACAAAGCCTTTGCTCATGGTTCAATGCTTACTCAACATAAAAGAATCCATACTGGAGAGAAACCTTACAAATGTAATGAATGTAGCAAAGCCTTTGCTGAACGCTCAAAGCTTACTCAACATAAGAGAATCCATACTGGAGACAAATCATACAAATGTAATGAATGCAGCAAAGCCTTTGCTGAACGCTCAAAGCTTACTCAACATAAGAGAATCCATACTGGAGAGAAACCTTACAAATGTAATGAGTGTGGCAGGGTCTATAGTCAAAAGTCAAATCTCGCAACTCATCAGAGAATTCATACTGGAGAGAAACCTTACAAATGTGATGAATGCAGCAAAGCCTTTCGTCAACATTCAATGCT
Organism: Ceratotherium simum simum; assembly: GCF_057802395.1. Taxonomy (NCBI): domain Eukaryota; kingdom Metazoa; phylum Chordata; class Mammalia; order Perissodactyla; family Rhinocerotidae; genus Ceratotherium; species Ceratotherium simum. The sequence goes on from NC_141932.1 coordinate 8,478,332, forward strand.
TACTCAACATAGGAGAATCCATACTGGAGAGAAACCTTACAACTGTAATGAGTGTGGCAAAGTTTTTACCTTTTATGAAGGCCTTAAAATACATCAGAGAATTCATACTGGAGAGAAACCTTACAAATGCGATGAATGCAGCAAAGCCTTTGCTCGACGCTCAATGCTTACTGTACATAAAAGAATCCATTCTGGAGAGAAACCTTACAAATGTAATGTGTGTGGCAAAGATTTTGCTGATTGTTCAAGACTTAATAGGCATAAGAGAATCCATACGGGAGAGAAACCTTACAACTGTAATGAGTGTGGCAAAGTTTTTACCTTTAACGAAGGCCTTAAAATACATCAGAGAACTCATACTGGAGAGAAACCTTACAAATGCGATGAATGCAGCAAAGCCTTTGCTCAACGCTCAGTGCTTACTCTACATAAAAGAATCCATAGTGGAGAGAAACCTTACAAATGTAATGTATGTGGCAAAGTCTTTGCTGATGGTTCAGGACTTAGTAGGCATAAGAGAATCCATACTGGAGAGAAAATTTAGAAATGTAATGATCGTGGTAAATCTTTTACCCAATTTCCATGCCTTAAAAGACATAAGAAAATCCATACTGGAGAGAAACCTTATAATATAATGAATATGGCTAGGTTTCTGGTCAAAAGCCAAACCTTACAATTCATCACAGAATTCGTACTGGAGAGAAACCTCACAATAGTAGTGAATGCAGGAAAGCCTTTCCTGAGCATTCAAGCCTTACTCAGCATAAGAAAATCCATACTGGAGAGAATCTGTACAAATGTACCTAATGTGGCAAATCTTTTACCCCATTTTCATGCCCTATTCAGCATTAAAGAATCCATTGTAGAAAGAACTCTTACAAGATGTAATTAGTATGGCAGAGCTTTACCCAATTTGGAAGTCTTTATGGGCAACAGAAAAATGCATACTGAAAAGAAATATAAACCTAATATATGTGGCAGTACTTTTGTTCAAAAGCTCAAGCTTTGAGAATCCTCAGAAAATTTATAGGCGCAAGAAGCCTTACAATTATGATTGAAACAAAACTTATGCAAGTTCTCAAGCCTTTCTCAACATCAGAGACTCCATTGTGGAGAGAAATCACATAATAGTAATGTATATGTCCAAGCTGGTAACCAAGGCTCAGACCTCCTTTGATATCAGAATTTACATCTTTAAGAAAAACACACAGATGTAATGTATGTTAGGCATGTCCAAAGTTTAAGACTTGTGGAACATAACAGAATTCTTACTAGAGAGAAATCTTATAAATGTAATGAGTGTGATCAGCTTTATCAAATATGCAGAAGTTTGTGGTCATGAAAGAATTCATATAAACTGGAGACCATACAAATGTGTCAAGGCCTTTAAGCAATGACCTCAGTATATACCAAAGAATTCATACTGGACAGAAATATGACGAGTGGAAGGTGATAAATTGTTTAACCCATTCTCTCATTGGAATACATATGACATTCATGCTTGAGGGAACTGATTTGCTGTAAGTGCTAAACTATGTTTGATGATGAACCAACCTCAGATGTTAAATTCCACACAGGATAAAAAGTTAAAATTATTTAAAGCTCATGAGATGATGTGTGTCAATGAAGCAAGGTCATCAATAGAAATGTCTATCTTCAGTTTATAAAATGTTTTTTTTCAGTTTGAGATTTCTTGAAAAGGCTACATTATTATTGATGACTTACACCCTGAAGGTTGAAGCCTGTTGATGTTATATTTTCATTACATGCTTTTCATTTTTCACCATAGTGGTCTCAGAGAAGGGATCAGTAAAGTGAAAGGACCTACTTCATTAGGAGGGTTTATACATATCCATGGAACCTGGAAAAACTAGTATGCCAATTTTAAAGTCTAATATGGTATAAATTTGAGAGCATGGGGAGTAGCAGAGAATAGATGTAAAATGTTATCTAAATTACTGTGCTTTCTGTGGGCACAGCCTCTTGAGATTTGTTGCTATGACTGTGGGCCTCTATTGGTGATTATAGGAAAGAGTGTTCTATGAGATGATCATGAGAAAGAGTAGACTAGAACATTAGAGAATGGTATTTTCACTTGAGTAGAATAATGGGTTAGTATGGATGGCATATGTGGTTGAAAAAATGGAGGGGGAACGGTGGTCTCCCTCTCTTTTGAACCTTTTTTTTTCTTTTTTTTTTTTGTGAGGAAGATCAGCCCTGAGCTAACATCCATGCCAATCCTCCTCTTTTTGCTGAGGAAGACTGGCCTTGGGCTAACAGCTGCGCCCATCTTCCTTTACCTTATATGGGATGCCGCCACAGCATGGGCTGACAAGCTGTGTATCGGTGCGTGCCCAGGATCCGATCCCAGACCACCAGCAGCGGAGCGCAAGCACTTAACCGCTACGCCATGGGGCTGTCCTCTCTTTTTAAAAGGTAATAGATGTTTTATATCACAGATTAATGAAAATTAGTCTCTGTTTTGGAAACTCAAGAGACAGAGTTAGAGAGGACAGTTTAATCAAAAGAACGAGATTAGAGTGTGCTTGTGAAGGATGCAAATTTGCCCACTGAAATTGCGTTTTCATACCCCTTTATTTAGCTTGTATTATGCTTCTCACATCTAAATAAAGTGTAATCCATTTTTGTAACCCTGAATGACTCATGTGTCTTCTCTTGACCCAAGCATATGCCCCCTCATCGAAGTGCTTTGTGATGACCACTAATGACACATCATTAGGCTCTGTAGTTGAATGGCATCTATAACAATTTCTTTCCATATTAGATTCAAACAACTTACATTTCTGGAAATATGTATTCATAATTTGCTTAGGAGTTATTCACTCCTTGATCTATTTCAAGTTATTCCTGTGGCTATAAAGAAAATACAATGGTAGTGCAATTTCAGATTCTCCCCAACTACAACCTGCCTCTCTGTTCATAAATATACACCATTTGATAATATTTCTAACATGCTTTTCTTGTGCTGAAATAAGATGCATGTGTTGCACCTTTACATCATTTGAAAATAGGAATATAGTTAGCATATGAAAAATATTAAATAAAAATAAATTTCAGAAATAAGGATACAAATAATCTTTTGTTGCTTGGAGCACTCAGGAAAATGGTTTCAAAAGGTTAATGTTCATGAATTTCTTCTTAAGAATGAATATGCACTATGGGAATTTTTTTGATGTATAAACCAGCAATTTCATATACAGGCATACTTGGGAGACATTGTGGCTTTGTTTGCAGATCACTGCCATAAAGTGAATATTGCAATAAATGAGTCACACAAATTTTTTGGTTTCCCAGTGTATATAGAAGGTATGTTTACACTATACTGTAACCTATCAAGTGTGCAATAGTATTGTCAACAAAAATTATCTGGAATAAGAGAATTTACTTATGAAAGCCTTACTGCTCATATAGTTTGTAAACTGGGGAGATGCAGCCTCCAGAACAAACAGAAAGTACGCTCCAGGGGGGTTGTTGGAAGGCAGTGTTTATAGACACAACCATAGACCAGAGGGATTATTTTCAAAGCCCTCTAATTTGTTGGTTCCCCTATAGATAATGGTGTTCTACAATCAGTTATATCAGGCTTCTGGCCATGTGTCGGGAAGGAATGCCCGGTTTCTGGCAAAAGTTATGGTTTTTCTGAAAACGGAGTACATGACTGCACCTTCCCATTTTCAAGTCAGCTTAAACTGTTTTGTTTTAGGTGCCAGTTAGCGACAGAGAGTCAATTTTATCTTTCTCTTTTAGAGATTCTCTTTTCTTATAATTTTAATTGTATATTTTCCACTTTTGTTTGGAACCTGCCATAGGAAGCATTGATGTTCAATTTGGTGTTTGCTCTGCTTCAGTGCTGAGGTGGCCTCTGCCTACCTCAGGTCCCTCTAGGCTCACAGAGGGACTCATGGTCTTAGTGGGCCTTAGTTATCCAATCGAGTGACTCGGCCATGCAAGTTAGGGGTCCATCCAGGTACCGATTATAGGTCAATTCAGGTCCCAGAGTGGAAGTTTCTGGAGGTTCCAGTGATGGTTGCATCTAGGGTCAGAAGATGTTGAGTCACCATGATTCAGGTTGGATTTTCACGGAGGCATGTGTGGAAGCAAGCCAGAATTATTTTAGAGAACAATCAGATGCTTAGTCCTAAAACCAATGATAACATGAGGACCTGGAAACCCAATCTTAAGAGTGAGCCCAGACTTGAGAGTAACCAACTAAAATGATCTGCAAGGCATGAATGGGGAAATAGGAATGAGGTTATACATGTAATCTCTTATTTGTTGTTATGCAGGGCCATATTTGAGCAATGGTGCAGACAACATGGAGGAAAGCCAAATTCAATGGGATGTGCCTATACTTTAATGAGATCCTCTAATCCTACAGAAGAAACAAATATTGTAGCTAGGTGATCATACCAATGAAAAACTACGTGAGTCCATCTGGGTTTGAGGAAAGGGAGATTAATGACAGTTATTTGGGGTGAGTCCTTCCTTGCATCCCAAAGAAAGCAGCGTTTAATGCCCTAGCCAGCCAGGTGGAAGCCAGAGCCAAAGGTTTGTTCCACATGACCATTGAATTCTGTTATTGGTTCACCCAGTAAATGCCTGGTTGGCGAGACCAGTCTGTCCCAAACCAGTCACTTTCTTTAAAGCTAATGGTATTTTTGCATGACTCAGGATCTCCATCCCATGTCTCGAGTGCAGTTAGGTTGACCTTGTCTGGAATCATTTCTTTGTTCTCATCATAAGGGTGCCAGTATGTCCAAAGTTCCATAGCTATGAGTCAGTCAAATATATCCATCCAAGATCTGAGTGAAACCTATCACGATTCTCATCACTGTATGTAGTTTCTTTGCTTTATTTGCAAGTTGTTGAGATGATTTAGTGGTTTGGGAAACCGAAAAAAAGTAGTTATACACCGTATCATTAATAGGAAGGGTTATTGGCCAGGTGTCACCATCAAAATTAGAAATGTCTGGGGCCGACCCAGTGGCCTAGCGGTTAAGTGTGTGTGCTCCGCTGCGGCAACCCAGGGTTCAGATCCTGGGCCCACACCGATGCACTGCTTGTCAAGCCATGCTGTTGCGGCGTCCCATATAAAGTGGAGGAAGATGGGCACAGATGTTAGCTCAGGGCCGGTCTTCCTCAGCAAAAAGAGGAAGATTGGTGACAGATGTTAGCTCAGGGCTAATCTTCCGCACAAAACAACAAACAAACAAAAAATATATACATGTATATATAGAATTAGAATTGTCAGATGTGTTGTGGTTGCTTGAACTAGATCTTTCCATCATAATAAATTGTTTCAAAGCTTCCAGTCTGTGCCCTGGAGGGGAGAAATCTACCAAGGTGACCCAGATGAACTAGAAAGAGGGAGTTGCCCACATATCCAACATGTAGACAGATTTATCTCTGTAGCAAAGGAACGAGCCCATTTTAACAGGATATTGCTAGCTGGGTCCCATTCAGATGTGGACTGCAAATACAAACACAGTATCAGAAATATCTTAAATGACATTTGAACACTATGACAATGGTAATATTAAATAGTTGTGGAAGTGGATATACAAGCCTGGTCCAGGGTCTTGGGACAGCTGTCTACAACAGATGTCAGCAACTTCTCTTCCTGGAAGTTGTTATTGTGAGTTAGCTTTATTGTGGTGTCTGAGAGCAGAGTGCATTTCCAGTCATCTTAAGGAGCTGGTAAGGCCCTTTCTAATGGGCCTCAATGGCTGTCTTCCTCTGATGATGTTTCTGGATACCCAGTCACATGCTCTAGACTGTGATCAATTGCATCCTTTAAATTTGAATCTGGGAAAGGTTCTTTAATCTGTTGATGGTAGGCTTGAGCATAAGACATTACAGACTTACAGTAGTCATACTAGCATAAGACAACAAGGGATCAGCAGAAGCTTGTATACCATCAAACATTGATCTGCCAGTGCTCATCCCACGTGGGGTCAGTTCATGTTTTCCAAAGGGAGCATTGCAAGCAGTCGATGAGACCAAAGGCAATACCTTAGGCCAGGAGAGTCCAGTCTATAGGTATATAACAAAACCTGAAAGACAATTAATGGGACTAGAATCCAATATCTACAAAGGTATAACATAATTTTTCTCTCTACGATTACTTTCATTTTTTTTACAAAGATAAACACAGTAAAACTAATTTGTTTATGTTAAAAATTTGATCTGATTTTTTTATGTAAGTGAAAATAGGAATACTCATTGAGAGTTTCTGAATACTGAAGTGATCAGGTAGGTACAAAACGTAAATGTTTCATCCTTGTTCATGAAGGTATATCTTAGCAAATCATTGATAGCTTAGGAGAAAAGATTTTTTTAAATCTTGAAAAACAAAACATTAGTGCATCCTCCTTGGTTTCTATTTTTAAATATATATAATATAGTTTATGTTATGTTTTTCCAAATGTGATCACATCCCCAAAGAGTTGAAACCTTCACAAAAGCCTCCTCCTAACTTTGTTTCCACCATACAGCCTCTATGCCCCCTAGTCATAGGTCATCCAGTACCCATGGTCACCCTCCATTGCTGGAGCCTTGACAGGGTTTTGTTGCATCCATATGAGTTTGTAGAGAGTGAATTCATCCATTCTTCTCTTGGAGGTCATTTCCAGGCTTTTGCTTTTGGCTTTTACTAAGAACATTCTAGTATGTGTCTTCTAAAACATATGTGTGACTCTCTTGAGGTATACATCTAGAAATGGGAATCATGGGATATTCAGTTTGATCATTTTTAGAGCAAACACTGGAATAGAGGTAAACTTACATTCTTCCCATAACATCACACTGTCTCCCTTTTTAATCTCTTCCTTGTTTGCCTCATCCCCATAGTATAACTCCTACAGAATGAGACAGTAATACACCTCTTGCTAAATGAGTTCCTCTCTTTTTCCAACATCAGGATTTTAACTGCTGTAGCACAGTCATATTCGCAGAGATTCACAAGCACAGGCACTGCTCCAACATTGCCCATTGCTCCCTGATCGTCACTCTTGTTGATCTAAATCCCTATCCAGGCCTTTCCTCAGAAATTTCCTCAATCTAAGTGAACTATACTGACACCCATGTGCATATTATGCTTTCGCATCTAGGCATCCCAGTTTCCACAAGAACTGCCCCTCCACACTAAACTGCATTATATCTTTTATGTTTTCTTTTTGTAATTTTTTCTACATTAATATTTTCTTTGACATTAGATATTAAAATTTCAAAGCACATCCTGTATACTATTCACAGTTTTCTTTGCCTTTTAACTGGATAATTAAATGATACGCCATCGTTAGAGAGTTGATCTATGTAGTGGCTATTATATAATGGCTGGCATGAAATCAAAATTGAATTTCAGACGGTCTTCTCTAATTCTTAATTTTATAATAATGTATGTTTACCTGGAACTGATATTTCAAAATTTAGTGATTCTAAATATATTTTTCCTTCTTATTTTGTGCTGCTTCTTGAATGTAAATTCCTTCTTTTGTTCTTTAGGAAGAATTCTTTAGAATTCCAGAGACTATTATCTTGTAATACTCTGGTTACTTATTAACTTACTTGCTAGATTTCTCATGGGTTACAAAAATGATTTATTTATTATTATTGTGTTACACAGATATTTTAGTATCTTTTTCTGGTATCATTTCAACAGATTTTCTTATAAAGATTAAGAATTACGGAAGACAGTCTCATCTCAATTATGATTTCATGCCTGCAGTTATATACGAGCAAGTATACAGATCAACTAACTATGGAGTATCATTTAATTATCCAGCTATAAGGCAAAAAAATGTGGATAGTATATAATGTGTGCTTTGAAAATTTATTATCAAAGGTCAGAGAAAATGTTAATATGGAAAAATCAGGAAAAGAAAATTTTGCAAATCTATATATCAAAATGGTGTTTGAAGACTGTGCTTCAAAAACTTTATGTTTATTATAAGTATTATTTTTTAATATTATCTAATTCAATATAAAATATTTATCTTCCAATTCTAATAGGAAGGCTTTCTGCTGGATTTGCAATAAAGGAGTTATCACCAAGTGTTGACATTAACAAAGGAGAATTATACCATCTAGTGATATTGGAAAGAAATGAAAGGTATGGCATCAAGGATTTTGACTTTAAGGAAGTCTCAGAAAATATGCACGAGTTTGAGAGTGGATTGGCATATGATGCAAGAAATTACAATTGCCTTTGATCCATAATAAAAATCTGTCATACAAAAGATGAACAACATTATAAACCCACAAATAAGTTTCTTCAAAAGCAAACTGTTTCTATGAGAAATAATAATAAAAATATTTCATGCCTGACAAGCCATTTATAAGGAATTTGTTAAAAACTAAAAAAAAAAACCGTAAGTGATGCTGGAAACACAGATATAAAATGTTTGGAAAATAGAACTGGATTAAGTTAACAGGCACAGTTGGCTGAACTGTAGATATTTCAAACTGAGGAGAAAATTTATAAATGCAATCAAGTTGAGAAGTCTATCAATAATGGATCCTCATTTTCAACACTTCAGGGAATTCCTCCTAGTGTCAAAGCATTTGTAATAAATATAGGAAGGTTTTTAAATATCCTTTGTTACCTGCACAATATGAGAGAACAAACACTAGAGAAAAATCTTACAAATATAATGAGTGTTGGAAGGCTTTTAGCAAAACCTCAGACCTCATGAATCACAAGAGAATTCATTCTGGACGGAGACCTTATAAATGTAATGAATGTGGCAAAGCTTTTAATCAGTGCTCAATCCTTACTAGATATCAGAGAGTCCATACAAGAGAGAAACCATATAAATGTGATGTAGGTGGCAAGGTCTTTCATCAGTATTCACAACTTGCAAGTTATCAGAAAATGGATACTGGAGAGAAACCTCACAAATGTAATGAATGTGGTAAAGTCTTTAGTCAAACCAAACCTTGCAAGTCATCAGAGAATGCATACTGGGGAGAAACTTTACAAATGTAAGTAATGTGGCAAAGCCTTTGCTGAGCATTCAAATCTTACTCAGCATAAGGAAATCCATACTGGAGAGAAACCTTACAAATATAATGAGTGTGACAGGGCTTTTACCCAATTTGCAAGCTTTACTTGACATAAGAAAATACGTGCTGGAGAGAAACCACCCTAATGTAACGTGTGTGGCAAGGCTTTTATCCAAAGCTCAAGCCTTATGGAACATCAGCGATTTCATACAGGAGAAAAACTTTATAACTTTTATAAATGTGATAGGGCTTTTACTATATGTTCACACCTTTGGGGTCATGAGAGAACTAATACTGGAGAGAAACCCTACATAAGTAATGAGTGTGGCAAAGCCTTTTTCCAATTTGCAAACGTTACTAGGCATCATAAAATGCATACTGAAAAAATGCATTATAAACTTAACATATGTGGCACTACTTTTATTCAAAGTCTCAAGCTTTGAGGATCATCAGAGAATTCATAGCAGAAAGAAACCATACAAATACAATTGAAACAAAACTTATGCAAGTGTTCAAGACTTACTCAGCATCAGAGACTCCATCATGGAGAGAAAGCATATAGAAGTAATGGATGTGGCAAAGCTGGTACCAGGGATCACACCTCACTTTATACCAGAATATACATTTTGAGAGAAATCACACAAATTAATGTATGGCTAGGCTTATTCAAAGTTTAAGCCTTTTGGAACAAAACAGAATCCTTACAAGTGATAAACCTTACAACTGTAATGAGTGTGATCAGCTTTATCAAAAATGTACAACTTTGTGGTCATGAAAAAACGCATATAAGATGGAAACCATAGAAATGTGTCAAGGCCTTTAAGTAATGACCTCATGATTCACTGAATAATTCATGCTGGACAGAAACATTACAAATGTAAGGAATGTGATAAATTGTTTAACCACTTCTCTCTGTGGGTCACACACAACGAAATTCATACTCTGGGGAACTAAGTCTATTATTTGAAGATTAACCAACTTCAGATGTTAAATTCCACAAAAGATTAAAAGTTAAAATCATTTACAACTCATGAGATGATGATGTTGTGAATGAAGCAGGGACATATGTGGAAAAGTCTAATCTTCAGTTCATAAAATAAACATTTTATATTAACATTGTATTATTCAATTATTTGAGGTTTCTTGAAAAGGCTGCATTATTATTGATAACTTACAACCTGAAGCTTGAAATCTGTTGATGTTATACTTTCATTACATGCTTTTCATTTGTCACCGTCATGGTCTCAGGGAAGGGATGGGTAAGATGAAAAGAACTACTTGATTAGGTGGGGTTTATCCATATCCATGGTAGATGGAAAATCTAGGAGACTAATTTTAAAGTACAATATGGTATAAATTTGAGAACATAGGGAGTGGCAGAGAATAGATGTAAAATTATCTAAATTATCATGCTTTCTGTGGTCACAGCCCCTTCTGTAGCTTTGTTGGTATGATTAAGGGCCTTCATTGATTATAGGAAAAGATTGCTCTACCAGATGATCACAAAGCAGAGTGGGCCAGAACATTGAGAAAATATTTTCACGTGAATAGCATAATGGGTTACTAGGGATGGCATATGTGGTAGAAAAAAGGGAGGGGAAATGGTGGTCTCCCTCTCTTTTGAAAGGTAATAGATATTGTATATCATAGATTAATGAAAATTTGTCTTATTTTTGGTAACTCAAGAGACTAAGTTATAGAGGACAGTTTAATCAGAAGAACCAGAGAAGAGTATGCTTATCAAACTTGGCCACTGAAATTGCATTTTTAATGCATTACCACCATTTAACCAAGGCTCAGTCATTGTGCTGTTAACATTTTGAGAGACTGCTGAACTATATGGGTATACCAAGTGTACAAATGATCCCATTAACATTGGCCATCCCACAGAACTTATGATAGAAATATTCATAAAATCTTTTCTTTCCCTCCCAAGTTTGGGTTAAATTGAAGCAAGAAATGAACTTAGGTGCAGTTAGTACCCTGACTTGATAAAACAGGTCTGCAGAACAATTTAAACATATAATGGCTTCTGGAATTCCAGTGAAATTTCTTATAGGATGAACTAAAGTGTCATTTGTCCTCAAGGGACTGAGGTTTCTGATGGCAAATCCAGTCATCAGAGAGGTTTCCCCCTTTGGTGAGGGTTTGGGAATAAGGACAAGAGTGTTATCCTTCCGTAGAAGGGGGGCAGGAAACAAAGTGAGAGAGAGCAGTGAAAGAAAAGCACACAGGCCTGGTCCAGACCTCTTGGGAAAGCTGTCTGCCTCAGAAGTTGGCTGCTTCTCTTCCTAGTCAATTTGACTTGGAGGTCCCCAGCGTTTGTATAGAACTAGCTGTGAGATGTGTGCCCAAGGCATGAGTCTCTGAAGTTTGAGTATCTGGGTACTGAGAGGGCCTAGTATAGTCCCTTCCAAGGATATTTCAAGGGGAGTAAAAACGGGAAACATTAGTTTGGAGTATCATAGCCAAACATTTAACAAAACTAGAATTTAGGATCCAGTTTAGCTTACAGGTATATAAGAAAGCCTTAGAGACAATAAATAGGGCTAGAATTTAATATCCACAAAGATGAAAACATAATTTCTCTCTCCACAATTATCCCAATTTTTATTAGAGATAATCATAGTAAAAGGACTTTATTCCTACTAAACTTGGCCAGATTTTTGACATAAATATAGCAAAAATAGTGATTGATCATATAAGCTCTTTTTTAAGATTGCTTTGCTGAAACCTCATAAGCAAGGTACTAGGCTGATTTTCCCAAGCAGCTCCTTAAAACTGTCCTGTCATTTCTGAGTCTCCATATATCTTTCTTGAATATAACATTCTAGTCAAAGCCTTGGTACTGTAGTCAATATTTCCAATTGTGTCCTCTTACAAGAACAGACCTTCACTGATGCACATACATATATTGTTATGAAAAGAATACTTAAGATTAAGTTTTTGAGTTCTGGAGGGATCAGGTAGAGAGCAAAACATAAATGTTTAAACCCTTGTTGCAAAGGCACACTTTACCAAATTGCTGTTTAAGTTATAGATAGCTTAAAGGAGAGGACAAAAAGGGCTCCTTAACATCTGGAAAAGAAAACATCAAAGCAGTCAGCCCTCCACTTGAGTTCCAGAAATTTCCACCCAGTTCAATGTTATGATCTTAAATTTATCAAAATCTGTATTCCAGAATAGTTGTCAGTCTTTTCCATGAATGTCTTTGAAAGTACAATATATTTGCAAAAGTGTAACAGTAGAAGAATAACTGTCTGTAACTGACAAAAGACTGTTAAAAACGGCAAGAGGTAAATGCAATTGATAAGGAAATTTGGGTATTTTTGTGACACATTTTGAATAGTAAATAGAATTACAGGTAATAACATTATAGTAGGACAAGTTAGATATTTAAGAATTTTATACCATTTCTAGACTACTTCTTAGTAACAAGCTCCTATACAATCTAACCTAAAAGGGTTTACACACTCATGCTTCTCATGTAATTTAATATACCAAATAAGCCTAATTTGTGTAATATCTCTCTTTTTGTAAGGAAATGGAAAAAATCTTTTGAGCTATCTCAGATGCCTTCTGGAAAACCCAAATGTTACATCCAAGTTGAAAAGACTTCATTTAGAATTTGAATATTTGGGGAAGCTTATCAAAACTATCAAAACGTTTGGACACTTGACCAAATAGGATCACAGACCATTATGAAATAATACCTAAGTATCTATTTGACCAAAGTAAAACTAAAAGGTTTCAAAGGCAAATATAAAAGATTACATGATTGTAAGGGAAACTTAAGTCCTTTATTACTAAGAAGACTCAGTTCTCTTAAGTAATTGAAGACCTTAGAGAAACAACACAGGAATTTATTTTGATAAAACACAAATCTCTATTTTCTATGCATATTACTTAAAGACAAAGAAGCCTTCACAATCTGTTATTAAAAGCAGACCAATAGCCTAAGAAAACCTTCTGCTTTCAACAGAAAGGAAAGCCAATTTTTAATTTTGCATCCATTTATTTAGGTATTAAAACTCATTTTAATAAATTTATTTTAATCTTAGCCAGCTTGACCACACATTAAAATTCCTTTCCCAAAGTTGCTTCCAGCAACAAACCTTCTACACTTTTTCTCATTTAGATTTTGTCCTATATTTTCTTCTTTCCCATTCTGAAATAGCTAGCATCGCTTTAGGATAAAATTATTTTTTATTATTTTAACAAAATGCATTTCCACTCCTTATACCTGCCTTTATTGAAATATCATACTTTCCTTGCATACAGAGAAGTTTCTCTGATTATTACATATACTGATTAGAATTCTTAACCCTTAGAATCTTTAATTCCTAGTGAAAACCTAAGAAGTAAGCAATCGTGAACTATATTAGCATTTTGCAACTTGGCCAAATTATAAATACCTTTCATATATTTGTAGAAACATAGGCCTTTTCTCAAAGTAAATTTCTCAATGTGGCATAAAACATGTTCACTAATAAAGTCAAATATCTTTAGCTTCTCTGCAATAGGAAGCCAAAAGTAGATAAACCTATGTTCAGTAATTAATGTTCATCTTATTTGGAAATGATTTAGATATTCAAAGACCATCCTTTATTTAGTTTACCTTAGTATAAACTTTCATCTTATTTGCACTTATTTAACTTAAGTGCTTTTAACAATCATGCTTCCATTTTACATTAAATAGGCAAACATCATCTTAAGTTCCTTTTTTGCTGATAGATATAAAATGAGCTTAATAAACCCATATGGAATGAAAGTTGAATGTCTGCATTATATTCAGCATTGATAACTCTAAAGACATGTCTGTTTCAATTAAAATAACAACTTTAAGCTACCTTTTATGTACTAAAAATTAATCCTAGATCACATAATCTTAAAAAATTTGGGTTAATTTCCATTGTATTTCTGAGATTTAGGAATACTTAATTTATAAGCACTTAATCTCAAGCCAATTAAATACAGCTCTTTTACAAATCAATCAATCTTACAATCTGGAGCTAAAACATATCACATATATACATAGACATATATAACATATACATAGACAAAGAGACCTTATAGTTTTTGTTTTAGAAATTTCAACCATGTCTCAGCTACAAAATTCAATGGAATAGTTGGATCCAAATTGTGTTTCTGGAAGATGGAATAAGTTAAAGTTACTTGCTCAGATGGTGAAAGTTTCAGCACTAGAGGTGGTGCAAAAGGGAAGGAGGAAGGTGGCACCACCCAGAGGTGGGTCCTGATCATAAGACAAAGGAAACAAGAGAAGGGAAAGGGAGGCCTTAGAAACCATTTTGTCTTCCCTCAGCTTTTTAGTTGTTTTTGGTAATTTAAATGTGGTACCTTGTAGTGAGGCAGTTTTAGAATTTTCTGCACATTTGGAAGCCTCAAGGTCCCAATTAAAATAAACATACCATGCACTTTGCTTCATGTTAAAGCCGTGGTCTTCCTCAATTTGGTTTTAAGAAAAATGAGTTTGGGCAGGTCTAAATTTCCCTATGATGACCATTGTAATTTCAGACTACTCTTGGTCCGTTTGGCTCACTTAGTTAAAAATGCACATGTAGCAGGCCCAAAGTTTTCAAACATAAACCTAGCCAGGGTCCCTGAGGAAGGTTTTCCCTCAGAACATTTAGATGACTGGGATCCCATTTCTGAAATCTCCTCCGAAACCCAAGAAAGTTACTAGAGTCCTAGCCCTGATCCTTGAAGGAATCTGAAAAGAAAGAATGTTGCTGGATTCCCAGCCCTGATTCCAAAAGGAATGTGAAAACCAAAGAAAACTCCTGGATTTTCAGCAAGCAAAAGCCCCAAAAAGAACTGTACTACCTTCAGAAAACAACTGAGTACTCACCAAAGTGACTTCTGGAACCCTAGAACAGAGCTTTGAACTGGAAGGACAAAGTCCATCTCGGGAGAGGACAATGCCTCTCCTGATCCCAAAGAAAGTCAGAACACAGAGGGAGCAGAGCTCAAAATACAAGAGGAGACTCACCAGACTGAAAGTAGGAGTGACTCATGGAAGCAATGAACACAAGTGGCTTGGTGTGGGTACCTCACCAGATTAGGGGTTGCCATCTCTTGGGGTTCTCCTCCTTTGGACTCCACTTTAGACACCATATATGTCTACTTTCAAAATAAAACAGCCAGAGGCCTGCCTGGTGGCGTATTTGTCAAGTTTCCACACTCCACTTCGGCAGCCCAGAGTTTGGGATTTCAGATCCCAGGTGTGGACCTACACATCACTCAGCAAGCCATGCTGTGGCAGCGTCCCACATACAAAATAGAAGAGTATTGGCACAGATGTTACCTCAGGGATGATCTTCCTTACCAAAAAATATATAAAATTTAAAAATGAAAATAAAACACCTAATTATTTTACTAGCAAAATGAGTTTATTCAGTAATAGCCAAAGAATTAAAATTCTGAATGTGTAGGCTATGGCAAACCATAGGGAATTCAACAAATAAGAGAGAGGAACATTATTTTGAGAAAAAGGAAGAAATTAGGAGGGATTGTTTTGAACGAAAGTCCACTGGAGAAAAGCAAGAGTTAAGGGCAGTGACGGTTTCTCATGGGTCCCGATGCTGAGGTAATCAATTTCTGTTTAGGATGCAATGTACAGTTCTTCCTGTAATTACTGATACTTTCCTGTTGACATTTCTGTTGGGGTCTATCATTGACTATCTTCCTGTTGAGGACTTCTTTCTGACTGGGTCAGTAATTGACTATCTTTCCCGTTATTGACTTCAGGTGGCACTGCAGGGGAGCTTCCCCTTCTGGCCTCCTGACTCCATTTTAAACAAGTTTTCCTTTATTAATTATCATGATATTAATAAAAATATAAGTAGAGGAAATTACACTGAAATGCAATCTCACCTTGTTCACCCCTCACCTCTTACCAGACATAAATCCCAGCAGGGAAAAGGAGAGGCAATGAGGTGGTGGCTAGGCCTTGATTTGCTCAGACACCATCTTATGGGCTCAGCTTCTCTTGGGGAGGATAGGAGCCTCCAACCAAGAAGTTTCCTGTCAACATCAAGAGAAATCACTTCAGCTGGTCAGGAAAATTACCAAGCACATGTTATGTGTAAATACCAGAGGAGCCTATTTGACAAAAAAAAAAAAAGTGAATTACGGGCCCCCGTGTATGGTAAGGTGGCTGAAGAAAATCCTGATGGAGAGTTCAGATATCAACATCTCTTTACTCCAAATGATGTAAAGTCCTGGTTCCTTCATGGAGATCCACTTCAAAGTTTGTCTGCATGGAGTGACCAGAGCTCAGGGGAAGTGAGCTCAGCCCAGGGAGCCTGGAGAGAGAGAGGGACAGGAGAAGGGTTGCCCTGTTCTCTTCCCCAAGAGAAATTCATCTTCCAAAAATCAATATATTTGAGGCCAAGCATTTAATTGCTTAAAAAAATAAAACCTCCGTAAAATAATAAAGGAAAAAAAACCCTTAAAAGTTTCAGAAATTGGTATTAGGTCTGGGAAAAACGGAAGAGTGGTGTTTATTGAAAATAACCTTTGAGAAATTTCTGGAGCATGTACAGTTGTGATCTGGTTGATCCAAACTCCACTCAGCGCCACCTTCAGAATTCCCACAGGGAACAGAAAAGGAGCTAGTAACTCGTATATTTCTAATTAAAAATTATTAAAGGTGTAAATGATGCTATTGCAAATGTGAATAAATAGTAATTCTATTTGGATTTATTGTTCACTAAGGGAATAGACAACCTTATCACGTCTCTGGAAGTACTTCAAAATTGCTATTTCATTAGTTAAAAGCAAAGCCAAATATCTGCAAGAGAGTCCACGTTTTACAAGCCTCATTATCTGCACATGACATAACATTCAGAAAACTAAAAAAAAAGAGATGTTAAAATACCTGATTTATCGAATACAATTTTCAAGTTAAAAATAATGTTCCAAATATCTGAGAAAAAAATTTAGAAAATTGAAATTATATTATTTAATGACTTCAGCAAAATACAGGATGCTATCCAGGACCTGTCAAATGTATTTAGATTATTAATTCATCTCAAGGAGTGTGGATTAGCATAAGAATTTAAATATATAGAAAGAAAAATTAATTTCTATTCATACAAGAAGAAAATTTTGTTCTTTTAAAGCAACGCGTCAACCCTCCATCCCCACAGCCCAGGGCCTGGCCCCACCAAGTCCCTAGAAAGGAGCCCAGGGTTGTGTCTCTGCCTCCCGAGTGAATGGGGCAAGAGAAAGAGAAAATTACGCTCTGCTGAGGTTAGCATAAAATTGCACACTCTGCGCAGGCACAGTTTGCATTTCATGTCACATTCTAGTTTCCCTCACCTACACAGACAGTTCCCCCTTTTGCTTAAAGAAGTTGTAACTGTCCGGGTCTCAGACCTTCCTGGATCCAGCGCCAGCCTCCCGCCCCGCCCCCACAGGGCCCAGCGCCCCAGCCGCCTCCTCACAGGACAGGCGGCTCCATCCGCGAGTCAAAAAGCTTTCACGTGATTCGTTGTCAATTTGTTAAGAGGAAATATCTCGGCTTCCAGGATAAGTGGTCGACACACTTGTAATTCTGTGGGAAGCCCGGCTTCAAAAGACAACAGATTCAAAGGCACCCAAAAGCAGAGGGCATGGGGCTGTCGGGCGTGAGGACAAACACACAGGGAAACCTGAGGGGCGGAGGAGAGCGCCAGGCACCGCGCCCAGGCCCCGCCCCTACGTCGCCCGAGCCCCACCCGCCTTTGTGCCGGCCGCGCCCTGATACGCACGCGCATGCGCGGTTTCCTGGAGACGGAAGCAGATCACGCGGCGCAACCGGCGAGCCCCGGTGAGTCGGCAAGCCTGTGTTTCCGGTCCCTGCGCTTCCCGGTCCTCAGGCTCTGCCCCTCACACCCACGTTTCGGGGTCGCTTCCTAAATTAAAATCCCTGAACCCGTTCGTCTTTCTCGCTGTGAGTTCGTCCCTTTCGGTTTTCGCGGCGTCGCCATAAACGTCGTGAGTCCTGCGGCTCCGTGCGGTCCGGGAGTCGTTCCTCGTGAGTCCTGCGGCTCCGTGCGGTCCGGGAGTCGTTTCCCGTTCAAATCGCTCTGAGGCAGCTGCCGGCCCAGCCTTTCTGCCTTCGGTCCGCGTAGACTCCGCCGCCCGCCCCGTCGTTTTCTTGCTCAGAACGTTTCTCTGACGCCCGACTCCCCTCCCCCCGCCCAACCGCGTGGTCCAGTCCTCACTCAGGAGGTGGGTACGTGCCCTTCGCCCCCCGCCTCCAGGGAGAGCAGAGGGGAACAGAGATGGGGAGAAAGAGGCAGAAATACATGGAGTTAGAGCGTCACCTGAAAGTTTAGGGAGAAAGAACGCGGGGATTCAAACAGCGGTTGCAAAACAGTGGGGCCCAACACTCTTGGAGGAGGAGGAATAGAGAGAGAGGGAAACAAAAGGATAAGGAGAAACACAGAAATGGCCAAAAGGAGAGGAGAGAACCAGAAGGACAGAGACAAATACAGAGAGCAAAGCGCACAGCGGTGGAGAAAGTTAGGGACCCAAATCCAGGCGAGTATTGAGTCGATTGGATATGGAATATTAAGCTGTGAAGTACTGACTTGTAGCTCTATAACTTAATTAATTTCCGATTTAACTGTTAATGTTTTGCAGAAGAGAATGAGAGTTACATAACCAGGTGTATGAGGCCACTGCATTTTGTAATTATTACATCAGAAGATAATTCCATTTGCAGCCCCTGGTCACCCTGAGGGCACAGACTTTGCTCAGTCAATTCCAGGTCACCCTCTTCCCTTTCAAGAAATGGAGGAAGACTTTTCTGTCACCTGTGGTTCGTCACTTTTGTCTAAATTTGATGTACCTCACACTTGTTTTAATTTTAGTATTTTTTTAATTTCCGACTTATTTTCCCTCTTGATTTTATTGTTCAGGTTTATATGCTTTCTACTCTGTTATATATTGGAACTTTGATTTCTGTAAATAACTGCAGTATTTCATTATGCATCTGGTAAAGATGTTGATAATCTTTTAACACTGAAAACCTAGTTTAACCAGTTAGTTTAATAGTCAAGAGCTTCTTTCTTCCCAAAAGTGATCTGTTAAATTAGTGACTTCTGAGCTGAAGTCTCCAACTAAGGAGATGTTCCCCTCAAGTCCCCTTTGCCCCTTCTGTGCAGATGTTGAAAGATGGGCTGGATGGATGTGGAACTTTGTTCCAGTAGAGCCCATGTGTCCATGATGAACAGATTGCTCAGAGCCTATGTCCAGGTGACCCTTTTCCATGTTTTCAAGACTAATAACTATTTGTAACTTCATTTTTTTAAACATTTTTAAATATTTTTCTCTGGAAAAGAGAAATTAAATGCTTGGGTTTGATTAAACCCATGAAAGAGAATCTTCTCTTGCTCAGGAATGTGAAATGTAGCCTGGAATTAGAGCAGACCTTTTCTACTGCGCTATCCAGGCCACCACTTACACCCCGTTCTGCTCACTGAACTCAGACGTCTTCAGGGTAAGCTGGTAAACTTTCTCCCCTCTGCGCCTCAGTGCACCCACCTGTAACATGAAGATGATAGAGTAGACCAGGAATTCCGAGTCTGAGCAAATGGGATCCCTGAAATCATTTTCAAAATTGGGCGTGTGTCTGCACTGGACAGTTTTCTGGTACAAGGTGCCCAGTTATTTGCAGTGTGTCCCAGTCCTCCAAAAATAATGAAAACCACTAAGAAAGAGGCAGGGACAGAGGCTCAGAGACAGAGGCATGCTTCTCAGCTTCACTCTCTCCCTCTCTGTATTTCATGGGTAAATCTTAAGTTTGATTGTGTCATCTCCTGGAAATAAACCCTGTAATGCTTTCCCATCACCCTCAGGACAAAAATCTAAACTCCTCAGTATATCTACAGCAGGGAGCTCTGGAGCTGGGTGGCCTTTCAGAGTTGGTCCAAAGTGAGGGAAGCGACAGGTTTCTGTATCCTGCATCAACCTGGCATTGGATGCGAGCTGCCTAGGGAGGTACTTGGATGAGGCAGTTTCCTTATGCTTTGTGCCAAGTGAAGAAAGGACAGTGCAGTTGCAGCAGAGTCTGTGGGTTTCAGCAGGAGGGGCGGGCTTTCTGAAGAAATGGGTGAAAACCTCACTTATTTGTCTCTGTACGGAGTTTATTCTCCCTGCATCCCTCCTGTTGCAATAAGCAGCAAAGGCCTATCTATCTGCTGTATTAAGGTTCTTCATATGAGTATGCTTGTGGCAGAGGATGGAGTGTGTTGATTCTAAGCACTGAACAATATATTTTTTGTCATGCAGAATAATCTAACCTGGAAATCTCAGAAGAACAGTAAAAAAAGGTGGAATGGCTCTTTCCAAGGTAAAAGTCATATTCTTAGTTGATTTTCTATTCTCTCCTTCCTAAAATGCCACGTTTTACACTTGTTAATCGTCTCTGTTTTTGATGGGTTCTATGTAAAATGTTAACTTAGTGTTGTTTAAGTGACAGTACTCCCCAAAGTATTGTCGAGGTTCAATGCAAATCCCACCACAATCTCAACAGCCTTCTTTACATAAATAGGAAACCTAATTTTAAAATTTATGTTTGGTAATGACCCACATGACCAAAATAATAATAATAATAATGTCAAGTCTTGCTACAAACCTAGAGTAATCAAAACTGTGGTTTCAGCATAAGGATAGAAATGTAAATCAAAGCAATAGAACTGAGAGTCCACAAATAAATTCCCTCATCTATAATCAATTCCATTTCTAAAAGGGTGCCAAAAACATTCAATGGGAAAAGAATAGTCTCTTAAATGATGCTGGGACACCTGCATAGCCACATGAAAGAGAATGAAATTGAACCTCTTCCTTTCCTCATATAAAAAATTAATTTAAAATGAACCAAAGTGTAAATGTAAGACCTAAAACTATAAAACTGTTAGATAAAAACATAGGAGTAAATCTTCCTGACCTTGGATTTGGCAGTGGATTTTTAGATATGACACCAAAAGCAAAGAGAGCAAGACAAAATAGATAAATTGGTCTCCATAACAATCAAAAATGGTTGTGCACTGAAGGACCTAAGTTAGAACACAATCTACCAGATGGGAGAAAGTATTTGCAAATCACATGTCTGGTCAGGGTCTAGTATCAAGAATATATGAAGAACTCCTGCAGTTGAACAACCAAAATACAAAGAACCAAATTAAAAAATGGTCAAATGACTTTAGTGGACATTTCTCCATAGAAGATATACCATGGCCAACAAGCACATGAAGAGATGGTCAATGAAATTAGTCATCAGGAAAATGCAAAATCAATATTGCAGTGAGATTTATCACACCCACTAGGATGAGAAAATAACAAGTGTTGCTAAGGATGTGGAGATATTAGAATCCTGATACATTGGTGGAAGATGGTGTCAATGCTGTGGAATAGATTGTGGCAGACACTTAAAAAATTAAACCGTGTAACCCAGTAATTCCACTCCTAGGTATATAGCCAAAAGAACTGAAAACAGATATTCATACACATGTTCATAGAAGCATTATTAACATTAGCCAAAAGATGGTGACACCTCAAATGTCCGTGAAAGGATAAGGATGAGTCAATAAATAAAATGTGGTATAGTCATACCATGAAATTATTCAGCCATGAAGAAAGTAATGTTGTACTCACACATACACACTGTGGATGAACGAAAAACATTGTTTTAGGTGAAAGAAGCCAGACACAAAAGATTGCACACTTCATACCCTTTCAGTGATATGAAAATATCTAAAATAGGTAAATCCATAGAGAAAGAAAGCATGTTAGTGATTACCAGGGACTCGGGGGAAAGGGGAGTGGGAAGCAACTGCTTAATGGGTAAAGGATTTCCTTTGGGATGATAAAGATGCCTTTGAACTAGATAGAGGTGATGTTTGTATAGCATTTGAATGTACTAAATGCCACTGAATGGAACTTAAAATGGCTAACTTTATGTTATGTGAATTTCACCTCAGTTAAAATAAAATTAGAGAACTATAACTTGCTTAAAATTTTCTTACATGGATCAGTGAGCACACTTACTCCAGTCAAGTCAATCCTTACATGTCTCTGCTTCTCTCATTTTTTGTTGAAATAAGAACTCTGTCCCTGTCCATGTGGTCAAATGTGCTTTCCTTTCAGGGACGGTTGACCTTCAGGGATGTGGCCATAGAATTCTCTCAGGAGGAGTGGGAATGCCTGGACCCTGCTCAGAGGGCCTTGTACAGGGACGTGATGTTGGAGAACTACAGGAACCTGCTTTCCCTGGGTGAGGAGAACTTCCCTTCTGAAGTTGGTAACTACTTTTGTATATCTTTGCGTTTTCCTTTGTGAGTCTCTTGGT